>NW_006432943.1:950524-977614 GCF_000325575.1 Pteropus alecto
TCCTAATTATTTTTTTTTTTTTTTTTTGTCATTTTGTTTTAGGTGAGCTGACCCCTTTCAGTATTTCTTGTACTGCAGGACTCACTTTTTGTATGTCTATAAAGGTCTTAATTTCTCCTTTATATCTAAAGGAGAGCTTAGCTGGATATATTATTCTAGGCTGGTAGTTCCTTTCACTAAGTAGTTTGAATATTTGATTCCATTTCTTTCTGGCTGGTAAGGTTTGCACTTAGAAGTCCGAGGATAATCTAATGGGTTTATCTTTATACGTTACCATTTTCTTCTCTCTGGCTGCCTTGAGAATTCTATCTTTGTTGCTGATTTTTGATAACTTTAACACAATGTGTCTTGGTGAAGGCCTTTTGGGGTTGAGATAATTGGGTGTTCTGTTGACTTCTTGAATTCCATAGATCTGGGAAATCTCATCCACTATTTGTCTGAAAATGCTATCTAGTCCCTGTTCCTTTCCCTTCCCTTCAAGAATACCCATTATTCTTATGTTTTCTTTCCTGATGGTATCAGCTAGTTTTTGTATTTCTCTTTCACTATTTTTCATTCTTCAGTTTCTCTCTTCTTTCCGATTTATTTCTAGATTTCTGTCTTCAATATCACTGATCCTTTCTTCCATTTGGTTGACTCTATTTCTCAAGCTTGTTATTTCATTTTTCAACTCCATTGCAGAATGTTCTTCATCTCAATTAGAAGTTCTGTTTGGTTGTTCTCCTGGCTAAAAACTCATTCTGCTGATCTGGTTGTTTTTTCAATTCCTGAAATTGTTGATATGAACGATTTTGGATCTCACTGAGGTTTTTCAGAAGTGCCATCCTGAATTCTGTCATTTAAGTCATGTATTTCTATGTCTTTAAGCTTATTTTCTGGAGATTTTTCTCTTTCTTTCTGAGATGCTTTGTCACATTGCTTGTTCATGGTGTTTAATGGACTATTTCTCCACCTGCTCATTAATGGAAGTCTGTAAGCTTATTTTCTGGAGATTTTTCTTTTTCTTTGTGAGATGCCTTGTCACCTTGGTTGTTCATGGTGTTTAATGGACTATTTCTCCACCTGGTCATTAATGGAAGTGTATTCTGATTTTTTTTTTTTTTCAGAAAGATTTATTATATAATGGTCTGTAGCCTGTTGCAAAGAAGGTGTTTTTCTTTTTGTTCCCAGTAGGTGGCATCTAAGCCTGTTGGGTCTCTGCTTTATATAAAGTCTTAATAATTTCTTTTTTTTTCTTTATAGATGTTTGATCTTGCTCACTACTCTCGAGCTCAGTCCCTGTCAGTGTTAGCAAAAGTTTCAGTAGTGTTTGCTCAGATTCCACTGGGGCTCTGCAATGTTCGGTCTTGGAGGGTATGGGAGAGGGGCCCTCTGTATTGGGGGATGGGGGCTGAGGCTCAGCCTTGGTTTTGCGACTGTGGCTGGAAAAATCAACTGTTGTTTTTCTGCCATCCTGCTTCTCTGTCTGCCATCCTAATGACTGGGCCCTGCTGCTGGCTTCGTGGGGCTCAGAGTACTCCCAGGCAGGGCTGTTCAGGGAAGTCGCCGCACCTTCTCTCCTCTCCCTCCTCCTCCTACATGGAGCTCCAGCAGCTGCGAGAGGCATCTTCTTTGTCTCTCCGAGTCCATCGCCCGATACTCGGGGTTCTGACCTGTGGTAGCTCTTATGCGCAGATCCCGTGCTCAGATGTCCTGGTGTGCAGTTTGGGTGTTTTTTGTTGAGTTTTAGATGTTCAGCTTATGGTTGTTTCAAGGGTAAAGATCCAGGGATGTTTCTGATGTCACTCCTCTAATTTAATATTAAGGGAAAATTTAATATTAAGTTCCATGGGGGCAGTAACTCTATATTCTCAGTGCCTAGAACATTGCTTGGTGCAGTGTAAGACAAAATATTTGTTCAATAAAAACATACCACAGCAATAGAAAGACCTCAAATCTCAGTGACTTTTTCAAACAAAAGTTTATTTACTATTATGTGAAGTCTAGTACAGGTTACCAAGGACTCTCTTCTACTGGGGACTCAGAAATTTGGCTTCTGCTTTCCTGTGACTCAGGAATTTAGGCTCTTGGCATCTTGTGATGTGCTAGCAAAGATATTATTGTGTGGAAAGAGATGGATTGCAAAGGCACATCCCCTAAATGCTCCTGCATTTAGGTGATACCTGACACTTCTGCTGTAGTCTTTTTGCCAGAAATAGTCATATGGCCACAATAGGACTGCAAGGGAGGCTGGGAAATATAGTGGAGCAAATGGATATTCATTGAGTACTGTCTCTGTACCACAAATGAAAACACAGGAAAAAAACATTTATTATCTGACCATTCTGAATCCTGTTGATTACATGTTGATTTTATAACAGTATCATAATCCTTGGGATGGTGTTATGGCTTAGGCCAACTTTTGGTTAAAAACATCCTAAGACTACTAATTAACTATGTGTTTTTAGCTATTATCTAACTCCTCAATAATAATGATAACTATAGTAATAATGATAAACTTTGTTGAGAGTTTCCTATAAGCTTATACCATGTTAAGAGCTTTACATAGATTATCTCATTTAATATTTCCATTAATGAAAGGAAGTAGATTGCCCTCATTCCATAAGTAAGGGTACTAAGGCTAATATTGTAAAAAACTTGCCCAAGGCCTTATAGTCAGGATTCTTAGATCATGTTGTATTTTTTATCTTTTGCTGAAGTTCCCAGCCTAGGATTTCTCAATCGCAAAATGAAAACACTAATTCTTACATGAAGTGATTTATTAGACGCTTAGTACAATGTCTGTTTTTAATATTAGCGTGGTGCCCAGTAGATATTCAAGCAGTACTAATTATCTTCCTTCATATATAAAGAACAGGCAGGCAGAAGCAATGCCTGCTGTATTAATTACTGTTACGTGCTTTTTCACATAATTGATAATAATGGTTAAACATAATTTGTCTTAAAGTTTTTACTGTATTATTGATTTGTTGTAAGTCATTTATTCCACAGAATAATCATCTCTAGGCCACTCACTATAAATGTTATATAGATACCAGGCTGTAATCTTCCATAGAGAGTAACATTTCAAGTAATAGGGTGAGGAAAATATGCTCTTGAGAGAACAAAATCTAACCTTAAATGTAATTATGTATTGTTGTCTCAAATCTCCCTTTTTAAAATTAATATATAAACAATTTGATTCAGAGTTAAAATGGATTGAACATATGCCTTTCTGCTATAACGAACAAGATTGCAGGCATTGTTTCTGCTGACTTTATGTAACAATCTTGGAGTGGCATCATGAAGCAATTTAATATCAAGTCATAACTATGAGAATGATTAGCTCAGTATCATTTGTGTCAATCACCACTTTAGGCAGATACTTCTCAGTATCCAAATGACAATATTAAAAGAATGTCCAACAGATTGACCAGTTAACTTTCTGAAGACGCACTTTGTAGCTAATTCATTTTGGTAACCTACTGAGAGAGATCAGTATTATATCAGTAACACCTTCAGTAGTGCCTGGCATACAGGAAGTGCTTGATAAATATTTAACAAATGAATTAAATCAGGCCCTTTAAATTTCTAGGCAGTTCTGAAAATCCAGCTTTCCATCACCAACACAAGATTGTTTGCTTCAAACCCGAATTAAAATCAGTTAAATTCAAACTCTGGGCTGAGAAGATTGATAAATAAAAGGAGGACGTTATTTATTCATTTCTCTTGATTTTCTTAGCCTTATTCCCATAGCTCCTCTTATCATAAGAAAACCACATCACTATTCTAAATTATTTTAGCTTAATGGTTTAGTAAAAAAGGAGCACATGTTTTGGAGTTGGACAAACTTCAGTTCATATTAACTTGTACCACTTGATAGTTCTAAGACTTTGAGCCAATTAACAGCTCTGCATGCCACTTCTCATCTGGTTAGTGTTAAATATAGTATGTAACAGAATACAAATTTTAACTTTAGTAAGTAAGCAATTAATACTGGTTCACCTTTCTTACTCCCCTTGTTTTATTGAGAGTTATCATATGAGTCATGTGAAACATATTTGTGCATGTTTGATTAAAAAAATATATCTATTGACTTGTTTGATTACAAGTTTATTATAAGAAGAACTATTGAATATATTTTTCTGAAGCTAAGTGCTAGAGAAATTTTACCTTTCCTCTGAACTGGTATGATAAATTTATGAGATTAATGAATTAAAACTTGCCACTCACTGTGGTTTTGTTGTGTTGTCATTGTTTTTTTCTTTTGGCTTTCTGAAAGCATGACACTAAGTTTTTTGCTCAAGGCAGTAGATATTCATAACTTAGTCTTCTGGTAAAACTGTTATCACCCAGCCTGCTTTCTTTGACATTTATTCATAAAACTGGATTTAATGATTTCATTGTTCCTATATCTTTTATGGTTAGCTGCACAAATCCTTTTCGGAACCGCACTGTATATAAATAATAAATAAATGAAAGAATACAATGACTTGCTCAAGTTTTCACAGATAAGTGCAGAACTAATCCAAATGTGATGCAGTTTTCAGCTACATCATTCAAAAGAAACTAAAGAAGTTTAACTTCTAAAATTTCTTAAACCTCAACATTTTCTGCTTAGAAACTAGCAGTATCATAAGACAGTCATGCACAAATGAAAATGGGGAGGGAGTGCCTATGGAAATAGGTTATTAAATTTGAGAAATACCTGAAGGATAAAATCAGTAATATGGGACATTTTTCTTTGTAAAACTCTATAGCTATAAGCTAGCAACTAAACTGATGATGGAGACTAATTGCACAAGGCCTTTTCTTACAAGTTGGCATAAAATGTAGTCTTTTCGCAGAGCAGATTATATTCGGATTTCCTCTCTATCAAATTGCCAGTGGCAAAAAACCAAAAAGTGTTCTTTTAATTTAGCTTTAAAATTTTTTGGCAGATGGAGAACAGGGCGGAAATGAGTTTGCTTTGAATTTTTGCAAAGAAAATTGTTGAGTCGTTTAAACATAAGATTAATATTCAGTGGAAGAATGAGTTATTTTTTAAAAAATAATTTGACCAATAGAATAGACTATTCTAAACCTATAGTTATTTTGAACCATATTGATCTCCAAAAGTTACCATTGTGGTGATTTATAATTTTTTAAATATAATATTCCTTCTTTAAAATTAATAATCAACATATTAATTTCTTCTCTGCAAAGAGACTTTCCATTTTGATGAGCATTTATGAATGCCTGTGAATTTCAGATATTCCTCTCAAGTGTTTCGGTATAGCTTTAATATTAAGAGATGATGGAATGTTTATTTTCATGAGCTAATTGAAAGAATGTTGGTCAGACACTATATTATACATATGAGATGGGAAAACACATCCCTGGCAATGTGACATTTGGGCCTGCTAAAGAGGTGCTGATATCAAGGAGAGTCATCCTGACATTTTTAACTTCTATATCCTTTGGTTATTTGGTTTGACATTCATTGCTTTTTTTTTTCCTGCAGGAATATTTTACTGTACTTTAAAATGTCACCACCTCATACAAAAAGCCACCATGGCCATGCTCGCACATCCAGCTCTAGGGGACCTGGGAACCCTGGGGACCATGAGGCTGTGGACACCAGCTAGCCCTCCAACTAGCCCACTTTGAATGCTCATATCTGTTAAATCTACTATTCTTTAAAATAGTGGTTCTGGAAGTGTGGAACTTTTTAGAAATATAAACTTTTAGTCCTACCTTGCTCCTCAGGTAGTTTCTATCCACTTTTAAACTTTAGAATTTCTGCCTTAAACTATCGGCCTTCTCAATATGAATTTTCGATTTTATCTTTTTTTGGATTAAAATCATCAACTCTCTTTGTTTCTTCCTTTCTTGGGTTCAAATAATCAGTTATATGACCAGAACTAAGAATATTCTAAAATATGTAACTAGAGAAAGAGTTTTTAGCATCGATAACATTTGTCCATAGTGTGCAGAATGGCATATTTTCATAGGCACGTTTAAAAAAAATTTATACTAGTTTCAGGTATAGAGTACAATGGTTAGACATTTGTACAATTTATAAAATGGTCCCCCCATTACTCTAGCACCCACCTGGTACTACACCCAGCCATTACAATAATGACTGTATTCCCTAGGTTGTACTCTATGACCCTATGACTGTTTTGTAGCTACTAATTTGTACTGCTTCATCTCTTCACCTTTTTCACCCAGACCCCCAAACACCCTTCTCTCTGGCATTTACCAGTTTGTCCTCTGTATTCATGAGTCTGTTTTCATTTAGTTTGTTCATTTCTTTTGTTCCTTAGATTTCACATATAAGTGAAATCTTATGGAATTTATCTTTCTCTGTCTGACTTTTTTCACTCAGAATAATACCCTCTAAGTCTATCCATGTCTTTGCAAATGGTAAGATTTCATTTTTTATGGCTGAGTAATATTCCATTGTATATATGTACCATTACTTATTTTTTTCTTCCATAATTTCTTTATCCAGTTGTCTATTGGTGGGCATTTAGGTTGCTTCCACATCTTGGCTATTGTGAAAAGTGCTGCCATGAACACAGGGATGCACAGATCTTTACAAATTAGTGTTTTGGTTTTCTTTGGTTAAGTACCGAGAAGTACAATTGCTGGGTCAAAGTTAGTTCTATTGTTAATTTTTAAAGGAACTTCCAAAGTGTTTTCCATAGTGGTTGTACCTATTTTCAATTGCACCAACAGTGTACGAGGGTTCTCTTTTCACCATATCCTCGCCAACAGTTGGTGCTTTTTGATTTACTGATGGTAGCCAATCTGACAGGTGTGAGGTGATATCTCATTGTGGTTTTAATTTGGATTTCTCTGGTGATTAGTGACCTTGAGCATTTTTTCATATGTTTATTGGCCATCTGTATGTCCTCTTTGGAGAAATACCTATACAGGTCTTCTGCCCTTTTTTGAATTAGATTTTTTTGTTGTTGTTGTTGAGTTGTATGAGTTCTTTATAAATTTTAGATATTAACCCCTTGTCAGATGTATCATAGGCAAATATCTTCTTCCATTCAGTCATAAGCACATTTTATAGAGAAAAGTTTGTTTGAACTTTGTAGTCATGACAAGGAAGACTGCATGGAAATCAGGGATAAAATATACTGTATTAAATTTGTTCTGAGCTCTTTAAAACTCAAATTAGATTTGGAGAAAGTTCTTCAACACAAGATATTTGCAATCCAATTTTTAGTTATGACATCAATACAAGAAAATTTCTAATGCTGTTATTTCTGTATCTTACTGCTAATGATTAAAATAACTTTTTCCCTCAATTATTTGAGGTAATTTCAAGGGTATATTTTCTAACTTTTAGATTTTACTTAAATTTTAATTCAAAATTGTGTGTGTGTGTGTGTGTGTGTGTGTGTGTGTGTGTGTGTGTGAATCCACAAATTTTATAATGGTGATTTTCAATCTTACTGCAAGTAATTATATGCTCTGAAATGGAGATAAAAGATCACTGAATATTTTTTAGTTTAGAAAATGTGTCAGGACATTAGGTAATTCATTTGAATAGCTTTTGTCTGACTGGCAGTTCCTATGTCGCTGACATTTTGCCAGTGGTATAAGCTCTGTGATTGTTTTAACCATTTTACCAAATTACTAGCAAGTCTATATACAGCTTCCCCACTATATGAAAAGTCTTGTTTTAGCTATGCACTGAGGATGCATGAACTACAGGGTACTTCTCAGAAGTGTGAACAATAGCTAGGATGAAATGATTTACCCTAGTATAGCACTGAGGTGTGTGTTAATCCTTGTCCTAACTAGGACTCTGGTTTCCAGTTTTTGTGTGCCACGAGTAATGGAATTTAGCAGTTCATAGAGACACAAAGTGTTTTCCCTGAGGCAAATACAGAAATGTTATTTCTGTTGCATAACGCGTTTTACTTTCTGAATATCTCGGCAGAGCTGTAAGATCTATTTTATGGTCTTTGGGTGTTTCCTTGCCTCCACTGAGTGGTTCTCAACATGCATCAGAATACTTAGAGGGCTTATTAAAACAGGCTGTTGGACCCCACCCTCAGAGTCCCTGATTAATCTGTGTGGAGTGGGAATGAGCGTTTGCATTTCTAACAAATTTCCAGATGACGCTGATGCCGATGCTCCAGGGAGCATGCTGTGAGAGTGATTGTTCTAATCCTGTCTTTCTCAAAGTTAGCTCTTCAGATCCTCAAATGAGAACTACCTGGACTGCCTACTTATCTTCAGGTCTTCATTACCTACTCTGATAGCTTGAATCCAAATCTCCAGGATGTTATGCCAGTGGTTTGTAGTTCATCAAACCCCCCAGGTGGTCCTGATACATATTCATATCTGAGAACAGTGAGAGGAGAGATCTGAGGATCTTGTTAGCATGAGAAAACACAGATCAAGTCTCCTCTCAAATATTAGTAGTTTTATACCCCTGACTTGGCATCTAGTAGTTTTATACATAGGTAGTTGAATGAATGAATGATAATGAATAAATGCAAGCAGTTAGTTGCGGCTCTCTCTTTGCTCCCAGAACCTTTTATTTATTCTGCTATGGAATATATCATCCATATTTTGACTACCTGCTTAACCGACTGCCTCCAGCTATATGAGGACTATATCTTTTTGTTGTAGCTCTAGTGTCAAACCCAGTATCTGGCACATAATATGTATATCATTTGTGTTTGTTGGATTAAATGTTTGCAAATGTTGAATAGAATATTTCTTAGGGTAAACCTGAAAGAGAACTGGCATGAATTGTTAAACTCCCTTGGTTTCTCTAAATATGTATTGAAATGTTGGAAGGAGGGGGCCAGTATAATGGATTCAGTTGTAATACGAAGAGTGAGACCGTAGCTAGAAAAGCCACATTCAAGTCTGAATAAGTGGGGTGGTACCAATATATGGTGTGAAGTCAGGGGTCTGGAATGTAAAGGTCCTTAGGTGAGATTAGTACATACATATACAATGCAGTCAGACTAAGTGACATTTCAAAGGTGACGAGAATAAATGGGTGAAAGGGAAGTGGATTAACTAGGTCTCATGAAGCTAATGTATGCTAAAGATTTTGTGAGTGGTCAGAAACCAGAATATTAAAGAATGTAACGAAGGGTCAGAACATGACAAATGGCAAGCCAGGTACTTCATTCATCCCAATTACCCTTGGCAGATGAATTCATTTGTTAATTTAGTCCAGTTGCTTTTTTATCTTTCCTAGCTGGGAAAAGTGGGGTAAAGGACTTTAATAGGATTCGTTTACTGATACATCAAGAAGTCTAGAATAGACATGGACCATGGTGTGGGGGGCAGTTCCTGATACTGTGGTTGAAATCAAGGTTTGTTTAAATACTACTATTCCTGTACCTGCTGTTGTCCACACCATTTTCTAAATTCTAAACCCTGTTGAAGCCTCCTTAACAGGTTTACAATACCCTGATTCTTAAAGTCTTGTTTAATTCCATGTTCCATGCTTCACAGAGAGCCTCAAGGGATTTCAGACCTCTAGTTGTTATATTCTCAGATTACCTGAATTTTCAATCTTCTGTCCAAACAACCTAGATTCCTAAACTATAGTTCATTCTGTTCTTTGAGGCCTGCATGCATTTTGTACTGGATTGCTGCCACCATGTGTCTCCCAGTCACAGGCTGGTGCCTGCCACATGTTTTCTGCTCTCAGGTCTGTCTGGGGTCTTCAGGTCCTTGCGCTCTCGCTCAGGTCCTTACAGTTCCCATTGTATCCTCATCGTTTACACTAGTACTGGTGCTGCCTGGTTGAACCAAGTGTGTACGGGGGTCACATATTAGTTTGTACATCTATTTCAATTTTTTTAGGAATGAAATACTAAAATTTTCAAAGGAAAATGGTTTTATGACCAACCAGAGATTCAGAGCCTAAGAAGGTTTAAATTTTCTTTTGTATTATATGAGAATTCAATTTTCAGAAGTCAATTTATGTTGAAATCATACAGAGACCTTTTAGTTTTTTACTAATTAAGCTTTGGCATAGTTTGAAAGTTGTGAGGTATGTAGACAATTGCTCATTGTGTGGGAATGTTCTACTCATTGCAGAACATCCAGTATTGTTCGATAAGCCAACTAAATATAAGCCACATCTTCTATCGTATGGCACATAAAAACATGCCACAAATCTCTCAAATACCAGCCGAGGGTTATGCCACCTCTCATGAGAAGTACTGGTTTAGACTATCAATTTTTAATTGCCAGAATTGGGGAGGAACCTACAGAACATGTGATTATTTGAGAACTGAACAAAAAATCAGCAAGAAGGAGAGGGCATCACTACAGGATAGAGGCATCCATGAGCGTGTTACTCAAGGAACAGGCTGGGCAGCATTCTGTGAGGTCCCTTCTAGCTAGGGAATCCATATTATTTACTATCATAATGTGCAAGATAAGATCATTTCTGGGTAAACAATAATCATGGATAATGGATATTTACATTATATATATATTCATAAATCATGATTCAAAATTTCAAGGACAGTTTCTTCAATTGGTAAATATAATTAATAGAGAGAAGAACTTCTCTTAAAGATAAAAGATATGACAATTGAAATATTTAACATCTAAGCCTGCAAAGAATTAAAAGGTATCTTGTAACATTTTAGAATCATGTTAATTTAGACTACAATTGTTCAGTGTTTAATGTATGATAATAGTATTTTTGGTATTATTGAGAACAAATGAACTCAACACTTTAATTGAAATTTACTTGATTAAAAAAATTAAAACTACACATTATTTTATATCTCAGTTCTTTCTGAGAATGGAATGTAGATAAAATATTTTCTCATATGGCTATTATAATGGAACATCAGAGTTCAACTCTCAAGTATCTAGCATAATCTCTGGGACCAATATATGTTCAGTAGATGTTTGTTCCATAAATAATTAAATGGTTTTAATGAAATATGTCAGAAAAGATTATGCAGATCTAATCAGAGATTATTTTATTGTAAATAGTTTTAATATTGAAAACAATTTTTTGGCATTTTTTCCTAAGCTCTTTTACTCCAGGTAATCTTACATGGACTAATAAATAATTTTTCTATGTGAAATATAGGTTTATGTAATGACGATAGATGACTAAATATTAGTAATCATTAAAAGAACATGTTTCTCTATAGCTCTTTATTATTCTGGTCATTCCCTTGTCTCATGTTTTTACTGTTCTTCTTTTTCACAGGGATTCGATAAACAAGTGGATGTGTCATATATTGCCAAACATTACAACATGAGTAAAAGCAAAGTTGACAACCAATTCTACAGTGTGGAAGTGGGAGACTCAACCTTCACAGTTCTCAAGCGCTACCAGAATCTAAAGCCTATTGGCTCTGGGGCTCAGGGAATAGTTTGGTAAGTGGAATGGATTTAACTTATATTTTTAAAGAGAACACACTGTGTCAACTAGCCACAAATACACAAACAAAAAATAGATTGCATGACTGAGAAGGGAAAATACATTCTACTGAAGAAAAATAAAAGCATAAGCATTATTTTTAATTTGTTTATCCATTTGCTAACAATATGTACAACTTTGCTGGTGACTAGTTTTTCTAGTCACAAAAAATATCCATTACACAACAGCCATAAAACAAAACAAAAACAAAAACAAAAAACAAGCACAGAAAACCAGAAGTTTTCTAGCTGTTATTAATACATTAAAAAAAAACAAAACATATTTGAATGTTTTTGCAACAAGAAATGTGGAGATATGTGTAAGATAACCAGCAAATAAAATCTCTTACACTATAAAGAAGCGCAAATGATATCTCTGATGTTCCTGTGACTTTTAAAGTTCAACATTTAAAATTTAGTTACCTATTAGAAAAATGGAATTTTTAACATGTTTGCCAAATGTTTCCAAAATGGAAAGATTCTGTGATCCTTGGTAACCATTCTTTTATGACATTTTGGAATCGCTAATTCGAATGATGACAAATCAAGATTTAATTGGCTGTTATAAAACTTGCAAATGTGATGATATCAGGTTGATAAGCATTTCTTTTAGATAGTTCTAACTCATACTGTAGCAACTGAATGTATTTAGTATGAACTTATTAATATAATAATTTTTAATTTGATGGCTTATACCTATAAGTAAAAATTTAGGACATGCATTATAAATACATATATTTATATTTGTAAAAGAAATTTACTTATATCAATATTTTTATTCATTATATAAATTACTATTATATTAGTAAGGTCCATTTAAAAATACTTTTAAGGGATGAAATAAACATTTTTATTTTTTGAGCAGTTTTAGGTTCTCAGCAAAATTGAGAAGACAGTACAGAGACTTTCCATATACTCTCTGCCCCCACATAGGCACAGCCTCCCCCTCTATCAACATGGCCACCAGAGTGGTACATTTATTACAATGGATGAACCTACATTGACATATCATAATCACCAAAGCCCATAGTTTACATTAGGATTCACTCTTGGTGTTGTACATTCTATGGGTTTGAACAAATGTAAAATGACATGTATTCACGTTATACTATCATACAGAGTATTTCTACTATCCTAAAAATCCTTTGTGTGACACCTATTCATTCCTTCCCCTACTCCCAACTTCTGGCAACCACTGATCTTTTTACTGTTTCCACATTTTGCCTTTTCCAGAATATCATACGGGTGGAATCAAACAGTATGTAGCTTTTCCAGATTGACTTCTTTCACTTAATAATATAAATTTAAGATTCTTTCATGCCTTTTTATGGAATGATAGCTTATTTCTCTTTTAGCACTGACGAATGTTGCATTGTCTGGGTTTACCACAGTTTACTTATCCTTTCACCTACTTTAGGATATCTTGGTTCTTTCTGAGTTTTGGCAATTATGAATAAAACTGCTTTAAACATCCATGTGCAGATTTATGTGTCAACATAAGTTTTAAAAGTTCACTTCATTTTTGACAACTGGTTTTAAGTTTACTCTGAATGCTTAGTTGGTGTAAATGGCAGACGTGCATGGTTGGTGCACTTACTAAATTATTTATTAGCATTTAAGCCTCAGCTATCAAATATACCAAGTCTTTTATTAAAATTCACCTAGTAGATTTCAATCTTTCCTAATGTCAATCAGTAGTTGTTTTGGCAATTCGAAAGATAGAATATTTTAATAGTTTAGACAATGGGCCTCTTCATTTTGAAAATATTTAAACAGGTGAAACAATATTTATTTATTTGTTTGTTTGTTTGTTTTTATGGTGCAGATATGAGGTGACCCTTTCTGGCACAATATAATTTCATAGTTTAGTAGGCCCTAGGATTCCCAGACCCTAATCTCCAGAATCCGTGAATATGTTATCTTACATGGCAAATGAGACTTTGCAGATGTGATTAAGGTTAATAAGGGTCTTAAAATAGGCAGATTATTCTAGAATATCCAGGTAAGACCAACCTAATCACATGAGTCCTTAAACGTGGAAATGGAAGGCAGAAGAGTGAGTCAGAGAGATGCAACTGGAGAATAGAGATAAGGGATTTCAAACATGAGAGAGACTTGCCTTATTGTTCTGTCTCTGAAGATAGAGGAAGAGGGTCAAAAGCCAACGAATGGGGTGGCTTCAAGAAGCTGGGAATGGCCCTCAGCTGACAATCAGCAAGAAAGTGGGACCTTGATCATATAGCAAAAAGGAATTGAAATCTGCCAACAAATCTGAACGAGTAAGGAAACTTATTCTTCTCTAGCACTTCCAGGAAGGAACTCAGCCTCCCAGCATCTTGATGTTGGCCTGGTGACACCCATGTAGGATTTCTAACCTGCAGAACTAAAGATAATAAATTTGTGTCGTCTAAGCAGCTAAATTTGTGGTGATTTGTTGTGGCAGCAATACTAATAATACACATGGTATGGTAAAGATCCTAGTATTAAGATAATTGCTATAAATCTTGTAAAAGCAGGTACTCTGAACTATAATGTTTTCAAAGGTAGGTGTTCAGGGTGCCTCTGTCAATTCTCTCCAGACTGTGAAATTGCCACTTTCTTTTCAAGTCATATCTTTTTATTTTTATTTAAAATTTTTTTATATTATGTATTATTTATATTTTTAAATTTTTTTTTTATTATGGTGACATTGGTTAACAAAATCCAGTAAGTTTCAAGTATACATATGTATTTATATTGCATCGTGGAAGTCATATCTTTAACCCTAGGGCAATATGTGACCACCTTCCAGGAGGGATAAATTAACTGGTATGGACCAGTATTAATGTATATATTGAATATTAGTAAGGTTTGATTTCTTTTTTAGATTACAATATGTGTTTATATTTTCTTCTGCATTCTATTAGATGGTTTTTATAATGCATGGAGAGTGGGAACTCCATGCAGAAGATCATTGTATTCATGAAGAACTTTCAAAATGAAATACAAAACCAAAATTTCTTATAAAGGAGGAGAAATGGGAAATGGAATATTGTAGACTATGATAACGTTTACCTAAGATTTTCATTTAAGATGATCACCTGGATTGTTTTATTTTTCTTTAATCCAAATTCCCACAGCAAATGAGGGCTGCCAATAAAAAGAAGCTGATAGACCTTTAATGGTTCATAAATAGATCCAAAGCATAAATTTTGCTCAAGAAGTTAACAGATTGTTCCAGAAAGATTTGAAAACCTACCACTAAGAATTGTGTAGTATGCTCTATGGCAGCCGTCACCAACCTTTTTGGCACCTATGAGAATCTAATGCCTAATGATCTGAGGTGGAGCTGAAGCAGTGATGCTAGCTAATGCTTGGGAGCAGCTGCAAATACAGATGAAGTTTCGCTGGCTCCCCTGCCACTCACCTCCTGCTGTATGAGCTGGTTCCTAATAGGCCAGAGACTGGCATTGGTCCACGGCCCTGGAGGTTTGGTACCCTTGCTCTGTAGGACATTTTAGACCTCTATTTCTTTGTGTATAGGATGAGAATCATCCTGGGTGTTGAGTATAATGACTGAAAATATATTTCAATAAATAAAATGTCCTTGAATAAGTTTTTTAATCCAGTTTTACAATAAATTTATTAACAAATTTGTCAGTCAAAGGACATCTAACAATTTCAAAATGTTAGCCTTAAAGTTTCCTGTGATTATTATTAGACTTTTTGTCTATAGCTGAAGAAAATAAAGCTAGCAAAGACCAAGATGAAGGAGCAGATTTCTCTCCCCAATCTTTTAATTTGCCACTCTACCATGTGCACAGATACCACATGGTATTGTCTTCAACCTAGCCATTGAGATACTTTTGTTTACTTATCATAACTTGGGTCTGTAATGTACTATTTATCTTATAGATCTATTGACATATTTATTTGTCTTCTCTATCTACCTGCCTTTAAGTTCCTCTCTATTGCTTTTGTCAATAATGAGTTCATCCACCTATCTCACACCGAGCATTTATTCATTCCCAGACATGATCCTAAAATCCACAGACCTTTCCTCTGTTCGTGAAAACTTTCAGATTTGCATAATGTTTTGAGTGTCTCATACAACCCTGAGTATAATGACTGGAAGAAATTGGAAACCGGGAGAGTCTTGGGTCTCCGCCAGGGAGGGCAGACAATCAAAAACAGATGATTCATTTATTTTATTTTATTTTCTTTGAACAGGAATAAAACATGAAGGAACCAATTCCAAAAAGGATGTTCATTATCATTTTTTTCTACGTGTCACTATAAAATCTTGTGTGTATGTACATAGGAAGAATTTGGCTTCTCAAGTATTAATATTGGCATATTGGTAACTATGTCATAGAATCTTCATTGTCCTAACTTGATTGAAATAGAGACTCATTTCTACTGTTTAGTTACCTAAATTTGTTGTTGGGTTTTTACACTTTCTTACTCTTCTTTGGACTACTTCATCACTTACTTATCATAAGGAGGAAATAGGCAATACTAAAATATCTTCAAAAGGAATTAACCACTACTATGCTAGTTTTTATTCACCATAGATGGCAGACCAAATGTCATTATTGAGAACCATTAAGTAAAATCCAATACGAAGTATTTTGAAATAAATAAAAAAAATTTCTATATCTTAGAAAAAAAAAGATTATCTGTTGAAACAGAAAAAAACCAATCAGAGTTACAAGTGTACCTCAGATATTGTGGGTTTGGTTCCAGACCACTGCAGTAAAGCGAATATTGCAATAAAGTGAATAACACACTTATTTTGGTTTCCCAATGGATATAAAAGTTATGTTTATACTACACTGTAGTATATTAAGTACACAATGGCATTATGTCTAAAAAAATCAAGGTACCTATATCTCAATTAATGAATACTTTATTGCTAAAAAATGGTAACTGTCATATGAGCCTCCAGTGAGTTGTAATTTTTTTGCTGGTGGAAGGTCTTTGCCTCAGTGTGGATGGCTACTGACTCATCAAGGTGGTGGTTGCTAAAGGCTGGCGTCGCTGTGGCAATTACTTAAAAGAAGACAATGAAATTTGCCTTGTTAGTTGATTTCCATTCATGAACAATTTCTCTGTAGCTTGCGATGCCTTTTGATATCATTTTACCCACAGTAGAACTTCTTTCAGAATTGGAGTCAATCTTCTCAAACACCATTGCTGCTTTATCAGCTGTTTATGTGATATTCTAAATCCTTTATGTCATTTCAAAAATCTTCACAGCATCTTTACCAGAAGCATATTCCATCTCGAGAAACCACTTTTTTTGCTCATCTATAAGAAGCAACTCCTCATCTGATAAAGTTTTATCATAAAATTACAGCAATTTAGTCACATCTTCAGGCTCCATTTCTATTTTAGCTCTCTTGCTATTTCCACATCTGCAAGTACTTCCTCTGCTGAAGTCTTGAACCCCTAAAAGTCACCCATGAGGGTTGGAATCAACTTCTTTCAAACTTCAGTTAATGTTGATATTTTGACTTCTTCCCATGAATTACTAATATTCTCATAGCATATAGAATGGTGAATCAATCACTAGAGATAGCATAGCAGCTATAGCCTTATGAAATGTATTTCTTAAATTATAAGACTTGAAAATCAAAATCAGTCTTTGATCTATGGGCTACAGAATGTATGTTGTGTTAGCAGGCATGAAAACATTAATCTTGTTGTACTTTTCCATCAGAGCTCTTGGATAACCAGGTACATTATCAATGAGCAGTAATATTTTGAAAGGAATCTTTTCTTTGAGAAGTATGTCCCAACGGTGGCCTTAAAATATTAAATAAACTGTGTTGTGAATAGCTGTACTACCATCCAAGATTTGTTCCATTTCTAGAGCACAGGCAGAGTAGATTTAGCATAATTCTTAAAGGCTTTAGGGATTTTGGAACGATAAATGAGCACTGGCTTCAACATAAAGTCACCAGCTTCATTAGCCCCTAATGAGAGAGTCAAACTGTCCTTTGAACTTTTGAAGCCAGGCATTGACTTCTCCTTTCTAACTATGAAAGTCCTAGGTGACATCTTCTTCCAATAGAAGGATGTTTCATCTATATTGAAAATGTGTTGTTTAGTGTAGCTACCTTCATTAATTTTCTTAGTTAGATCTTCCAGGTAACTGGCTGCAGCATTTACATTGGCACTTGCTGCTTTACCTTGCACTTTTATGTTATAAAGATGATTTCTTTCCTTAAACCTCTGCTAGAGTCTAACTTTTCTTCTGCAACTTCCTTACTTTCTCAGCCTTCATAAAATTGAAGAGTGTTAGGGTCTTGTTCTGGATTAGGCTTTGGCTTAAGGGAATGTTGTGGCTGGTTTGATCTCTCATCCAGACCACTAAAAGTTTCTCCATATTAGCAATATGGTTGTTTCACTTTCTTATCATTTGTGTGTTCACTAGAATAGCACTTTTAATTTCCTTTAAGAACTTTTTTTTTTATTCACAACTTGGATAATTGTTTGGTACATGAGGCCTAGCTTTCAACGTGCCTTCCTCACTAAGCTTAATCATTTCTAGCTTTTGAGTTAAAGTGAAAGATGTGCGATTCACTTGAATTAAACACTTAGAGGCCGTTGTAGGGTTTTTGATTGGCCTAATTTCAATATTGTTGTGTCTCAGGGAATAGGGAGGCCTGAGGAGAGGGAGAGAGATGGGGGAATGGCCAGTTGGTGGAGAATATACAACATAGATTGTTTGCTGTCTTATGTGGGCATGGTTTATGGCACCCCAAAACAATCACGATAATGACATTTAAGATCACTGATCACAGATCATTATAACAAATATAATAATAATTTTAAAATTTAAAAGATTGTGAGAATTATTGAAATGTGACACAGAGACATGAAATGATTAAATGCTATTGGAAAAATGGCATCAATAGATATGCTCGACATAGGGTTGCCACAAACCTTCTATTTGTAAAAGAATGCAATTTCTGTGAAGTGCAATAAAGTCAAGGAAAATAAAATGAAGTATGCCTGTATCCTTCTTCCTGTGTGAGCAAAGAAGTCCTCTGTAGTTTCCTAGGTGGGGAATTGTAACGTAATTTATGCATTTTAAACAACAATGGTCAGGAGCTAGATGAACAAATCATTTTAGAACATTTTTTCCAATCATCAGATGAGGATTTCATTAGTGTTGTCTCTACTCCAGAACAACAACAAAAAAGAATATAAAGAGAAATCAGCAGCAGGGAGTTCATTATCTTTTATCACTTCATCCTGCTATTGATTGCCAAGCCAAGAAGCATTTCTGTTTTTTCATTTCTTTCTCCAAAGATGATTCAAACTGACAGTGTGAGGAGCTGGCAAAAGTCAGCAACCAAGTTTAGCAGAGAAGACTTGCCAAGGTTTGTCTGCACTTTAATGAAAAAGAGCTGATTGTATAGTTTTAAGTGACAGGAAGTGGAACCATATTCTTTCCTTCTTTGGCTTGCTTTCTTTGTCCTCTTTATGTAATCGTTTTATAGGCAGTCTCAATCTAATCTTGCAGAATTATCTTTTACAGGACATTTATATAAAAAATATAAGTTGAATACTGATAAAAGCATAAGACAGGGTGGTTTATTGTAAAAACCATGGCTAAAAAATTAAATATTTAGAATTAAGATGATATACTTTATGTTTATACAACTTTTCTAAAATTCCAATTAGAGTTAGAGGATGACATTTAATAAAAGTTGAACTATATGTATATGTATATGAATATATAACTAATATATAATTGATTATATATCATATATGTGTATATAATATAGATACATTATCCAATGGATTAGTTTATCTTAATTGAGTATATATGCTATATAACATATATATGTATGTATATATATACATGTATTTTATGTATGTAGGATAGATATCATTTAGTTTTTTTACAAAAATTTGAAAAACCGGTTTTTTTTGTAAATTTCCTTCAATTAGTGGTCTATAGCAACAAGATCCTGTGCAGATAATCTAAGATTTAAATGAATAGGCATGTTCATCATTATCTTGGGTGTTTATATATTTCTATTTCATAACCTTCCTTTGATAAGTGGAAATGGTGGGTATGGTGAGCCTGCTTAGTAATGCCCTCCTAGCCTGGTGAAGTTAAGGGTTAGATAGATAGAGGGGAAGTTCCTGTACTTTTGGGGTGTGTGTGTGTGTGTGTGTGTGTGTGTGTGTGTGTGTGTGTGTTTGATCTACACTGAAGGAAGATAGAGATGTAAAACATTCCATAAGTAACAATATGGTGCAGGAAACTAAGTTTGTTATAGCATTTTATCTAGTGGGCCCTTCCTTAGCCCACCAGGTGATACTGTAACAATACTACCCTGGTACATATGTACAGATATATATGTGTTTAAACCTTGTTTGCTCTCAAATAGGAATTAAAGTGATGAAAATAAATAGATGTGACTTATTATATACCTAACATGTATAGGATCTGTGGGAGTGGTGGTTACCATATCCCTCAGAGTAAAGTCTCT
Source organism: Pteropus alecto (assembly GCF_000325575.1). NCBI lineage: Eukaryota > Metazoa > Chordata > Mammalia > Chiroptera > Pteropodidae > Pteropus > Pteropus alecto. The sequence goes on from NW_006432943.1 coordinate 970,420, forward strand.
TCAAGGATATTGATAATGTGATAAGGAAAATAGGGAAAACCACTCCCCAAGGAGTCTAAGTTATTGACTCCTTTGCCTTAAATAGTCGGGGTGTAGAAAGAAAAGGGCTTTTCTTCGTATGTTTTTTATTGTAGAACGTAATTTGCATTTTGCCTTCCTACTTCCTTGTAGATAGAATTGCTGTGAGTAGGTCAGAGCTCTCATCAAAAACCAAACCACTGGCTTTGTTCCTTTTTTTAATATTACCAAGCTACAATAATTAAAACAGTATGGTATTGGCAGAAAAATAGAGACATAGACCAATGGAATAGAACTGAGAGCCCAGAAATAAAGTTACCCATATATGGGCAACTAATTTTCAACAAAGGAGCCAAAAACATGCAATGGAGAAAGGAAAGCCTCTTCAATAAATGATGCTGGGAAAACTGGAAAGCCCCATGCAAAAGAATGAAACTAGACTGATATCTGATACTATACACAAAAATCTCAAAATGGATTGAAGACTTAAATATAAGACCTAAAACAATAAAAGACATAGAAGAAAACATAGGTACTAAACTAATGGACCCTAGTCTCAGAGAAGTTTTTGTGAGCTTGACCCCAAAAGCAAGGGAAGTAAAGCAAAGATAAATGATTGAGATTATATCAAACTAAAAAGCTTCTGGACAGCAAAAGAAACTGTCAATAAAACAAATAGGCAACCAACTGAATGGGAGAAGATATTTACAAAGGATACCTTCGATAAGGAGCTAATATCCAAAATATATAAAGAACACAGCCCAGCAGCAACAACAAAATATCCCAAACAATCCAATTAAAAATAGGCAGAAGATCTGAACAGATACTTTTTCTAAGAAGACATGTAAATGTTCAACAGATATACGAAAAGATGTTCCACTTCACTAGCTATGAGGGAAATGCAAATCAAAACCACAATGAGATAATACCTTGTACCCGTTAGAATGTCTATTATCAATAAAACAAGAAACAGGTGTTGGAGAGGATGTAGAGAAAAAGGAATCCTCATACACTGCTGGTAGGAATTGGTACAGACACTATGGAAAACAGTATGGAGGTTCCTCAAAAAATTAAGAATAGAGCTACCATATGAGTCAGCAATTCCTCTTCTGGGTATCTACCCAAAATATTTGAAAACATATATGTACCCTTATAATCACTGCAGCATTATTCACAGTAGCCAAGATATATAAACAACGTAAGTGTCTTTTGATGGATGATTGGACAAAGATGTGGAACATATAAACAATGAAATTCTCAGCCATAAGAAAGGATGAAGTACTGCCACTTGTGACAACATGGATGGATCTTGAAAGTATTATGTGAAGTGAAATAAGTCAAATGGAAAAGGACAGAACTATATGATTTCACTTTTTTGTGGGATTTAAAACAGAAAGTAACAAACAAACAAAACTCATAAACACAGACAATAGTATGGTGGTTACCAGAAGGAAAGGGGAGAAAGGGAAGGAAGAAAAGGGTAAAGAGAGGGGGTGTCAATATATGGAGATAGAAGGAGACTAGACTTTGGGTGATGAGCACATGATGCAATATGCAGATGATATACAATTGTACACTTGAAACATATAATTATTAACTATGTTACTGCAACAAATTTAATTAAAAACAAACCTAATGTAACAAAACAACAGAACCAAAAACCAAACAAAAAATCCCTAAATTTGTTGTAATGCTCAAAAAAATGATTGCTAATAATGCCAAGTAAAGTAACATCAGTAAAGCAACCACTGTGGAATCATTTTCAAATAATAATAGTTTGTGTTTGCTTTGGAAAAGAAAATGGTTTATTGAAAGTCCCCCCCTTTGTAATGTGCTCATTTTTATTTAAAAAAAAAAAGACACTATTGACTCACTGATGCTTTTAGCAGCTTTTCTCATCTTACTGATGAATTTGAGCTACTCCATCAATGCTCTGATCGAATCACCCATGAACTAATAACACACATTTACAAAATGGCTGACAAAAGTTAGGGAACATCTGTAAATATATACTAGAATAAAGTAACTGAAACTTGGCCATGTTAAGGTACATGATGAAAAGATATTCAATATCGATTTATTGCTAATTAAGATTAGGAGATAAGTTGATTAAGTAAATTCTCTGAATTTTGTAATAAAATATTTGCACAGTTAAAGATCATTGGTTTAGTTACAGATACTTTAAGATACCTTATAGAATCATGTTCAGTCATTATAGTTATAAATATACTATACCTCAACATAATTAAATTTGCTGTTGTGCTTTATCAATGATAATATTTAACTTTCAATCTCTTAGAACCTTGATTTACTCATCTGTAGATAATATCGATATCTCACAGAGCTCTAAAGTATAAAATAAACTAGGTACATGACACTGCCTTAGAAATCAGATATTGTCATGACTTTTAGTAGATTCAGAGAAGGTAGACTTAATGTTGCTCTTTTCCACCAATTGAAAATTATAAAAGGTCAACATATGTAACCCAGAAAGATGCCTGATTGTAACCATCAGATTGGACATGTTATGTGTACATTATCTTTGAGAACACAGGATTTAAAAACGACTTTACTAATACTCCATAAATGAGTCTGCTAAAGAAGCATCTGAACCTTTTCATTCCTATCTTTCAATCTGAGCTTAGGTAACCAAGATTATTTACAATAATTATATAAATTTTAAACATTAGCTTTTAAATTTGCATCATTACTGCACAGACCCAGCTAATCATCTATAAGCACAGAATTCGGATGGAAGTGTTTTATGATTATGAGATTGATGGTATTAAGAGTGATGGGTAAAATCATCCAGAAGGTTTCTCAGGGCACCAGACATCTTGGGTAACACCAAAGAGACTTAATTAATGGGTCCCAAATGATGATTTTATTTTGTTTCTGGAAACATCACTCATGATCCTGTTGTATTTTCTCTTCTTAGAATTGCTAATGGTCCATTATGCTAAATGATGCATCTTTAATCACACATTTCCACTTAGCCCCTGACCAGTGGAAATGATGACCCTCTGATCTACATGTGGGATATCAGCACATTTTTATCCTTTTATTTTAACTTTACAACTTAGACCCTTAATTATAGACTTCTTCGGATAAAGAGCATTGAGCTTCAAATATTGTCTTTTACATTGGAAGAGGTCTGAGGTGGTAATGGTGCAATAGGAGAGAATAAGATACTGCATTCTTCCATATTTTGCTGTTCTTCTTGGCCCCTTTGCATAGCACGGGTGCCAGATATTTATTTACCATATTTTTTGATTGATGAGTAAGTCTTATAAGTGTTACTTTTTTTTCCTTCATAGAGAAAATATGGTACTTTGAGAAACCATGGGTAGAAGCCTGATGTTAGTATGCTTACAGAAAAAAACAAAATTATATAAAATCCATATTTGTGTATATTAACCATAAAGTATATATGTGTTCTTATTTGTAAATATATAATCATCAATGTGATAGCTGATGTTAAAGAGGTCGGATTACATAATCCTAAAAATTATATTTGATCTTGAGAAATATTATGGACGTTTATTCTGAATTCTGTCATTCTTCAGTAAATTTGTAATTGATTTACATCCCTGTAGTAAAAATCAACAGCAAGAGTTTATAGCCCAGAAGCATTTTTCCTGGCAAAGAGGAAAAATAGTCATTTAAATTTTTATAGATAATTATTCGCTTACAGATGATTGAGTCTTCTCTGTAAATCATTTATTGAAATAATTAGTGACACATTATTTATTTTTTTTAGTTTCTACTTCAGTCCCAAAGATTTAATGGTTAAATGAGACTGATTCTTATTTCTTTTAGAACCTGTCTCCTAGGGCATCAGTAGATATTTTAATTGCAAAAATAAATTTAGTTTGTGGTCCATGTACTATTTTGCCAGATGCATAAATCCTGATTAAAATTAAAGTAAATCTGTGATTATATATATACTTAAAAAAACCCTATAACCCAACTACAAGTATCTAAAGACCTAATCTTGCACTATTCAATGCATCTTGGAAAAGCCATATTTTTCGCAGAAAGGAGACAATGTCTTCAATTACGTTAAATTATGTTAAATAATAGAGGGCAATTGCTCTTCCTCAGATTCCAGAAATCATTCTCATTTACTGCTCAAAGAGACCTGTCCATTCTATCTGTAGATAAGGTGCCTTAAAAGAAAGAAAGACAAGAAGAAAGAAAGAAAAAAGAGAGAGCAGTTAGGTGTTGTCAATGTCGTAACTAAAAATAGCAAGGCTTAGAGGCACTCTTTATAAAGCTCAGAGGGAAAATACTTGGCCCCTTTCTCTGGAGTCATTCTTCTGGTCTGTTACAGCAGCACATTCTGTTTATGGAGTCTGAGCTATCTTGCTAATCACGAATTTAAATGTAGGAGCTGAGGACAAAGGAAGACATCTTTTAGTTTGGAAGCTCCAAATTAAACAGCCCTATTGTTCCCTGTTCTGCTCTCTACTCCCAGATTCATTAAATTTATTTAAAATATTTGACTTTGTCAAAAGAGTTTCACTTTACATGTTCAAAGTTATGAATCCAGCATTGAAACATTGCATTTTAAGCTTCTCTGTATGACTAGAGAGTCTAAATCACCATCAGAGAGGGACTTTGGCCATGTCATTTGACGTATTTTTTTAAAGACATATACTTTAGAATTCTTTTAGCTTTGCCTTCTTCATTTATATTTACCTTTATTTTTTTTATCATTAAAAATGTTTTCCACAGACGAATTTAATATGGCCATTCATAAAAATCAAGATTTTACTCCTGATCTAGCGAGCTACAACACCAAATATATTTTTTAAGTGTTTCCTTTGGATTTACCCAGGACTGGGAAATGAGGTTGGGGAGCAAAGGCACATAGAGGAGGCAGCATGTGGGCTCTGAACTCCAGCCTGCACTTCACCTGCCCAGCAATGTGCCCTGGGGTCCAATTTACCGGAAAAGAGCTGCTTTTTGCCTAATTCACACACCCACACCAGAGGGGCTGGCGGCTGACATTAAATGAACAAAATTTAGATTTCAGGTAACCAATGAGAGAAACTCAACCAGCAAAAATGTAAGTTGGAGAGTAATTAGTCTAGAGAAAACCTAGTAAAGTTAGGATGTTAGTTCACTGGCATGGTAGTTTAAGACACCTAAGAAAATGGAAAGCATCAGAGAGCAGAGGAAAATTATAAGCCAAATTGTTGTCTCATTAACATTGTTTCTTCTCCCACCTCCTTTCTCTGCCTGTATCTCCTTAATGACATGAGTCTTTCAAGGTTTCCCTGTCCTCTGAGCCTGTCCTCCTGCCGGATTAACTTTTTTCCTATTTAGCCTGGAACTATGAAAATGATTGCAAAGACATTCTCAGATGCTCTCTATTTTCTTACCTCTTTGTCCTCTGCAGCCCCGTTTTCCAAACCCTTATTGGAATCAGCCCAACTGACTATTTTCTCTGCTCCTGCTGGAAGGCTGAGCCCAGCTGGAGAAATCATGCAATCATGCTGATTTCCTCCATTATAAGTTTATGAGCTTCATCTTTAGCTGGGCCCTTGTCGCTGCTTAGCAATCCTTTTACTTATATGTCTCATCAGCTCCCTGTCCCATTTCCCATGGTGGCTGTTATAATCCTTTTACAACTTTCATTGTAAGCTCCTAACTGCAGTTCACCCACCCCCATTCTTTGCAGAGGGCCTTACCTCCTACTTCCTGGAGAAAACAGATGGCCTTAGTCATGTGAGCTCTTACTTTCCCCTTCCACCTCCTAACTGTGTCATCTACAGTTTTCTCTGCCCAATTAGTTCCTCCATGAGGAGCTCCGGAGGCTGGCCACCCACCTGTGTTCTTGATTCCATTCCCGCCCTCTGCTTCTGGGGGGCTATCATTTGTTCTCTATTTTGCATAAACTATCTCTTCTCCAGTAGTGTCTTCTCCCCTGCTTAGAGAAGACCTCCCACAAAATTCTCATGTGAAAAAAAATGTTATTTAGAATGTGCCTGTCCCTCAAACTACCTCTCTAACTCACTTTATCATCGAACTTCTTGATAGAATAGTGTGAATTTAACGCCTCCACATACTATTTAAATTCTCATTTCACAGACAGTCGCAATTCAATTACTATTACCGCCGCCCCCCACACCCCGCCCCAATGGAATAGGAAGCTACAGAGAACGCTACCATTGACTCTAAATGGTTAATCCACTGGTTCATTTTTCAGCTCCCATTTTGTCTCTGTAATGTTTGGAAATGTTAAGTATTTATTGAAGTCTTCTTGACTGTCTGTCTTCCCTTGATTTTTAAGCTGGGAATTTTCAAAATTTGCCCTTGATTCCAAAATGGATGAACTGGCCAGCACATAAAGAGGATCATAACATAGTGGTTAAAAATGCACAGTCTGGAGCCTGACAGCCTGGCTGGGATCCTGGCTCACTCTCATCTGAGTGTGACCTCAATTACTTCACCTGAAGATGGAGCTAGTAGAAATATGTGTATATAGAGTTGTTGTTAAAATGAACTAGTTAATATAGTACCTGGCTTTAGGAAATAGTCAGTGCATGTTCTTTTTTTTATAGTTTATGTAAAAATTTATTTAATCAAAATGTAGAAAGATGATATTATTACATATGACATGGTTGGAAGAATCTAAATAAAAGTGTGAGTTTTATTCAATTGCATAATTTGCTGGTGTATCTCCTGGGTTGTGTGATGGGTATTAAATAAGGGTGAGGGGCAGAGGAGTTGGATAAGTTAGAAGCTGGGTGATGTTTAGTGAGCAGGGTGATGTTTAGTTGGATAAGTTAGAAGCAGGGTGATGTTTAGAGTTGTAAAGTTGAGTTGGCCTCCCCTATTGCAGGGGAGTGTGGAATGTTTCCACTCTGAAATTTAAATGAGAAAAAAAATAACAAAGCTAAACTATGCAGCCCTCTATATGAAATATTCCATATCCAGTTTAATCAGGAGTTTCCTGGTCTTTAATTAAGTTGGTCCTGAAGAAGGAATTAAAAGGCCTAGATAAGTAAATCTTCAATTTACCATTCCCTAAAGTACAGAGGAGGTGAAGTTAGAACAATTACTTTCTTTCCGATGCCAGAGAGACCCCTTCTGCCCAATATTTATTAATAGAAAAATCTTCTTGCTCAATTATTGATCTAGCAGTCTTTTTGATATGACTTCTCCCAAG
>NW_006432943.1:977657-1014209 GCF_000325575.1 Pteropus alecto
TCCTGCTGAGAGACTCATATCAGAGTAAATATTATGACTATTTCCCAGGCATTCTCATGCTGATTGCTCAGAGGATGTTTGTTCTGCGTAGTCAAGTGTGGAAAAGAGTCAGGATGATTAGGTTAATCTGTGGTTTATGACTTCTCGCAATAGCCGCCCACCCAACACTCCTTTTTGCTCTGGATGGAAAAGCCCCACCCATTTTAATGTGATGGTCCTTGGCTTCTTGTAGTGTGTCCAACAGTGGCCCAGAGGTTTTATATTTCAACTTTTTAAATATAAAAAGTCACTAGATATTGGAGTCTGCGTTTTGAAAGTGTGGGGTTGTCTAATCTCCGAGGAACCAAACATCCTCAGCCTTAAGAGACTATGTTCAATAGGAAATACCCTGCTTACCTTAGGAATAAGTGCAATTTAAGGATAAAAATAGAGCTGAAAGAGTTGGTGCCATTTGCGGGGGGTGGGGAGGATAAAGGAAAAAATTAGATTTAATTGGTGCTCAAATCTTCTCTGATAGAAAATATTTGGTCAAATATTCATAATTTGCTTGACATTTCCAGGAAACCTCAGATGCCAGTAACAAAGAAACTTCTTACAAGGGAAGAGAAGACCACAGAGGTCTGGAGCAGGACTTCTGTTTTGGTTATATACAGTTAAGTTCATTTAGTGTCTGATCCAGTGTTTGATGTAAGCCCATGTTCTCTTCTTTGGCCCAGGCAAGTTTTTCTTCCAAGTCATCAATTAATTGTCTTTTCCAGTTTTGCAACTCTTCTCTGTGCAAATTCAGCACGAGTCTCATCCCGTTTCAGTTTGTCAGAGAGAAGTTTAATATTTCTTCATATTAAAGGATAAAATTCTTCATATTTATCCTTTTCAGTATACTTTTCAGATGCAGCCTTGAGCAACTTGATTTTTGGTGACATCCTTGAGTTCTCATAGGTCACCACATTCTAGTTCACAAACCTCAGCTTGCTCCTCTGCCCTCTCCAGCTCGCCCTCCGGGATGACCAACTTATGTACAAGCTACTCCTTGTATTTGCGGTCGGCCTCCTTTGTAATGTTCTTGTTTTCTTTGAGCTGCATCTCCTAGATCTCCATCTTCTCGTCTTTCATGGCCCAGTTTTCTCTCTCCTATATTCCTCTCCAGTCTCATCGGCAGCCTTTTCTGCTTCCTACAGCTTCTGCAGGGCTATGGACACTTGTTCTTGAGCCCTGTTCAACTCCCTCTCAGGGAGCTGGATGCGACTGAGAGCTGCCACATCCCCTTCAGCTTTCTTAAGCCGCTCGCACTCACCGTCCAGTTCCCGCTCCAGTCCTTCGTCTCCTTTGCCTGCTGCAGTGCCTGGATCTTGCGTTTTTCGCCTCCAGGGGGTTGAGGCTGGTAGTGGTATGAAGTCATAGGGGGCATAGGTGGGGGCGCATGCAGTGGGGCTCTAGGCTGGGCCTGGACTTGGCTCCCATTGAGGCCACCTCCACCCCAACCCCCATGCTAGTTTTCATTAGTGTTAGTTTGCCTGGATCACAGCTAGTTTCTAAGGGATTGGCTAGATGGAGAACTGTTTTTATAGTTCATTGTGCAGAAAGACAGTAAAAGAATCCAATCCAAAGCTCCTGAAGGCAAGATTGGAATCAGAAGCCAGAGCAAAAGGAGCCAGAAGGACAGGTACTAATTCTAAATCCTAATGAGAGGGAGAGTCTAAAGGAGAGATGGAGGCCAATGCCAAGGGCCAGTATGGAATTGGATCAAAGTGGGAAAAATTTGAGAACAATGGAATGAATCTAGGACAAGTGAATATTATTGGCTGGCAGGTCAGTGGCAGTGATGTTAGACTGGGTCAAAGCCAACTATTTCCTGGTTCCTTTCTATTTCTATGACCAAGCATTATCTGTCTTTTTTCAGTGTTCATCTTTCTCTACCCTTCAGAAATTTGTATTTTTAAATGATCTTCCTCCTTTGGCTTTTCATCTCCTTTCACAGTTCAGTGCCTAATGTCTCCCACATCTATATCATTTTAGCTACACTTTATTTTTTTATTGATGTATAAATGTATTTCAATAATCTTTAAATATACATTTTTATTGAGGTATAATTGATATATAACATTATGTTAGTTTCAGGTGTACATCATAATGATTCAAAATTTGTGTGTATTGTGAAATGATCACCACAATAAGTCTAGTTACCATCCATCACCATATATTATTACAAAACATTTTTTTCTTGTGATGAGAACTTTTAAGATCAGCTCTGTTAGAAACTTGAAAATAGGCAAAACATCATTGTAAACTATATTCATCATGTTGTATATTACATCTTCATGACTTACATATTTTATAACTGGAAGCTTGTACCTTTCTTCTAAGCTCTTGGTCCGTATACTAATTTATGTACATTATATCCTTCAGGTTACTCCATAGATATCTCAAATTGAATATGCCCAATATAATTTTATGATCTATGCAAACTTTCTCTTCACTATGTATTTCTTACTATGGAATCGTTATTCCCTCAATGACCTAACTTAGAAATTAGGTAAATTCTTCTTCTTTCAATTCAAGGTCAAGTTCAATTATTTCTATTTCTGAAATATCCCTTCTTTCCATTCTCACTGACCTTTTCCAGGTCCTCATTATACCTCATTTAGACTGTCATCAAGGGCAATTAACCAATGTCCCCCTCCCCTTAACTCTTCCTTCCCTAATCTATCCTTCACATGCTTACAGAATAAATTTGCATACAGAATAAAATTAAAATATTTTAGACTGGTGTACTAGTCATTTCTCCCCAATGTGCTGGCCACTTTTATGCTTCTGATATTTATATGAAGTTGTTTCTCCCCACCTGGAATGCTCAAGACATGTCTGCCATTGTACCTGAGAAATTGCTACTCTTCAAGTTTCACCTGTAAAGTTTCACAATTGTGAAACCTTAACTTACCTTCTCTACTGTTTAGCAAAAGTAATTGCTCTCTCCTCTGCATTGATATAGCATGTTATACTTATCTTTTGGCACTGTTCATATTATTATGGCTATTTAAGTTTGTGTCTCTTGCTAGATATAATCTCCTTAAAATAAGTATTCCAGATTACTCATCTTTATAGTCTCAAGACTTTAAAAGTCTTGATGAAAATCTTAAATGTTGAATTGCTTTATATTAAATCTGCAAATACTATAACATGTGTGTGTGTATAGTATTAAAAAATAGCATGACTCACTTATTTCAAGAGTAATACAGCAAATAATAAAAAATACTTAAAATAGAGACGAATATGCAACTATTTTAATGCAATAATTAGAATAATTTAACTTCCTCTAATAATTATGCCTTTAGCTAATCTAAAGAATGAACTAGTAATACCATAATTGATTTTTCAAATCATTTATTAAATGCTATACCAATTTTAATTTGATCTGATAATATTAAGTAGCACAAGCAAATGACAAGTTCTAAAAGAATTATTAAGAAATATGATCCAGACTTGATACAAATTTACTAAAAATATTATTCCATATTTTTGTGTGTAAATGTAAGAGAGATAACATAGCCAGTATAAATTAATATTTATGGCATCCACACAGAATGTATTTAGGTCAGAAGGTTGGAAAATCATATGTGAATGCCATTATACAGCTAAATATTGGGGATATATTTAGCGTGCTGTACATGTGAGAACACTACTGAATTAAGGGAATGACTAGGCTTAATAACATGAAGAAAATGCAAATGATGGCAGTTGTATAGATTCATTGTTTATAAATCTGAAATCTGTACACCCTCTTTCTTTTTGTTTACAATGAACATAAGAGATGGACATATGAACACATAAATGCCATTGTTTTTCTTAGGCTAACTCCTTCACTTCCTCAATTCATATACATTAATTAGGATAACTCTGGTGACCAAAAATAATAGAGAGGTTCAAATACAGTAGAAGTTTATTTCTTCTTTATGAGGTTGGGGAGGGGGAGGTGACAAAGGAAAGATGTCTGCTTTATTCAGTGATCTGAAGAGCCAGGCAGATGAAGCTTCTGCCTTATTTATCTTGTGGCATCTAAGTCCCCAAACAACAGAAGGGGATAAAAGCATGGAGGAATTTTTACTGGACAGGCCCGGAAGTGGTACGTTTCTCTTCTGTTCATATTTTACTGGCTAGGACTTAGTTACATAGCCACCCCTAAGTGTATATGAAGCTGGAAATGTCATCTAGCTGTGTCCACGAAGAGGAGGACTAAAATTTACAGTCTTTACCTTATTTCAATGTCCATCACCCCCCATGAATCCATTGTTAATGTCTGTCTGACATACTTCCATATCACTCTATTTTCTTTGTCAGATCATCATCACACTCTTCTTACATTGTTTCTTAACGTTGTCACATTTCCCACTAGACTGTAAGACAGGTAGAGCCTGTCAGGCTTGCTGCCAATTGTGTTTGCTAAGCTTAACACCGCTGCCAGCACAGTGTAGGCATTTAATAAATATTTATTGCTTTTAAACTCCCTGTTTTCTCTTCTTCATCTCCTGCTCATGCCCCAGCTCATTGTAATCCACTTCTGCGCACACCACTTTGTGGAAACTGCTCACACTAAGTTACCAGTAACCAAATGACAAAGTTGGCAAGTGCTCTTTGATCTCTGTCTTACTTGATTTGGCACTCCACTTTGTTTTTATAGTCCTCCCATTTAAGATTACTTCTGAGCTTTTTAATTTTACCTTCTCAATTCTTATGTGAACTTCTCTTCTGTAAAGTTGTCTTGCAAAGGAGAGCTTTTGGGTGTTAAGTGCTTGCAACCTGACGGATAAAGGAAATAATATATTTTTAAAAGACAGGAAAATGTGTACCTATCAGAGAGGAAATGCTGGATGTTGGAGGTGGGATGTGGAGAGAGAGAGAGCAAGAGAGAGAGGCCTACAGAGAGTAAAAGAGGGGGATAGAGACAGATGTAGAAGCAAAGAGAAGTAGCAAGAGAGAAACAGATGACTGATACACAAAAAGAAGAGAAAGAGAGGAAGTGAAGAGACATAGAGACACAAAGCAGGCAGCTGAGACACTTAGAGAAAAACAGAGAGAGACTGAGAAGATATCAGAAAGGGAAAACACATTTCTTAAAGAACAATTTCTAATGGGATTAGCTTTGAAAAGAGGCAATAATTCTTCATGAAAGGGAAAAATTAAGAAAAACACCCTCTTTCTTTTTGTTTACAATGAACCATGTTTGATACATCGTATAATATTTCTTCACCAACGTTGCTTTACTCTCAAGTAGAGGTAGAATTTGAATGGACAAAGAAGTCTTTAGACAGTGCAGCTACATATAAAAAAGAATTGAAAGGAAAAGTGGGACAAAACGTTAGAGAAGAACATTAGTCAGCAATTTTTGTGCAATCGCCACTTCTCTGTTTCGTTGTATTTTGAGGAAGATGACACTCATTGATCGAAGAGCCTTATCATTAATACCTTTTCTTTTGATAAATATGGTAACAGGTAGGGAATAAAAACATGTTCATAGCATGCAACTTATCTAATGGTGTTCATCTACCATGTTCATAGCATGCAACTTATCTAATGGTGTTCATAGATCTTTGCTTTTTTTATAGCTCATTATAAGTTTTCAATATCTATATTCATTTGTTTTGTCTTGAAAGCAAACGTGAAGTTTCTAGATCAGAGGCAGAATATTGTAACATATGGCAATAATTGCATCAGTTACCTATGTCCCCTTCTCTCATTTTAGGGCTATTCTATAAAAGCCAGAAGTCATCCTGTACATACAAAGGGGTTTTTGCACTACCCAGAAGAAATTATGAATTTCAGAGTTTATCTAGGAACTGCTACACAGCTCCACCTCCTCCTCTTGAGAGATTGAGAGAGGAAGGAGGAGATATCTAATATTTCCAATAAAAACGAATCCTCTCTGGAAAGAGAAAGGGAAGGGCCTATTTTCAATCTTTTGTAATGTAAATGTAAAGCTGGGTTTTACCAGCTTTGAAGTATAAACATTTTTTTTTTTCCTCTGGAAATCTCTATTTATTTACTCTTTAAATTCCAAGATTTGTCCTTTAACCAGGCTCCAGTTTTCTTTGCTCAGAAAGGTCTAATGATGCAGAAACGTTAAAATACCTTTATGAGGTATGTACTATTATTTACATTAATAATATAAAATTCCAGCCTTATAAAGTAATAATATTTCTGGAATCAAATAAGTCTGTAAAATATCTATGCAAAAAAATAATTGTTATGTCATAAAAATGCTTGTTTTTTAACAACTTTCATATAACTGAAATGCAAGATCTTTTAATATTTTTATTAAGTTAAAATGTAAGTGTGCATGGTATGACTATATATACATACTTGTTGTTTGTGCATAAATCAAAATAACCTCATTAAACACAACAAAAGAAAAAGGACCATTAATTTGATACCTCTTCACAAATATATTGCTAACTTTCGTTGTATGAACTCAAAAAACATATATTAATAATTTAGTTTGGCACACAATAATAGCACAAACAAGACAATTGAGATTCAATGTTATTTGCACCTAGTTTCTAACAAGCTTAGCACCTGATAACTATTTTCCTTGGTTATCAAAAAGCATGTCAGAATAACTTAAATTTTGCCAACATAAGAATTTAAAAAATATGAAATATAACATATCTTTGGAGAATTGGAAGACTGTGCATTAATAAGATTGAAAAAGAAAGCTAATCTTTAGTTCTGTTTCCATGTCTGTGTCCTCACAGTGCAATGATTTGCCGCGAAGTCAGAAGCCACATCTATTTCATCGAATTTACTTATTTATTTAGCTGTTAATATGTTCCAGGCACTGTGCTAGATTCTGGAGCTACTGTCATAAGCAAAAGTGGATATATTTCTCACTCTCTTTCCAAATTTTGTTTAATAGATATTCTTGTCTAGTTATAGATATTTATATTAGATAGGATATACCCTAAGATACTCCAACAAAGAAACTTAAAGTACAGTGGCTTAAACACTTCTCTCTCCCATAAGAGTTTGAGCTGCTATATAGTTCCAGGGGCTAGAGCAGTTTTATTTCACAAGGTCACCCAGAGACTCAAGAATCTTGACAATGTTCTTCTTGTCCATCTGACTAAAGCCACATTCCAGTGCGTGGAAAGAGATAAAAAGCAGTGGAAAGTGATCTACGAATGTATAAGGGTATGACTCAGAAATTGAATATTTCACTTCTGCTCCCCATCCATCATTCTGAATTTAATCACAGGATTACATCAGTTTGCAAAGGAAGCTGGGAAATAAATTTTCTGTGGAATGTCACGTGCCTATCTAAATATAACTGTGAAGGAGAGGATAGATTTAGGGAGACCATTAGTCTCTCAAATAGTCTTCAGTTTCTGGATCTGATAACTGATCTTCGGTCCCTCTTCTTGTTCATCAGATTCAATCAGTGTGGGTTTTAGTTCTTGATCCCTCTAAATTGTGCACTAGCCAGCTGCATTATATGGATTAGGGCCATTGCTTCTCAAGAAATGTCACAATGTAACAAGTTATATGAGAAATAAATGGATTAATGTCCTGCTAGTCTGATGCAATCACCCTGTCTTCTTCAGCCTGTTTTCCCAAGGTCTTTCACACTGTCTGGAACATAAGAGGCACTGAAAATAATCTTCATTGACTGAATAATGAATGAATGGATGGCACATGTAGTAGCGACTCAGACTTATGTTCCTTTTGTTTTCTTCTTATTTTACTTTTGCTCAACTCTGAGTCACATTATCAGGGTCAGAAAGATAGCCAGGCAGAGGGCGTTTAACTTGGTTCTGAATATTTTCAGTATGAGTTATTGTTTGCATTTCTCTTATCTTCTGTTTTGTAATAACTGTCCAAAATGGTTGAAGACAATCATACACTTAAAAATTGTGAAAGCATAGAAAAAGAATACAAATATCATCTAACTGCCTATTTTACTGGTAGAAAACTAGAGCCCAGATAGAGAAATGTTTGCCAGTTGTCATAAAATTATTCATATTAATAGAGACTTTGACTTTCAATTCATTGTTCTTTTTAATATCACACTATCCTTTGAGTCTGAACTTTTATATGCCTGGTGACTGGTAGATCTGAGACTTATATTCAGATCAGCTGCTTCTAAATCAAGTTCACATTCTTCTCCCTTACTAGTTCTCAAAGTGTGGTTCCTTAGCCTGCAGCATCAACATTGAACTTTCCTGGGAACTTGTTTGGAATACAAATTCTTGAGTCACACCGCAGACCCAGAAACTCAGAAATTCTGAGGCCCAACCCCAGCCATGCGGGTTTTAGCAGGCCCTCCAAGTAATTCTGATGCTCACTTGTTTTAGAGCCCCTGTACTGCATTGACATGACAGTATACAGCATGTATTAAGATGTTATCTTATGTGATACAGACACCCATAACCAAAGCTACCAGTTAGTTCCTAAACCTGCCATTCTCTGTGCTAGATACTATATATACCTACTCTCGTTTAACCATCAGAATGGTCTGGGAAATAGTTATTATTATCTGTATTTTATAAATGTGGAAACTATGGCCTAGAGAGGTTAGATTGCCTCATACCCACACACTCGCTAAGATTACATAATTAGATACTAGCCAGGATGAGATTTTTTAGCTCAAATTGTCCAACTCTAATGACTACGTGTTTTCTGAAGCATTGCTTTAAAAAATACACTGTATTATAATTTACTCATTGAGAGGTATGGAAAATAAGGGTATTTGATATTTGAAACACAAAGTTTTCAGGACTATGACTATTTTTAAATTTCCTCTGGTTATAATGTGTTCATTAAGGTGCTTCTTTAAATTTTAACAGCCTTCTTTTGGTATTGCTGGTATATGCAAAACAGTATTTTGCCAGAGGAAAAATTGTCAACTTTCTTTAAGTAATTTGTCTTCTCTATTTTTGCTGTTTGTACAACTTGGTAGTGGTGTGGTAAGACAAGTTTGTAGTCAATGATCCTCCCAGAAGGCCCTGCTTTTGAATTACCGCATGGCCTTTAAAGAATGGGCTTCATCCAGAGTGTATCTAAGAGTGTACACAGCCAAAAATATCCCAGTCTTTCCAAATGAGAGGAGACTTGACTCTGGGATAAATTAAATACTCTGTATCCCACAGTTCATCATTCCCAGATCACTGGGGAGCCAGGTAACTTGTCTCTTCTCAAAGTTCCTGATGCATAAGGACACCTG
The DNA here is from genome assembly GCF_000325575.1 of Pteropus alecto. Classification (NCBI taxonomy): domain Eukaryota; kingdom Metazoa; phylum Chordata; class Mammalia; order Chiroptera; family Pteropodidae; genus Pteropus; species Pteropus alecto. The sequence continues at coordinate 986,869 of NW_006432943.1, forward strand.
GGTATGTAGAGTGTAGAAAGTGAAACCTCAATACACTTTCTTATTTGAACTTTTATTTCTCTTTACCTTTGGAAAGAGTCCTGAATAAACATTACTCCTTAATAATTTGCCTAAAATCGATAGCCCTGGTTATTGCTAGGAGGGAAATCTGGAGACTGTTGTCAGATCTTTAGATTTTTCTAGAGAAGCAGGATATATGTATATCTGCTGTGTGTGTGTGTGCCTGTGTGTGTGTGTGTGCCTGTGTGTGTGTGTGTGTAAAATCTTATATTGAAATTTTTGTAATTCAATTCTTTTAACACTTCGTAGGCAAAAATCTGCATTTGTGGGCTGGTTATATTCATTACATGTTTATTTTGCATTTTCTGTAAACTTTTGGTGACAAACTTGTAAAAATTGCTCCCTTCAAGTTCACATATTTATTTAGCAACATAATATGAGTTAATTTTATCATTCATCTGAAGTCTCTTTCTTTTTGAGTGACAGCTCTTAGATTAGAAAGCAAACAGCAAAAAAACATGGCTTTAAAATCTGCCTGGCTTGGCACAAAGCCATCACCATATACATTAGCTGAGTGACCTGAGGTAGGTTATGTACAATCTCTAATCCTTGTTTTCAATGTCAATAAAGGAGCATAAATAGGGCCCAGCACAAAATTGGGTTTATAATAAGTAGTTAATTCCTGTACTTTACCTTCTTTAACTGTGGGAAAAACTTATGAAGAACAAATTGGTTTTCTCGAAAAATCTAAAGAAACTAGCAATATTTCTCTTTTTTTCTTGTGAGAAAATTAAAAATGCTACAAATAATTTTGAATAAACAATGCTATTCAATGAAATAACTGAAAAACATAACAGGTTATTTTATTAGTTAGTTGATTTTTGTTATTGTTGTTATAATCTTTTATGTTTGTGTTAACTAAAATGGAAGGAAAAAACTTCCAGTAGTGCTATTTTAGGATTGACCTATTCTTGAGCTCTAAAAGGGCAAGATTGATTACTGACTCTCTGGAAGCAGCTAAATTGCCAACTGTGGACAGTTTGTATTGCTATTTGGGTCTGTCTGTTAATGCTTCAAGATAGTGACATAATTTGCAATCCTAAAACAAAGGAGCAAAGCAGATAATCTAGCTGGTTTATTTGGATCATCAGAAGGATGAAATTTATATCACTTTTTTTGGTGGTTTGCTAATAATATTTTCATAATTAAGTTTTTTCCCCCATGAAACAATTAAAATCTAGCTGGATAACTTTCCTTTGTCCTGTTCCATGTCAGAAATTGCAGTTGATTTAGAATGAAGTGAAAACTCATTGATAAGCAAGGAGACCTGGATGACTAAATTCACTACTAAAACTTTTTGACTTGAGGTCTGTCTTCTTCAGTTCAGGCTGCTATAACAAAATATCATAACCTTTGTGGCTTATAAATAACAGACATTTATTTCTCATAGTTCTGGAGGCTGGAAGTTTGAGATTAGGTAGCCTGCATGGTGAGGCTCTATGTCTAGTGACAGCCTGCTTCTGAATTTAGAGACGGTTATCTTTTCCCTGTACCATCACCTGACAAAAAAGGAAGCAAGCTCTTTCAGGACTTTTGCAAGGACACTAACCCCATTCATGAGTGTTCCAATCCCACGATCTCTTCTAATTCTAATTATGTCCCAAAGACCCCACTTCCTGATACCATCACATGAGGAGGTAGGGTTTCAACATGTGAATTTTTTGGGGGGGCGGGGATGGGACAAAAACATTTAGTCTATACTAAGGTCCGTGGTGAACTAACACTCAACTCGCAAATCACACCCTGTATAACCCCTTCCTCTTGGGTGCAGATGGAATCTGTGATTTACTTCTAGTCTATAAAGTGTGGCAAGGGCGATGGGATAGTGATTTCCTTGCTTAGATTATGTTATAAGTCTCTATCTTATGAGAACGAATGAGAGATTCTCCTGTTGGTTTTGAAGTAGTAAGCCACCATATTGTAAGTGGGCCATGAGCCTAGGACCTGGAGATGGCCTCTAGGAGATGATAGGAGCCCCTGGCTGACAGCTAGCAAGGAAATAGGGACCTTCATACTACAAACACAGAGACTGAATTCTTTTATTACCATGTGAACTCAGAAGAGAATCTGAGCTCCAGAAAGTTTCTTCAATCTGACAACACCTTGATTTCAGCCTGTGACACCCTGAGCAAAGAATACAGCTAGGCTATGCTTAGACTCCTGATCCACAAAACCTTTGAGATAATAAATATTTGTTATTTTAAACCATTAAGTTTGAAGTAATGTATTTTGCAGCTTGGAAAACTAGTATTATGGGGTTGTGGAATGCTCCTATGAACAGGATTTGGAAAACTAGTACAAAGTCATCTTATTTGGCCTACTCAGGGTTCCTCAGTTATTCTTTATAAGTGGATGAGATTCTTGGAAGGACGATATCTTGGAAATTTATCAGAAACACCTATGTTCCCATGTCTGGTGGATTTTAGACAAGTGTATGTCTAACGGTTACTAAGTCATTAACTTGTTAGGACTAGAAGTATGATCATGAACTCTAACATTCAACATAATAGATTTCAGCCTACACTCTGCCACTTATTAGTTGAGTGACCTGAAGCCCCAGAGCTTCCCTTTCCTAATTTGCAAAATGAGGATAATCATACCTACATCATAGGATTATGTTAGGGTGTGTGCGGATTAAATTTTAAAAGTAAAATGCAAAATTCAGTGTCTGACACATATTGAATGCTCAATAAATTCTGGTTCTCTCTCTTACTCCCCAGGCCCAAACCAACACACACACACACACACGCAGAGACAGACATAAAAAGAACTGGTGAAAACTCTTTGATCAAGATGAAAGGTTTTTCTCTATTCTAGTCTGGTCTTGATATTTCTTTCTGTCTCTTGAAATATGAACTATGCTTATCTGTTTTTCATTACATCAGCGTTATATCAAAAGATTAGATAAATTCTACAAAGATTTGTTTTCGCATCAGCTTTATGAAATATCTGAGCATATGCCTTTGTTACCCCAGAAATGGTTTCCCTTTCTGTTTGTGAGATGCCATAGCTCAACGTTAATTTCTTTCTTGCATGCTGTGACTGGTATTTGCTATCATGAGAAGAGAATGGTGTTTTAAACTTCTTTTGGCCAGAAAGAGTAATTTTGAAAGCTGTTTAAATTGAACACAGAATTCTCTCCATGCCCAACAAAGATATGGATTTTATGACATGATTTCTCAGGTTAACAACAGTTCAGGGATTGATTATCTTGTGTCACTACATCTGAGACATGTGCTGTACCTTTTAATATTTTGTTCAGTGGTCGAGTATCTCATGTTCACCATGGTACTATAATTTTTATAATTATTTTTGTAAGATACTAGCATCATATTTCATAAACAATATCCTTTTAATAATGTGGTTTCATAATTTCTTCAAGTAAATCCTGAGGATTAACCATGCTGAGCTTGACTTGTATGTTTTAGTGTGGCTGAACGCTTTAGAATATGGGACAAGATCTTATAGAACCTGGGTCATAAATAAGCTGTGTGGCTTTGGATAAGTTGCCTGCCATTGCTTCAATTTCCAAATGTCTTAATAAAAGGAGCTCATGGGATCAAAGATTAAAATCTTTCTAACTAAAAATTCACAGCCTTGATATGTAGACCATTTGCTATTTGTAGAAATGTACAATATGCTTTTTCTTCTCTTTTTAAAGTTGCTGCTGACAAGTACAGTGCTTTTAGCACTTTGCAAAGTATTTATTGTGCATCTGGTAGGAAGCCTGAGAAGTAATTACCAAGTCTCAAGTCTCCAGCAGCCAATAGTTTTGTGTGTGTGTGTGTGTGTGTGTGGTGTGGTGTGTGTGTGTGTGTGTGTGTGTGAGATGGCAGTGGGATAGAAAGGGAATGGGGGAATGGGGTGGAGACTGATGTTATTTTGCAAGTTTTGAGGATTAATTGCTATTAACTGAAGTTCGAGTTAGACAATTTAAATTTAAAATGTACCTGACAAAAGACCTTTTCTATTTAGTGGCATGAGTAATTACACTTGTTAATATACATAGGAAGGGAAAGGTTATTGAATCTAGAGCTAGGGATACTTAATTTGGAGTGAGATTGGCTTTTCAGGGAGATGGAAGAAATCTTCAAATATTTGGAGACACTTGTCTGTCAATAAATGAGTAGATTTACTCATTTTGGCTTCAGAGAACATACATACATAGCATTAGTAGGAGTTAGACTTCAGTTCAATTTGTATCAGAGTCAAAGCCATTCATTAGTGGTTGTCTTCCTTGTGAGGATGTAAAAACTGATAGTTTTTAAGCAAAAGCTAGCTGGATGAATATCTCTTAAGGATGTCATATTTTACATAGAATTTCTTTATTTGGTATAATGTCAAATTAAACAAACTCTTAACTTTTCTTCCCATTCTAAGTTTATGTAGTGTTTTGTTACCTTAAAAACATCATTTTTAAGTTATCATACCTTAAAGCAAAGAACCTACTGCTGAAAGATGGCTGTATTCTGTTTGGAGTTGGAATGGGATATCTCTTCAACTTATTCACACATTTGTTTGGTAAGGACCGACTCTCAGATGGAGCCACAGCAAAGGTGTCTGGCTCTATATCCAAAGTCTGAACCTAAAATTCTGTCAAGGTGTGCTGGATTTATACATGTTAATACCCACAAAAAGAGTTTCTTAAAGTTCAAACTCTTTAAACAAAACTGTAGGCATGTATTCGTCTGTTTGGGCTGCTATAACAATATACCATAGATGAGGTGGCTTATAAACAACAGAAATTTATTTCTCACAGTTCTGGAGGATGAGAAGTTAGAGATCAAGGTGTCAGCAGATTTCATGTCTGGTGAGGATCTGCTTTCTGGTTCATAGATGGTGCCTTCTAGCCATAACCTCACATGGCAGAAAAGGAGAGGGGTCTCTCTGGGTACTCTTTTATAAGGGTAGTGATGCAATTTATAAGAGGGTCTGCCTTCATAGACTAATCACCTTCCAAAGGCCCCACCTCCAAATATTATCACATTGGGCATTAGGATTTTAACATATGAATTTGGGAGTGGGGACACAAACATTCAGATGACAGTAGCACATTTCTTTAAGAAAGGTCAAATAGTTTGTTCTAGCTATTGGTTGCGTTCTGTGGACTGTTTTAGCTGTGGGCATGTGAAATTTTGTATTATAGACAGGACACATCTAGGTTTTGCTAGGCCTTAAGTTTATAAAATTTTGAGGGAAACTTCTTTAAGAAAAATCGCAAAAATAAACTTAAAAATGAAAACAAATTATTAATTTAGAATAAAAATAAATTATACAAGGGAGAGTAAGGATAAACAGAGCACAGAGGAATTTTAGGGCAGTGAAAATAGTCTGATGGATACACGTTATTATATATTTATCTAAACCCATAGGATGTACAGCACCAAGAATGAACTGTAATATAAACTATGAGTTTGGGAGATAATGATGTGTCAGTATAGATTCATTAACTGTAACAGATGTACCACTTTAGTAGGGGATGTTAACATTGGGGGAGGCAATAGGGGGACAGATGATATATGGAAAATCTTTTTACCTTCTCCTCAATTTTGCTGTGAACCTAAGACTGCTCTAAAAAAGTAGTCTTAATAAAAAAATAAAGTCAATTCTTTGAAAAAATTGTAACAACTTGCAAGTCAAAAAAAGAAAGCTGACAAATAACACAGAATCATAAAATCTAGAAAAATATTTTTATTAATTAACTGATATAACTTTTTTACTATATTTTTGACTGTATAGTCTTTGAACATATCTTCATATGGCAATGATTTTGTAATATCATCACCTATAGAGAAAATGGAAAGAAAATTCAGTCTATCATAGTTGAAACATCTTTTGTTATTTATAGTTTAGAAAATATTTTTTAGCTTCACAATTCATTGCTGATAATGTCACATGTATATTTAGAATTGCTGTCAAATTTGGAAAAAACTTTGTCTAGTTTCTTTTATGTATGAGTTGTATTAGTTGAAAAAGTTGTCCACAGACTACTTTCTGGCTTCATATATTTCAAACATTGTTTCTCTACCGTTACCTACACATACTTCCAATGTCAAGCAGTGTTCACACTGTGATATAACTTCGGGCCCTGCCACTTCTGTCACAAGATTGGGCGCCAGTTGAGTGCACTCAGTGTTAGCAATTTTCTTAGAAATCATACCTATACCAGGAAAAGTTGCAATGACTTAAATACATAAATGACTATGACACATAATAACCCACTGAATTCAAATAAATATATACCTAAGTTCATTTCCCCTTAGTCACATTTCAAAAATGTTTGTAGCCACTCTGAATTCTACCTGATATAAGGGGAAGTTGAAAGGAAATCTGGAATGTAAGACAGTAGTCTTAACAACATAAAATTTAAGTGTAAACAGCTTAAGACTTGCTCTTTTAAACTTTACGTTATTGGTTAATTAAAGGAGTTGGAGTTGAGATTAAGGTCAGAAATAGTAGAGGCAAATTTTTGTTGAACTACATAACAAAATTAATCAGTTCGACTTAGTCTTGAAAATGCATTTTTGATGATTAACATAGTCAATCTATGGGTTCAAAGGTTATAGTAGCTGTCAATCTTCAATAAGATAAACATTTATTTAAATCCATTTTCCATTACAAAATAATGTGTTCTGTTTGGGTTTCCTTTTCAACAATCAATAAAGGGCAATATAAAGTTATTATAAGAATAATTACTATAACATTCAGTATTTTAACTCAACATTCACCAACAACAAAATTACAGAAGAATTATATCCAAGTTTTATCTAAGTATGAAGGCTTACTTAAGTTGCTTATTAACTTATTTGAAACATTTATGGGCTAGAATAGCACCTTATCTTTTAATAGAGGCAGGACAAAAATGAAGTGACCATTGGAGTTAAGTTTTAGTTGGTATTACATTGAGTTTATATCTGATAAGCCCTTTCTGATCTGATACATTTTAATTTATTTCATTACTCTTATCAAAAATTGTTGGCCATGTTTTCCATGTTATTTCAAAGTCTTATTTTATAATTTAAATGTGGTATTTTGATAGTAAATATCAGCTTTTATGTAAAATGCTATTTGTATTTTCTCATAAATAACGTAATATAAAAATATTTAGTGGCAAGTATAACACTTTTTTACATTAACATTTTACATTTGGCTACTGACCTAGAAGCAGGATTTATGCTGAAACAATTGACTAATTGTGTTTTTGGCACAGCATCTTGCCGGTAATTAGACCATAAACTTGTGAGATCTCTTTTCTTTTATCCCCCTCATTTTCTACCTGAAAACTGCAATAAAGTTATATAGTTTATGATATAAACCAAAGAAGAATTATAACTTTGTTTTAAAAATATAGTGACTAGTACCGATGCTAAGATAAATCTGTAGCTAAGTAGGTATTTCTCTAACTGAGCTTTTCAAAACTAATATTTTAGTCTTGACATGCAGTTTGGGTTTTATTGAATCTGTAAATGCAGTGCCACATTCTACCAGTGATAAATCTTCACGTTTATTATTTCCTATATTTCTCCTTGACTGTTAAAGTTTTTGTATGCCTGTTAGCTAGATAATGTGAATGATACAAGCAAAAATACCCACCAGATCCTATTTGTACGTGTTTTCAGTGATCAAAATGAAGCTAAATTAACTATCTCATTGGAATTTCTGTTTCTAGAAGGAGTGAGCCTTTTGATTTGATATTAGCACCTTATTTTCAATAGAACTTCAACTTCACAAGGACCTACAATGTACAAGCTGCCATCATTTCTTTGTTCCTAACCAACCTCGTGTATTTCCTTCTTATACAGCTCAGATGTTCTGCCTCATAATCTATCTCCTATGTAAACTCTCAACTATCTTCGGCTCTCTTCCTTCTCAGCAAAATTCAAATGCTGGTTAAATCTAACTCCTCAGCACTAAGATAGATGAATGTTAACTGGAGAAAAACTTTTAGTTGAATTGACTGTTTGCACCTAAATTTAAGATCAATAAGATTACATGGGCCTTTATTACTGCCCAGGATCCCTAGTCCATTTACATTTCTACCATTCTAGGTGATAATTTTATCCCTTCTCTCTTCTCTCAAAACTCTTAACAATGTCTCTCCCATTCTCTCTCAGCTACTGATCTTGCTTCTTATTTCACTGCAAAACTAAAAGCCAACAGAAATGAACATCCACAAGTGCCACCCACCACCACCACCATATTTACTTACATACCAGTATTTGAACCCATCTAATCTACTTGCCCTGCTGATGCTATGCACGGTGTTTTATTCTACATAAACCAATTCCTACACTTGCAACTAGATCACACTCCATTTTATCATCTACAGCAATTATCCTCTTTGCCATCCTCTACATTTCCTTAAAATTAGAACTTTCCATTACCAGGTAGTATTTTCTCCTCTCATTTTTGACCTAATATTTTTTGTTTGTATGTTATTCCTCTGTCCTGTATTTCTCAACATGTTACAGTTGAGTACAAGAAACTTAGCTTGTACAGTTTTGTATCTATCACAATGAATACTAGCAAGTTTCTGCTTAATTTTGTAACATATGACAACTATTAACATTTAAATTTAAATTTCTATGAAGTCTTTTACTTTTTTCAAATAAAAATATCCAATAAGTAAGAATAGAGACATGATAGAAGATCAGTAAATTTTTGTTACGTGAATGAAGAGATAACCATGCAACAATCTTAAATGAACTTGATTTTTTTTCAAATGAGTATTAGTTCAAATTAAAATAAAATTCCATTTTCCTATAGAGCTTAGCCAAAAAGAAAAAGATAGGTATTATTTTTATAATCCCAGAGGACACAGAATATGTATTCAAATGGTTTCATTTATATATTAGTATGGTATCCCTAAATAATGTTATTAATGTAATAATTAATAAAATGTAATTAATGATGTAATAATACTGTATTAATAAAAATACATATTCACAGGTGTGCATACATGCATACACACACATGCATACATACATACACAATACTTTCATTTTTACCAATGACACGGGTAGAACCTTTGTGAGAAGAGTATTGTTATTGTTAAAGTGAATCTTGTACATTCTGATCTTTCTCTAAGCTTAAGTTGCATCACAGGTAGAACATAAAAAAATCTTTTTTCCAGTTTTATGCTTATGAATGTTGGGTACCTTGTGTTCCTAAACTGAGCACATATAAAACCACAGAAGCAGGATGCACTGGGAGAGCTGTTAAAACCAGCTGGTCAGGAAATTCATTTGGGATCAGTAAACACATTGTTAATGACACCAGCCAAAAGGAAGAAGGTGAAGAGCGAAAGAGGTGGTCATGCATTTAGGAGTAAAATCGATACTTGTGTTTGATTGGTGTGGTACTCTTTTGATAGTTGTACAAATTCTATTGTATAGTCTCAAAGTGCCTATTTTCTATCATGATTTAAAATTCTTTGGAACATGGATTATATGAGAAGAATACCATATAGAACAAACCTTGTCTGAACAATCTTCATGTTTGTTTAAAACTAACAAATAACAACTAACACCTGCAGAATTTACCATCCATTTATCTTGTATTACCACGTTTCTCAAATAAATTAGTCTTATCAGAAACAATTTTATGATTTTTCTATGCTTTTGGTTTTTAATATTTTCTAGAAGCTCAGTTTTGTTTCTTTTTTAAACATAAGGAGTAAAACTTCATTAGGAGAGAATCTTACACCCCAGATCACTCATGTATTAACTGTTTTGTAGGTTATTTAACCATACTATGCCTCAGTTTCTTTAGCTCTAATTTACCAAATTTCTATAAAAATACAGCAAGTTAATGTTAATATCTGTTCAAAAAATGCAAATTATAGTAATCATGAAGTGATTTTTCTATTATCAACTATCTTAATTATCTCAATAAATATTATTTAACTATTTATTGATCAAATGCATAAATGAATGAATTAACTGTAAAATTGGAATCAGGCTGTAATTTTAGTGGAATGGCTTGCAAATATGTGTAGTTTTTGCTTTAATAATAGGATAACAAAGAAAATGTAGAAAATTCTAAAAAGTTACAGGAAAACTGAAGGAAACTTAAGGGAACTCATAGTGTCATAGTCATGGAATCAGTTACATCTTAATTTTTCAAATGTGCATTGTACTCATATGTTTGTAACTAAAATGTTTTACCTTTTATTTCAAAATAACTTCAAACTTGTGGAAAAGTTGCGAGAATAGTAAAAATAACTATGAGAAGATTATAATACTCATTTTATTTAGTTTTAGTCAAAATCAAGTGAGTTAGTATATATAAAGTATTAAGAACTACAGAAGCAAATGAGTGAGAGAAAGTGTGCTTAGAACTAATAAATACTGATTGTTATTAAGCTTTGTTTTTTTCACCTGAACAAGGGAGATAATGAGAGTGCCTATTTTATAAGATTACTGCCTGCATAAAACTTAGAAACCTAGGGTTTTTCCAGCCTAAGTTAATGATAGCCTATGCTACATAAATAATGAACTTTTTTACTGGAAGAAACCCAATCTTGGTTTCTAGGATTGCTTCAATAACAAACACTACAATAAAATCAAATGACCTATACACGGTTCTTTTTTGACCTGATGTCAACAATTGTATCATCTCTTCTCATTTTGAGTTTACCTAGTCTTTACAATTGCTATCAATGTGAAGATGAATCTAGCTGATCTTTGCTGAAGCAAATCTGGTAAATTATTTGATATTAGGAAAATATTTACTGGTGGAAGAAAATACAGTCACATTATTGCTGTATAAAAATGCTAATAGAATTTTAGTTTTAAAAAACCCAGCTTATTTGTTAATCTCCCATTTTCAAACTGGAGTCTTTGTGCTTCAGAATGGGCTGGACAAGGGTGCAAGTGCATCATGCCAGGAGTGCTCAGAGTCCCCTGATAAACATGGCAGGTCTTCCTGGAACTCAGATTTCATATGAAGACTGAAATGTTGATGGGGAAATTAGATTTTATGTTAAAACAAACATAGATATATTGAAATAAAATACAGATTTTATGTGAATTTTAAAGATGAAGCATATAACTTAAAATATTTTAGAACTATTTAATTCATATTTGTAGAAATTTGAGACCTATAAATTCACTCTGCCTTACTATTAAGAGTACTTTAATCATCAATTAATTTACTTGTTTAACAAGTACTTATGTAGGGTCAACTATATGCCAGACACTGAGCTGTCCTCTCGATGCAGAGGTGAACAAAACTCCCACTGCAGCATGATTTACAGTAGCCGAGACATGGCACAACCTGTGCTCACTGAGGGATGAATGGATAAAGAGAATGTGGTATATACAATGAAATTTATTCAACCATAATAAAGAAAGAAATTCTGCCATTTGTGACAACACGGATGGACCATGAAGGCATTTAGATAAGTGAAGTCAGAAAAAGACAAACACTATAAAATCTCACTTACAGGTGGAGTCTAAAGTAAACAAACTCATAGATACAGAAAACAGATTGGTGGTTGCCAGAGATGGGGGTGGGGGAGCAAGGGGTGATGGGTAAAGGTACAGTGTTCCAGTTACAAATAAGTAAGTTTTGGGGATGTAATGTACAGCATGGCGACTATAGTTAACAATGTTGTATATTTGAAAGTTCCTAAGACAGTAGATCTTGAAAGATCTCATCACAAGAAAAGAAAATTGTAACTCTGTGAGGCAATGGATGTTAACTAGACATAATCATTTTGCAATATATATATATATATCTCAAATAATTATGTTTTATACTTTAAACTTATACAATGTTACATGTAAATTATATCTCAATAAGACTGGAGGGGAAAAAAGGTGACCAAAACTCATGTGGCTCTTGCCCTCATGGAACTTACAATCGAGTGGTGGGACACTGTTTTTTAAGTTAAGCTAACTTAATTTTCATATCAACTGAATGAAATTCTATTAGTTATTTTATTAATGCTGTGTTACTCAAGACATTCTCTAGATAAGTGCTAAAAATAAGTGGGATTCTCAGACACAAAATAATGTGGCAAGGATAGCCCAATTTAGATAAAAAGAGACTGAGGATGGTGAGAAGCAAGAATTAATGCAAGGAGACCATTTCTGGGGCAATCTCCATAGAATATGTGACCCATGGTAATGGAAATGGAGTTAGAGTTCAGTGGATTCGAAGGTAAGTACAAGCTATCTTCATGTTTGGATAGGGGAGGAGATAAGAAGAGAAAAATCAAGATGACTTCTACACTTGAACAAATGGGTGATTATGAGAAAGACTGGAGGAGAGCAATTTAAGGTTAAGAGAGAAATTAAAGTTTTGTTCAGTTTTGGGCATATTAATTTTCAAATATTTTTGAGATATCCAATTAGAGTTGTTCAGTAGACAGCTGTATTATGAGGCAGGAGCTTTGAGAAAGACATTTTAGCTAGTGATACTATCTTGGCATCTGTGTAACACAGCATTATTTTAAAATATGCTACCTAGTTTATTTAAACTTTTGTCCTTTAGTTTATATAATGTCCTCTTCCTAACATATAAAGCTCTGAAAATAAATGTTTAACAATAGCAAATATTATTTCATGCAACAAACATATAGGAGGTACAGAGCTAAATCCTTCAGGATTTTGGCCATTAAGGAACACAGCAACCTTGAGGTTAGAAAAAAATGCAATAAAAGACAATGTAAGATAAGCATACTTAACAGTGGTACAAATATAAACTGTTCCAGAGAGAATTCAATTTCATAAATATCAGCCCAAATACCAAAGTAGGGGAAGTGACTAAAGGAGAGATAAATAGTACACAAAGAGACACAGTAATAACAGAGGAAAGAGGTCCAGAGGGCATGAATAATAACTAATATGCATTTTTAGACGTATATGTCAGGAGATGTTTGGAGTCATTTATAGCAGTACTGCAACAGTTTTCAGACTAGTGGAGGTCAGTCACATAGCCAGAAATCCTGTGCTGGTGCAGACTTGAAGGAAGAGAGAGTAGGCGGGTGGGCTGGGCAGTGAACTTTATTCCTATCATAATTGTATGTCCTGTGTGCAGGAACCATTTGTGATTCCTGTGGGTCACTTAACGGATCTCATCAATTCTGCAGGTGTCAAGAAATAGTACTCACTTATGAGCTAAAGGAACATCTTATTGTTTTTAGTTCCTTAATTTTAGACATAGCACGTTCTTACTACAAGGCCAGTTTGAGTCACTGTTTCAGAGTAGTTACTTGCACAAATACAGATGATACACTCAATAAACTCCACTCTTTGGCTAATTCTGACATCGTCCAGGTTCTGATCTACTCACCTGAGTTGCCAGGGAGATTTATAAGGAAAATCTTGTTAAAATAAAAATATTGAACATAAATCACACTTTGAATTTTATTGCTAGAAAATGACCAAAGGTGGGAAGGTAGCGATAACCCTGGAGGAGCGGTTCCTAGCTTCCGACTCTTCTGTCTTTTAGAAACAATGCACAAGAGCCTCTTAACTGGAAGCACAGTGGTCAAGAGCAGCAGAGGACCACATCATTTATCTCTAATTTGGAAAAATTTTGACAATGAAAGAGAACACTAAAATACACAGATAGGTGTAAAAATAGTGCTATTAAAATTTGTTTAACTTATTCTTAAAAACTACAAATAAAATTTAAAAATTCATTTATATAGATTACTTAAATATTAAAAACATAACATGAAAAGAATAATTATTCTTGATATATCCTCATGTATTTTAATAAATTTAAATGTTCTAGTTCTACCTGTATGTAATAGAGTTTCAGTGGTATTTTTCTGAAGAAGTCTTTTTTTTTCAATGTGATTTTATTATTTTTAACTTTTTATGAAATTTTTGGAAATCTTCAAAATTACCATTACTAAATTTGAAATATCTACACCTTCAATATAGATAATAATATTTTTATTTGAAAAATAGTATCTAAAGGGGCTTAGGTACCTAATAAGAACTTTTAGCTGAATAGAAAATATTCTCAATTATAATTTATTTATTATTAAATGTTTCAGTCCAAGTTTTTTCATAGAAACTGTTCCTTCTTTACTTAGAGTTTCTTTACCAATAAATAATATTGTAAGACAGAACTTGTCAAATAGGTTGCATATATTTATGATCTTCCTAATTTTTTCCAAATTTAGATGCTGAAAAATTATAGGCCTTTATAATCATATTGTGATGCTATATAGAATATAAATATTCTGAAATTAGGAACTCCATCAAATCCTATACAGAATATAAATATATCCTAAAATTAGGAACTCTTTCAAAAGATTACTCTCACAAATTAAGATATTCTAAGGATTATTTATGAAATTTAAAAATTAAATCTCGTCCTTTGAGAACTCAATATTTATTTGATTTGTTCAATCTCTTTCTTGCTTCGATTCCTTTCAGCATACTTTAGTATGCTTTTATTTGCAAGTTTTGTTTATAATAATAATCCCTAAAAGTTTCAAGAGCTGAAGTATTAGCGTGCTCCATTTACTGAATATTATGATTAAAATTTTCCAAGTGATTTTGTAAAAAAAAAAATGCATCCCCAAATTAGAACTTACTTACAAAAAGTTGTTCTTCAATCAGAATTAGGAAAGATTCCAAGAAAATGCCAATTGCCTTGTTAAATCCTCTTTATTATTTTTTTGGTTTGTTTCAACATCAACTTTGTATCCAAACTTTTGGAATAAAATTATTCTAACCATGTATGTATAAAAAATATTTACAAATCTTAGCACCTACAAATTCTATTTTGATATGTAGAATACTGCAATTTGTTTGGACCAATATGAAATATATATACATCATAACTGATTCAAAGTCCATTTCTACCTTATAGATGTATTAATTTGGTAAGAACATTGTTTTTAGCATGATGATATTCTCCAAAAATTCGTATTTGTGTTACTACTAAACAAATAAGTAATATGTCTTAAATGTTGACATTTTAAACTAAAGTTATAATAGTTTGTGCACTATTGTCAGATGTTTCACCTTTAGTAAAATGAACTTCTGTTAGCTTCACTTTGAGTCTTTGAACTGGATAGGAAATCAAACTGTTATTGAAGAGTACTGATTTTATATTCAAATTATTTGATAAAATTATATAAAGCAGGCATAATTTAAAAGCTTGCAATTTTTATCTGCTAATAAAGGTAACACATTAACAGATGCTGCTTAACATTTTGTACATGTCCAAAAAAAAAATTGCCACAGAAACTTGGAGTTGAAAATGAGCAAAACTAATTTCGAGGAATAGTTATTTGATCTAAATAAAAATTCGTGGTTAAAGAGTATCTGTAAATGCATCTTTAGCAGGTACATGTGTTAAATCATCGACTTTGGGCACAATCTTCTTGAAATAACTATTAACTCTGCCATAGATACTGATGTTCCTTTATGATAATTATTTTCTGCCAAAGAAAACATGAGAAATGAAAATTCGGTATATAATATTTTAATTAAATATGCATTTTCAATTTTATTTTTTTCAAAATGGTTTTATTGCAAGGTTAAAAAGCTTTACTAAACTCTGAGAAAGTAAATATAGATTTATGCCACCCAATAAATGACAAAATAAATGGCAAAGCATAATAAGGATATCCTGACTACTCTCTATATGCTCCCTATATTCTTTATAGTAGGCTGGCCAGCCTCTCTGCCCTCACATATTTCATATCCAGACAAACTATAATTTCCCAGGTTTCCAACTTACTGTGTCAAATAGCAGCCTTCCAGTATTGTGGATTTTGTAGGATAAAACATGAGTTAAATCATACGTGGATGGTCATTAAGGGTAGCAAAGTGGGCATGAGACAGCTTGTGACAAAGATAAAAGAAGAGCGAGAGGCAGCACCTGAACATAATTTATCACTGTATTTTACTGAGATGAAGCAATTTTTCTTTGAGAGTCTTCAGTTTCTTCTCCAAAGCCATCATCTTGATTTCCAAGAATATGTTTGCCTTGTGCTTAGGGAAGCCATCTTATCTACGTTTATCTAATTAATTTCTTTCTCTCTCTCCTTCCTTCCTTCCTTTCTTCCTTCCTTCCTTCCTTCCTTCCTTCCTTCCTTCCTTCCTTCCTTCCTTCCTTCCTTCCTTTATTTTCCTAAAGCTCTTGAAAGATCTATTTTTGCCCCGCTCACTCTTCTTTCTTCTCCTCCACCTCCTCCTCTTTCTTCTTCTTCTTCTTCTTCTTCTTCTTCTTCTTCTTCTTCTTCTTCTTCTTCTTCTTCTTCTTCTTCTTCTTCTTCTTCTTCTTTTCTCTCTCTCTCTCTTTCTTTCTTGACATTTTTATTTTTATCTATTATTTTTCAATTATGGTTAACATACATTGTTATATTAGTTTCAGGTGTACAACATAGTGATTGACATTTATATAACTTACAAAGTGAACACCCAGGTAAGTCTAACACCCACCTGACACCATACATAGTTAATACAGTATTATTGACGATATTCCCTATAATGTACTTTACAACCCCATGACTACTTTATTTCTGCCAATTTGTAGTTTTTAATTCCTTCACCTTTTTCATCCAGCCCCCCAACCCCCTCCTGTCTGGCAACCATCAATTTGTTCCTGTATCTGAGTTCGTTTCCATTTTGTTTGTTCATTTATTTTGTATTTTAGATTCCACATATAAGTGAAATCTTACAGCATTTATCTTTCTCTGACATTTCACTTAGCATAATACTACCTATGTCCATCCATGTTGCAAATGGCAAGATTTCATTTTTTTTTAAATGGCTGAGTAATGTTCCATTGTGTATATATACCACCTCTTTATCTATCTAATCATCTACTGATAGACACTTAGGTTGCTTCCATATCTTGGCTGTTGTAAATAATGCTGCAGTGAACATAGGATGCATATATCTTTTATGCATAAATTAGTGTTTTGTTTTCTTTGGATAAATACCCAGAAGTGGAATTGCTGGGTAATATGGTAGTCTTATTTTTTATTCTTTGAGGAGCCTCCATACTATTTTTTATAGTGGCTACACTAATTCGCAAACCCACCAACAAGGGTTCCCTTTCTTCCACATCCTCACCAACACTTGTTTGTTGATTTTTTGATGATAGCCATTATGGCAGGTGTGAAGTGATAACTCATTGTATTTTTAATTCACATTTCCCTGATGATCAGGGGTGTTCAGCATCTTTTCATATGTCTATTGGCCATCTGAATTTCCTCTTTGGAGAAATGTCTGTTTAGGTCCTCACCTATATTTTAAATTAGATTGTTTGATTTTTCTGGTGTTAAGTTCTGTGTGATTTCTTTATATATATTGGATATTAACTCCTTATCAGATATATCACTGGTGAATATCTTCTCCCATTCAGTTGGTTATCTTTTTGTTTTATTGATGGTTTCCTTCATTGTGCAAAAACCCTTTAGTTTGATGTAGTTCTATTTGTTTATTTTTTATTTTCTTTCCCTTGCCTGAGAAAACATGTCCAAAAAAAATTACTGAGTGATGTTAAAGATTGTACTGCTCATGTATTTTCCTAGGAGTTTTATGGTTTTGGGTCCTACATTGAAGTCTTTAGTTTATTTTGAGTTTATTTTTATATATGGTGTAAAAATGTGGTCTAGTTTCATTTTTTTTTTTGCATGTATGTGTCCAGTTTTCTCAACACCATTTATTGAAGAGACTACCCCATTGTACATTCTTTCCTCCTTTCCCATAGATTAATTGACCATATAGATATAGATTATTTCTGGGCTCTCTACTTTGTTCCATTAATCCATGTGTCTGTTTTTAGGCCAATACCATGCTGTTTTGATTACTATGTCCTTGTAATATAGTTTGATATCAGGTAGTGTGATGTTCTCCAACTTTGTTCTTTCTCGAGGTTACTATGGCTATTCAGGGTCTTTTTAGTTCCATACAAATTTTGGGATTATTTGTGGTAGTTCTGTTGAAAACGACATTGGTATTTTGATGGGGATTGCATTAAATCTGTAGTTTGCTTTGGGTAGTATAGACATTTTAATGATGTTAATTATTCCTATCCATGAACATGGTACATGCTTGCATTTATTTGTATTTTCCTCAGTGTCTTTTATCAGTGTCTTATAGTTTTCAGAGTATAGGTCTTTCACCTTCTTGGTTAAATTTATTCCTAGATATTTTATGTGCTTTGATGCAATCGTATATGGGACTGTTTTCTTAATTTCCCTTTCCGACCATTTGTTATTGGTGTTTAAAAATGCAACTGATTTCTGATATTAATTTCATATCCTGCTCTAATTTCTGTGGTGATGAGTTTGTTTAGTATGGTCCTATGTTTTTTATCAAAGTGGTAAGTCTTTGTGTGATCTCCCCTGTCACTAGTTTGCTGAAGGGCTATAAAGTACTGGTTCAATTTCTAATGTTTGTAAATCTGCTGTTTTTGAGGGCTTGGCTTCTGAGCCCCACATGCTGCCCTGCTTTAACTGTGTTGTCCCTCAAGTGCAAAATTGTTTTGATCAGAATCTATATAACTAGACTTAATCATCTAGGTTAGTTTGTTGCATAGGTGAAATGACTTTTCTTGATGTTGAGCTCTGAGTTTTGCTACTTTCATCCACAATTGGACCCTGCCTTTTGCTTAAAGAAAGATTCAGGTCAAGTCCATGGTTTATTGCTGTATTTGACCATGAATTTTTGCTTAACAATAGTTGTATTCCCCAGAAAAATACACTTTGAGATGTTGATTGTGTGCAGGAGATTTATTAGGATGTGTTCTTGGGATTAATACCTATGAAAAAGAAGGGAAAGAAAGCAGAGGCAGTTCAGCTGCAATGAAATCTCAGTAGAAACTCTAGCTGATGCTTCTGGGAGTTTTGAAGATGGAGGGAGCCTCACCAGCTGTTCTGAGCTGGGATGAGTTAGCCAGGCTTTTATAAATCCCATGTTCATCAGTCATTGAATGAAGGCTCCCCACAAAGAGGGCTGAGGTTGTACCTAAAGGCTGTTAAGAGCTGAGGGGCTGGCTGCCAGCAGCACTCCCAGCACCTGGGACAATAAGTCCTTTATTCCTGAAGGGGAATCATAGCAGTGCATTATAGCACCTACGCTTCCCTTTGATGATTTAATACAGTTCTATAATTGGATTTCCCCCCAATATGCTGAAAACAAATTTGCAGAAAGTTGGAAGCCAGAAGTGCCTAGGGCCCACAAAAGCTATAATGTATTCCTGAAACCTGTATATGCCTACTTCTAGACTTTCTGTTATGTAGTATAACTAATATCTTTATTTCTTAAGTCAGTATTCCTCAAAGTTCTATTATTTGTAATAAAAAACCAACCCTAACAAAGTATAATCAAACTGATACAGCCAGGCAATTCAAAGACAAAAATAATAAATCAAAAAAAAAAAAATTAACTGTTGACTTTTGATAAGGTAAATAGGGAGGACCTCTAATGAGAAGATGATAATTGGGCTGAAATCTGAGTCACAGGATGGGGCCAGGCAAGTGAGAATGTGAGAAAAGCATCCTGGCAGAGGGAGGAACAATTACAAAAGCCCAAGACAGAGGTGAGTTTGGCAGGTTCAATGATGGAATCAGTATCTCGATAGCATCTCTAGGAACTGTAATGTTTGAGTTTGAAAATAAGATTTTGGAAGGCACTGAGTAGAGTTTTTTTTGTTGTTGTTTTTTGTTTTTTTTTTTGATAGCTTTCAACTAAGGTGCAGGCCTTTGGAAAAAGTCAAAGTGAGAATCTTAGAATATGGGAAAATAGCAATGAAGTGTGCAGCATATTTCCCAGGACAGAATTTGGCTTGCCAGGCTATGGCTTAAGGTGTTTTAGATGTTCCAAAGATAAGTTGTTGTTGTTGTTGTTTTTTGTGGTGGTGTGTGTGGGGGGGTAAAGTTCTCTTCACAATGCCTAGGGATTTTGTTTGTTTTTGCTCACAAACATGATCAAGAACATATTAAATGTGAAAGGCAAGGGGAATAAGAAAAATGATCATGATTTAGGAAGAAGAATATTTGTGTAAGAGATTGTCTGTAATTGACAGAAGAAAAAAATGATAAATATGTTGAGAATAAGACTTCTCTGCAGGGATGTTGTATGTGTGTATGTGTGTGCACATATGTATGTGTATGCACGTGTGTTTGTGTATTTATATAAATGTACTTAGGGAGATAAACAGCTTCACAGCATCATAAAGCTGTTTTAAAAAACAGGAGCATAACAACAGTAGGCTATAGATTACTTTTATGAATACACCTGGTAGAAGTGAAGCTGAAATATTACTGTAGGTTAAAAAATTGTTGGAATATTTTAAGCAAAATTGCTGGAAAGTTGCTGGAAAATCTCTCTCTCTCTCTCTCTCTCTCTCTCTCTCTCTCTCTCTCTTTTTACCTGTGTGAAGATAAAAGAATGAATAACTACTGAAAGAAAAAAAGTAAGATTCTGTGGACCAAGACTCTTAAAAAAAAAAAGATGACTCAAGAGTAACAAAAAACTTTCAGACAGTAATTTGTGACTGTACAGCACCAATGATGCCAATTTGCAGATGTATTTTGCTAAACTGCTGCCAGTAATGTCTGAGGAATTACAGAAAATGAGAAAGATTGTAGTGTCAGCCAGGGTTCATGGCAGGAGACAGAAACATTTTAAGTAGACAGAGATTTAATACATTAAATTTGGTGCTTGTAAAATCATTGGAAGGCCTGGAGAGGTGAGCTCTAGTCTGGGCTTCCCAGAATGACTCCCAGACACTAGAAAGCTGAATCACCAGGGAAGCTTCCACCTCTGCGAGTGTCCCACAAATACCGAGCTTCCCACAAATACCGAGCTTCCAGAGCACATGACTGTAATTGAGATTCGGGAATCACAGAGCTGGAACTGTGCCCTCATTACTGCTGCTGTTGCTACTTTATCATGCTGGTGACTGGGCCCTGGAACCTGGAGTCCATTGCAGCCTGTACTTCAGGTCATTTCACCCAGGAATCTGGAGAATGACATGAGTCATTGCTTCAGAAGAAAATCTCACATCTCCATGAGACCTTGCATGCCAACCAAGAAGTGTTAGCAGATGACCACCCTCACTTTTGCCTTACAAATCTCTAATAGCTGCAGGATCTTATTGGAATCCAGAATAGTAGCTGTAAAAGCATCTGTGAATTATACATTTAACTCTGAAGTCTCTTCAATGCAGGGAGGCATGATACAAGGGGTTCAAATGGAGTTTCAGTGAGCCAAACCATAGCATTCCACACCACTGTAGACAGATAAGCATTCTTATTTCTTCAAAGGGAAGAAAGAGATCAAAAAAAAACTGAACTTGACATTGTTCCTAGTTTGGTTAGAAAAGATACTCTGTGAGCCATTAAGAAAGGATGCAGCAATCACTGGCAATAGGGAGTTCATTAAAAACAAATCATACTGGATAGTTTATTAAAGTGGTAAGTAATAAAGCTGTTTGGCTATAATTTATCTAGATTTTAACAAGGTTTTTGCCCCAAACTTTTATATCATGGGACAAATAAAATAGTGGTACAATTGAATAGATTTGTAATTAGTAGATTAAAAATTACTGATTGGTAGATAGATGTCCAATTATAACATATGCTGTAGGAACTTATACTTTATCTCGCCCTGCATTATGCAATGATTCCAGAAAGGACATTGATTTCAAAATTAGCAATAGTTATTATTTATTGAGTGCTCACTCTAGATGTGGCCGTTTAGATATATTACTACCTTGTTTATTCCTTATAACGATCTTTTCAGGTTGTTATAAATATAAGGAAACTGATGCCAGAAAGTGTAAGTGGCTTGCCTGTAGTTCCGTGGGCAATCTAAGCAGCAGTGCTGAGATTCATACCTAAAAGCATTTCAGGGAAGAGGTACCAGAGAGAGGGAAAAGCCGTAACGTTTTTAGGAGAAACTGGATAGTGGCGTACCTACCAAGAAAGCCAGGGGATGGCATTTTCTCAGGTATTCCTCATGAAACGCAGGGCTGGTCCATGGTCTTTCAGGGTCTGGTTAGTTACAGTGGCTTGAACTTAGCGCTGACATGCTTCACTAAAGACTACATATAAAGCCAGATGCCAATTTATTAAATTATGAGAAATATAACCGTCAAGCTGACCAAATATGGGCAGTATTCTTCATGCAGTATTCTGAAGGCAAGCCTGATGAGCAAAATGTTGACTGCATAGGATAGAATCAGCTCAAGGAGATGCTGATCAGAATGCTAACTGGCTGCAGTCTCTGACAATCACAATAAGAATGTAAACATCTGATGGCTGACTGGATCCCTGGACCTGCCTGGAAGGGCACTTTATTATTTGGCCAGAGAGTGCCAGAATTTGCCTCTGACTCCTTTATACACACCCTCATTACTGATTGCTATTCTTTCTTTAGATATTTTAATGATTTCAACTAAATTGTTTTAGATTAAAATGTAGTCTTTCCCTTTTAGGTGACTGTTCTGAACAAGATCCTGCTGACACAATTTTTTACTTTTAGAAAGCGAGTTTAATTTCTGTATTTCAAAATTTATTGCTGTTCTTGTGCACTAATTAAAAGATGAAGGTCCATCTGACTCTTTTTCTTATCTGTGCTGCCATTGGTAGATTAACAAGAACAAACAAGAACAGAAGCACCGGTGCTGACATACAGAGTTTAACAGTAGCACAAATTTTTAAAAAGACAGTATTTTTTATTTCATTTAGGCTCACTGTATATGATGTAGTTATGAAAGAAGCCAGGATAGACTTACCTGTATTAACTGTTGACAGAATGAATGGGCAAGTGAATGAATGAGAGAATTGGGAGCCCTACCCTAATCTTCACTGACACTCCATGTCTTGAGTAGCAATGTTTATTTAATGCAGGGTCCGCATTTTCAGAGGATATTGACAGACTGGAATACATTTAGAGGAAACTGACCAGATGGTGATGGGCCTTGAAATCACATTCTGACAAATGGTGGTAGGACACTGGCGATATTTAGCTTAAGAAAGAAAAGAAAAGGGAAAAATAAGAAAAGCTAAGAGTTATTGAGTGCTTATAAGTAGGCCAGGCATTGTGCTCAGTCTTTTAGCGGATTTCACTATCCTAATGAAAAGGGAATACTTTATTTTGAGTTACCCCGGAAGGCAGGGCTGACAGTCATCAACAGAAACCATAGAGAAGCAACTCTTCTTGTTAGAATGATGACATTTCTAACTCTCAAAGCTGTCCGAGAACAGAAGGTGTTGTTGTAATGTAAAAAAGATCCATGTTTTTGGAGATACTCAAGCAGAAACTGGTCAGACTTTTGATGGAGATAATTTTGGAGACGAATAAGTATTATATGGAGGCATAGAGCAGAAGAATACTAAGACTCTGTCCTACCTTATCCTGTGAGTGTATCATTATCTTACAATAAAGTAATCCCTTTTGTTTGTCTTTAGTTTAAGGCCATGAACCTAAATTACTAATGTCACTTCCAATTATATAGATCAATTGTAGGGGACACTAGTTGCTGTGTCATTCCTGGCAACCGATAATCCTTTCCAGCAACTCAAACAACCTGGTACAACACAGAGTTGCAGGGCTGGGAAAAAACATTTTGTTAGAGGGTCATTAGGTATAATAGTAAGAAGAGATTTGCTTCCTCATTTGTTCCCAGATCCATGTATTCCAAGTATGGGAGTAACAGTGCAAAGCCTGGTAAATTATCTTCCTCAAATAATTTGAAATCTTCAAATGGTAGTAGCATTCATTTCCATCTTTTTATTTAAAACGCAACTATTTATGTTTCTGCAATCCTCTCTGATTGCATTCTCTATTTGAGCTTTGTTATTGTTAATGTGTGAACCTTGAGTATCAGCCAACTTGAGCTTTCATGACAATTAAAATCAGACCTTAAAAACTGGTTTCTGTGAGTGGGGAAAGAAGGAATATCCACTTAAAATAACCAAAGAACTATGGAGTTTATAGCTAGAGAAATTCAAGCCCAGGGAGATGAAATGACTTGCCATCATTACATGGCTAGTGAGAAAGCTGAATACCTTTCTTTATTCTTTAGTCCCTCACTTGTTGATGCAATTATGTGCTGTATTCCTGCCAAGATACTCTTTTTCTTTTCTTTTTAAAAATTTCCTAGCAAGTAGAATATTTTTATACTGGTCACTTTTCTATCTTCCTTTATAGCTTGATTGAGAAGGCATCTGAGTAGGATTCCAAATTAGTATTTTTAAAACCATATCATTAGTTCTGTAGGCATGAATTCTAAGGGCTCCTTTGTTCCTGATTCTGGATTGCTCTTGTATCTCTGCAGTGCTGCGTATGATGCTGTCCTTGACAGAAATGTGGCCATTAAGAAGCTCAGCAGACCCTTTCAGAACCAAACGCATGCCAAGAGAGCTTACCGGGAACTAGTCCTCATGAAGTGTGTGAACCATAAAAACGTGAGTTGTTATTTTTAAAACTCTGGCAGTGAGAGGTTGGGGAAAGAAAATCAGTACGCCAACTTGAGTAGGAAAGGCTTTCTTTACTTTGCAATTTCTGTCTCTTAAGATTGTTTATCCTGCCCATATGCTACATTTAATTTCATTGTCCTTATGGTAGCTTTCGGCTTAAAAATCATCTAAAAACCATATGGCGTGGAGGGAATGAATGTGATAGATATTTCCCTGTTATGAAATTAACCATATTTGGTTATTTTGCTCCAAATTAACCAGAGAGCTTCATTTTTTTTTTTTTTAAAAAACCAAAACCAAAACCAAAAATATCCTAGAGAACAATATGCTGTATTTCTTTACAATTTAAATTTAATTACTAACAGGTGAAGATTTTGACTTCCTTTTTCTTTTAGCTATAGTCTGGCAGTGGTGTCCAACTGTTCGGTGTACACACTGTGCTTTGGCCTCTTGTTTTTTGTAGGGTTGGGCAACCATACAGGGATGAATCTGCAAAGCACTTCAGAACAAGACCAAGAATATTTCTCACTGGAACTCAGTAGGGTATATCATTACAG
Organism: Pteropus alecto; assembly: GCF_000325575.1. Classification (NCBI taxonomy): domain Eukaryota; kingdom Metazoa; phylum Chordata; class Mammalia; order Chiroptera; family Pteropodidae; genus Pteropus; species Pteropus alecto. Next base: position 1,011,901 of record NW_006432943.1, read on the forward strand.
GACTTTCTTCACTTCAAAATATAAGCTTTAAGCAATAAGCCTATTGCTTTAACAATAGGCAAAGATCTCTAGAATTCTTTCTATGCTCCTGTTCTTCTTAGTAAAAATAAATGGAAGATAATTATTTTAAGAATCAGTATTATTAATTAATAAATTGTAATAAATATAGTACATATAATTTATTACATATAAGTATATAATAAAATACATTATAAATTATTATAATAAAACTATAAAATAGCTATCATCATTCCTCTTATGAAGTTATGAAATTATCAGTGTAGTTTTGTAAACAAGTGAATTTGTCAATCTATCAATGGCACTAAGAAGAAGGAAATATATCAGTGTTTAGTTGAAAGATATTTGAAATACAAATATGTGGATTCAGGCCCAATGACTGTTTCTCTTTTTCTGTATTACTCTGCTCCAATGACTTTTTAGTTCAGTCATTGACAAATATTTGTTCAATGAATAAATGGTGCCCGGTATAGATCTAGGTGATCTAGATGCTAGGAATACAGCACCAAAGATAACAGAGACAGGTTCCTGCCCATGTGGAGCTCATGTCCCACTGGTAAGAGAAAAGCAGGCTACAAAACTGACAGGTAAATGTATGGAATGTCACATAAGTGCTATTAAGTGAAACAAAATAAAGAAGGAAGATAAAAAATTTTGGTTCATGTAGAGTGGGGTAAGGCTACCCTTCTAAAGAGGTTGAACAGGGAAGGCCTCACTAAGAAAGAACAATTTTATAAAGTATGTCCTCATCTTTAATTTGACCATGCAAGGGACATGATACTTCTAGAAAGGAATATAGAAATGATGGAAAGGATCATTCCTAAGAAAAGTCATTCTGCTAAAGCAATTTGTCTTTTTAGTATGTTAAATAAAGGTAGGAGCAAGATTTACCACATGACCAATGTAATCTATTTTTGTGATAATAAAGAGGATGAGAAATATCCTGGGCAATGGAAGATGGATGGATATAGGCAATGAAACCAATGTATGGAAAGTTTTGATAGTTTGTGTTTTCATATATTTATATTTTCCCTAATCCTCCTTTCAGCACTTATAATACAATAAATACATTGTGAAGAAAGTCCCACTTACTTGGGAATTTGAGGGACTCATGCTTCCTGTTCTTAATAGGGGTTTCACATTTATGTGAAATGTGAAAATTCACATTTATGATATCTAAAGGGGAGCTCCAATTGAAATGATAATTTGTAAATGATGCCTTACCCGCTGCCCCCTTGTGTGTGTGTGTGTGTGTGTGTGTGTGTGTGTGTGTGTATGTGTTATAAGTTTATGGAAATATATTTCTGGAACTTGATAACAGAAGGGAAGTTCACTTACAACCAAATGTAAATCTCACTTTAGTACGTGTAATATTAAGTAAAAGCAGTTAGAATGCAGAACTCTGTTAATGCTGAGGCAAGTAAAATGAAACAGTGAAGTAATCCTAAATAAATCTTTAATAACAGAGAAGAAAATCCATTTAGAAAATGAATACTTAATTCTAGGAAGTGGTAGCTGGTGTGACCGTGACAACCATTGATTCACATCTGTGCATTTTAAGATGCTGGAATAAAGGCACTGAATCAGATGCCTGGAAACTGTTCAACTAAAAGGGAAATACCTGCGATGATCTGTTTCTAAAGACAAGATTTTAAATTGCTTATTGTAGAAATTAGAATTTATAAGGGAGAAAGATAAGAACAAAAGAAAAATCCTCAAAGGGAAATCAAAGAAGGTGGAGGTGATTAAAAAACAAAAAGGTCATAGGAATGGGAAAATAACGATGTATAGTGGGAAATTTACCTTTTAAAATAATGTATCTTGATTTATTTAGAATTGTAATGCTATTTTCTAGATTAATTTAGATTACCTAGATTGCTTATTCACCAGGTGATAAAGGTTAGCATTTTTCCATCTTTAAGGGTTGTGTTTGTTGTATATGTGTGTGTCCTGTGCACAGTTTTTGATGTTTTTATTTGAACAAACATTAAAAAATGAATTATTTTGCAAGACAGATAAAGTACTAGAAAAACAGACTCACTGTATATGTTTAGTGAGAAATGTACCACACAAACATTTTACAACACTGTAATTAAGCATACAGAATAACAAGTTACTTTAATCACAAGTTTCAGAGAATGTTTGAGACAATTTTATTTCTATATGCATATTCTGTATTGCAAGTTCACTTTAGAAAAGATAATCTTGGGTTTTTTGATATAACTATTGCCACATATATACACACATATATATACAAATCATAGTGTGTGTGTGTGTGTATATATATATAT
>NW_006432943.1:1014223-1100693 GCF_000325575.1 Pteropus alecto
AACAAATGAAAACTGCTCAAGGCCTAAAAGCATTCCTTAGAATTGACTGCTTTTCTCAAATGTTTAAAATCATTTTGTTTTATTTTTATTACTTCATATGTTTCTGTACCACTTATGAAGTTTATTGAAATTCATTAATTGATGATTTAAAGATGTATAAAGCTTAAATTTGTACTTACCCAATTTTTGTGAAATCGTTGTATCTATCCTGTGAGTAGAAGATTGTTATCTATATTATTTATTTATTTCCCTTTGGCACATTAGTACAGAATATTTAGCTGAAAGAACATTTTGAGTTATTTATGTATGCAATCTATTTGGAAATGTGACAAAGATTTTTTTTGTTTTTTGAAATTTACTTAAGCTAGAAGGTAAACTGATTTAAAGGACTACCTTGAATTAAAGCACCACCTTGAATTAGAACTCTACCTTGTTCGTTTAAAGGAAAAACACGGCCTTGCTAAGTCTTGTTGGGTGTCTCACTGCTCTCACTTTTCTTACATGGCTTTCCTCTTTTTTTTTTTTTTTGTTTGTTTGTTTGATTACATTCAGCTCCATATTCTACCAAGGAGAACCAAACTTTAAAGCAATATCACAATTATGTATCTTCTCTGACTCTTCTTTTTGCCTAAGAATTTGAGCTTTTTAATTTCATTTTAACCTGAAGATAGTTCATGTATCTGTTCTGCGTACATTTTCCTATGTTCTGTGAGACAGTTCTAGAAATATTTCAACTTTTTTTTATTTCTGTTATAGCACTAGTGTGCGACTTTGAGTTGGGAAAAAAAATGTTATTTTAAATGTGCTTATTAAGTAATTCTTTCTCTCCCTTTTTCTTTCTCTCCTTCCTCTGTTTATTTTCCAGATTATTAGTTTATTAAATGTCTTTACACCCCAGAAAACGCTGGAGGAGTTCCAAGATGTGTAAGTAACAAAATTCATGAAGGAAGGGAGAGCATAGCTCTCAAATAACTCAAGGGAAAATGACAAAAAATCAAATGGATAAAATCCCTTGTAGAGATCAAAGAGACTTAAGAGCTTGGCAGCAAATGAAAGGGATCCAGTGAGAGGACAGAAGATCCTGTTTATGGTGTTACTTCCTGGAAAGATGCTTCTGCTTCTTTCTGGCCTTTTGGCTCCTTGTGCTTTGTTATTCCATGTTCTTGGTTCAATCAGGGAAGGCTCATTATGTATTATGTATCTATCTATTATTAATTGATTCTGTGAACTTTCTAGAATGAGTCAATTTATTTTGAAAAACATTAAGAGAGACATGATAAAAATTATCTTTAAGCTTTACTTGTATTTTTGTAGTGCCTTTGATTTTGTGTAAAAAGAATCTACCTTTAAGTATAGTGACAATAGAAAGAGAGGAAGTAAATCCAGGCACAGATACATTGCATGTTTAACACAGATACATTTCTTATTTAACACAGAAGCATTGTATTTAATGGAAGAAGCGATTCTGAATATATTTTTTTGTAATCATAATAGAAAAGAGTTCAGGAAATTCAAGGAAAAGTGAGAACAATATGAAAGTAGAAAAATAGATGGGTAGAAACCACACATTAATAAATGCTTCTTCTGTTAGCAAACTTGCAGTAGAGTTACCCTTGCTAACATGCATGCAAAACTTGGAAGTTTTTCACAGTCTTAATTCAGTCAAATGTAGAGCTAGAGAATTCAGAAGACTACAGATTTAGGAGAGGATTCTCATTTGTTTGAAGGACTTCATGGGTCTTGTGATCTGGAGCTAAATTGTGGATTTACCTTCCAGTTACTTAGTAATGGAACTGATGGATGCCAACTTGTGTCAGGTGATTCAGATGGAATTAGACCATGAGCGAATGTCTTACCTCCTATACCAAATGTTGTGTGGCATCAAGCACCTCCACTCTGCTGGAATTATTCACAGGGTAAGAACACCTACTTCTGAATTATAATTAAGATGTTTTTGGAGAAGAAAAAGCAACTGTAGATGATTTTCTTTATGTAGGGAGCTTGGTTAAATATACTGTCCTTTTTCATTTCTTTTATGTTAGAATTAGCACGTAGCTCACTATATGTAGAAGGAAACTTTAATAGTGTAGTTGATTTTTGTTTAACATTTTATTTCAGCACATTGAGAGTCAGCCTCTGAGAGGCTTATATTTTCTAGCCCCTTGATTGGCAGAGGTCATATGTGCAGTTGAAATAAGACAGTTCATTTACATGATTTGTTTCTGACAGCAACAAGACAGCTATCCTGATCTGCTCTCCTGTCAGGCCTAGAAATGAAATATAAGCTGAAAGGTTTATGTTTCCATAAAGAGAAAGCTAACAGATGACAATAAAGGATATGTATTTTTTCTAAAACCTCTTCCCAAGATGAGCCTAAATTATAAAAATGATAGTACAATTCTCTTCTAGGTTTAAAAAAAGTTTCTGAGGATATTAGAAAAAAATCTAAAAGCTAATCATAAACTCATTTGGGGTAGTAATCATCTGCTTTATGTAGGGCTCTGCAGTACGTGGGGTGGGCATCAGTGTTATTGTAAGACTGCCACATTGATTGAGTAGATAGAAATCACATGTTCCATATGATGCTGGCTTTTCATTTTTTCTTTTGTTCCTATTATCAGGATTTAAAACCAAGTAACATTGTAGTCAAGTCTGATTGTACATTGAAAATCCTCGACTTCGGACTGGCCAGGACGGCAGGCACAAGCTTCATGATGACTCCTTATGTGGTGACACGTTATTACAGAGCCCCCGAGGTCATCTTGGGAATGGGCTACAAGGAGAACGGTAGGGATGCCTCTGAGTAGCAGCCATGGAGACCGGGAAGAAAATGAGTACATGTTTCAGATAGATAAACGTAATGTTCTCTTTCATGTATATGATTTTTTTTTTTAAACAGGGCTGCCAGCCTTCATATTTAGAAGTTTTTGATTTTTAAATACTAAAAAGAATTACTCATTAAAAGTGTGAAGGATGTTTCTGAGAAGTAAGCTTTACTAAAAGAACACTAAAATGAAATAGCTAAAAAGAATTGTAAATGGAGTCTGATTAGACAGTCAAGTGGATACTAATGAGTGCACATGCTGTAGATACTGAGAAAAATTGCTATTGGGTTGCAGCTCAGCTCAAAGTGAGTATGAAAACAGGAAGAAATCTGTCTATTGCATTTAACTATTTGGTTCTATATCATATATTAGAGAGATGGCTCTGGTCATAGGAAAAGGTAAACAAAAATACACGACAAATCCTTGGAACGGGAATATCACAAATGCACAATGAATAGTCAATTTAGAATAATCCAAATTGTTCAAGTTGGATAAGAGTTTCTTTAATACTTTAAACTGCTCTACGATTAATATTTAGGATAGCGATTGCCTAGAAAATTTTTATAAATTCCAAAAACCACACAGAGAGAAAAATATTTTATATTACTGCTTTCATAAAGAAAATCTAGTATTAATGAACACTTTAAAGGAAAAGATAGAAAGAATTTTCAAAATGTATTACAATTTGATTTTATTGATTAAAATAAAGGATTTATAAAATGCCTATAGAAAGCATTGCAATAAATTATTTTGAAAAAAAAACTCCAAAGAGTAATACAGCATATTAAAAAACATATGCAATATATTTAGGAATTAAAATAGTTTTAAATTAGGATTGTTATATGTACTCGGTGTACCTTTCATATTTATTTTTATATTTTATTATATTTAGTCCTAACAGTCTGTTTTTATAAGTTCTATAAAAATAATTATCAGTGTATTTTTATGGGCAGCTGTTACAAGGTACTTTTATGAAAATTTCCTGGCCACCAAATTTTAAAAAATGTCTTTGAGTACTTCCAGATTAGAAGAGAGGCAATACTTTCGTGAATTTGTGTAGAGGAAGAGGAAAAGTCAGCTCTTGGGAAGGTCAGAATCACTTTGGTGGACAATGGCAAAATTCTGTTACCTTTTGACTTGGGGCTAGACACATCTAGCCCATTTTCTAAGGCAATATCACATCTAACTTATTTGGAAAAGAAGATATTTGTATACATTCTTCACAAGTTATTTTTTAAAAATCAAAGGGGAACCAGTTTACAAATTCAAGAAATCAGGGCTATACAAGGGTTTGGGGATCCGAATTTGCCTTTTATGGCTTTTCAGATCTTTGCTGCAGAAATGGCATATAATTTTATTGCTTTTCCTTTCCTCACTACAAAGGATTGCAAGATACTGTCTTAGTTTTTTGGCATCTCTAGATCCATGACAAAGCCATACCAAGCACTCTTGTGCTGTCCTCCCACTTACGTATGGGAAGAAGGTTATCATGCAGAAAAACTCGCTTGCTCCAACATCAGGCATGCCCACCTAACCTATGCACCTAACCCTGCCTTTCTTCCCCAAGGAGCATTTTGGCCTAATGTTTTTGCCTCGAAGTTCCCTTTGTCCTTACTAAAAAGCCATTCGGAAGAGGGAAAAGATTGGTTAGAGAAGGTGAAGCATGTTTGTTAACAAGTATAACTGAGAAATAAATCCATGTATGTAACATTTTTTAACACCTTTAATATTTTTTTTTCGCTTTACTTCCAGATGACTCTTTTATACATGTGCTAATTAATCATATATGTTTTTTTCTTGAAATATTTCTAATAGAAACTAAAACTAATATTTATTTACAAGGATTACTTCTGAAGGAAAAACTAAGTCCTGAATACTAGGGATTCTAATCCTTCTGCCTTTAAAGTATGGTTTCAGCCATTTCTTAGTTTCTTGGATTTGGTTGCAGGTACCAAAACCAAAAAATAACCAAACAAAAAGGTGGTCTTTTGTTGCCCTACTCCACGCAACTGAATCGAAGAGAAAATGGAAACAGCTACATGTGCGGGTTGAGTAAGACACTTTTGGTTTAGCTGCTGCTTTTCCGTGTCACCACTTCCTGGTACTAATGAGGCAATCTAAGGCACCCATAAAGTAGTTTTTTAAAATTAATTTGAATTCTCACACTAGACATTGTTTCTGTAATATTATAGTGCTGATTTTAATGCACAGTTTTGAACAACTTTTGGTGGGAAACAAAATTGTACCTTCTAATCAAACTGTTCTTTTTCCTTCTCCTTCAGAGATCAATTATCTTAGTTAACTTTACTTTCCTCCCTTTTCTTCACTTCCCTCTCTCCTGTTCTAGTGGATATATGGTCTGTGGGATGCATTATGGGAGAAATGGTTCGCCACAAAATCCTCTTTCCAGGAAGGGACTGTATCCTTGTACCTTTTGCTGCAGCTTTACCTGTTTTGTTCTCTCTCCCTTTAAACACATAATGGTTTTACCAGGAGAGTAAAGATAGAAGCAAAAAGTTGGGTAAGTGGTGTAACTGATTTTTTTAAAAAGTGATAATTTTTATAATCTGACCAGTACTGAAGACTACTTACCAATTAAATTTCAATGGGCTTTTTTTTCCTTAAATTATTTTCTTTTCTATAATTTAAAGTAGCAATGCTATTTTTTTCATCAATGAGAGGCCACCAAATCTCACATGATTAAAAATATATTTATTTTTATCACTAGAGAAAAAGTCACTACTTGCAAGTATTTTCCATCTGCTTTCTAAAACTATTTTGTGCTTCTAGAACATTTAGGAATAATAATTTCTCTCCTTGCTGACGTCTTAAGCTTTTGTTTACAGCTTCATTGATTTGAATTATTCCTGACACTATGTTCAGTCTTAAATAGGTCTATGTAGCATTTTCTCCTTAAAACATGCACTTCCACATTTAAAAATCTTAATTATTATTCAAATTGCCAGATGTTTGGTGGGTTTAAAATAGGCTTCCCTCACTTGACTTGGAGATGTGACTTAAACATAGATAATTGCTTTTCCAACAAAATTTAGAATTTTAAACAGCAGTGTTGATTTGAATTCTACCACTGAATCCTGTACTAGATTCCATCAGAAATTCCTGAGTGATATCTATGATTTGGAATTGTTAAATGAGCTGGTATATTTCTGAAATGACCAAAAGCTTACTTTCTAACAAAGGCACATATTTATCATTGTAGTATATAGATAATAAAGTTTATGTGGTAATAGAAAATATACTTTTATAAATACAGAAATACTTGGCCAATACACAGTACTGAAATCTAAGTACTACAATTATGGATAATTTTAACAATGATAATGCAAGACTGAGTCCAGTGTCTTTACTACATATGACGTTTTTGGAAATTGGCAATAAAACTGTGGTCCATAATTCCATTAAATATTATATATGATTGATAAGAAAGCTCTATTAAGGAACTCTTTTATTATATAAGAAGGATTATGATTATTATTTAATAGATGTAAAGTAGAAGAAAAGGCCTATATAAAAGAAAACCAAATACAGTAAGTACTTAATACCACAATGAGCACACATTTATGTGGGCGTTTATTCATTCTTCTGGATATTAACAAGATATTCTCTAAATTCCAGAATAGTGGAAGAGTAATGACATTTTCTAAAACTATACTGTCTAATATGTAGCCACTAGCAACATGTAGCATTCAGCAATTGAAATTATGGCTATTCTGAATTGAGAGGCGTTATATGTGCAAAATGTGTACTAGATATTGAAGCTATAAAAAGAAAACGTAAAGTATCTTAATAATTTATATATTGATTATGTATTAAGGTACTTTTTCATTTTACTTTATATTTACTATTTATATTTTGAGGATTAGTTATATATCCAATGTAGTTGATTTGAACAATATCATAATTCATTCATATTTAAATGTACTAATTTCATTAAAAAGTGTTTTTTTTCCTTTGTTCATTTGTCTTAAGGATATAATACTTTTCAAACCCACTCCCCCAAAAAGGAAATTCTCAATCAGTTCTTAAAGTGAATAGCCACATCTCTATAATGCATTGTTAGTGAAAGACAAAATGTCACAAAATATCTCATTTCCATGTGGCATTGTTCTTACAGGTTGTTTGATTTTCATGGTTCTCTGCAATCTAATTTAGCTCTTCAGACATTTATCAGGGTTGCTTTTCATTTATTTTAACAATATTAAATTTAAAAGCCAAAAAATGAGGAAAAATCAAAACATTTTTAACCCAAAATAATTCTTCAGAAAAACAAGCAAAGATAATAACACCACATTGATAATTCCACATTCTTCCACAGATTGTTCTCTTCAAAGTCTTTTTTTCCCATTTATTCTAGTTTATGTTTTAGAAAAATGTTTGTAACTTAAATTGTGCAAAAATCAATGCATAAAATATATATTTTTGATAAGTTTAGTACTAGAAATTGAATAAATCCTATGACAGTAAATGTAGATTGTTATAAGGGTTTGCATTCTGAATTCTTTTGTCTCATGTGATGATTATATAGAATATCAGTCTTTGATAGCCTAGTGCCATTTATGATAATGATGCTGAATGAGGACCGAAAGAGTAAACAGAGAAATTACATAAAGACATTTATAGTAGAAAACATCTTGCTTAAGTTAAACTCTACTTAAATATGAGTAAATAATTTCCAGATGAAATGAATTAGAAGAACTGCCATCTCATTGAAAATGTTCTATTTGAATTTAAATCCTTAGTTCATTTTACCTATAAGTAAAATTATAATTTAATGTCTTAAGTCATGGCTATATTTTAAAAATAAATGAACCCATAGAAATCCCCATTAAACAATGGACAACATATTCTGTTTTTTTGAGTGGAATTGTTTTCTTAACCTTTGCATGAAATTATTACCATTTTATGAGTAGAGCTTCCTCCTGAATCAAGAGACCAGAGCACTGAACTAACCTCACTAAACCGTGATGACCAGACACAAGTTGAGGTGCCAATGGAGGTTGTGTATATGGAGAAGAATCATGCTAATATATTGAGATCTAAAGGATTCTATCATTTACTGGAAGTAATTTCAAAGTTTAGTATATGCAAATTGATAACCATGACTACCTCTAAGATTTTCAGAGACTTAAAAAGAAAATTAATCATAGGTTCTCTTGACTTTCACTTAGAATTATTCAGAGTAATTTATGTAGAATTTCTCTGAAGCTAAAAAATGGTGTGATGATACTCTATCATCATAATCGACAGAACTTTTTAGTGTTCCCTTTCTTAATCTGCATCTTAAGCAAAAGTAGTAAAACATCTTGACAAATCAAGATATCTTATGAAATTGTCATGGATAACTTAAAGTGTTAGCCACTTTTTCACTTAAAACTGTCTTTGCATTTGAGAAATATTGCGTGGGTTTCTTGGCTATCAAGATATGATCCAGATGATATCACAGGGTAGTTTTTTGATTAGTAAGTTAAAGTATTGGCTAAATAAATAAGTAAATAAATATTCATATTTGCTTTTTCCATTAACTAGTTTGCTAATCTTTTAATATCCAAAGAGACATTTATAAAATATTTAATTTTTATTACATAGTTTTTTTAAATGATACGAACATACACTGTTATACACTCAATTTTCACTATACTGTTATGATTAAAACCTGTTTCATAGTATATATGTTGACAAAATATGCAGTATTGCTAAAATGTCTTAGACCTATGATGAATTCAAGTTAGAGAGCAATAGATATACCAAGCCCATTATTTTCTTTATATAACCCAAAGATCATATGAGGTGTCAGTGACTTTACATTTCATTCAGATTTTTTTCTTTTAATAAGGACTTACAATAAAGCAGTTTTGTGATGGTTTCTTAGAAGGTTTTGTTGACTTTTTTTTAGGACTATCTAGTCACTCCTTTCACCCACTTCGAACTCCAACCTAGGCATGCCATATTCTTGATTACTGAAGGCTCATTCATATACTACCAGTATAGTTTTCATGAGTTCTTTCCTTAAACTTGCTTCTTATAGACACTCTCTTTCTACTTTATTGTTTTTCCATTCTACTTCAAGTGGCAGCACCTTCTTTGAACGAGGCTCGTAATAGTCCCTTTATTTAGAGTTTTTGGATGGCATGCTCTGGACCTGGGTGATGTTAAAGACAGACACAGTGTATTCATTTGAAACTTCTATGCCTCAAGTATATTATCTCTAATTAGCACTGACAATTGCACTGCTAAAATACCCCCCTCTTGCCTTTCCCTCTGAAGATACAAGAAATTTCAGTTAGAATTAAAAGAATATATACATATAACCTCACCAAGGAGCCACGTTGTTAAGGAAGAGGCAAATGATTTTTCAAAACATATTTGAAGAAGTAAATACTAAATTAAAGAATTAGCTAAATAAATAAATATTCATATTTATTTATTTATTTACAAAGTAATTGAATGTCATATCTTTTCTAAGCTTGAACATGGAAATTAGGAATATTTAAAGTAAAATACACAAAAATTGGAGATGGTGGATTATAATATTCATTTAGTGCAGACAAATGTTCGTAATCCTTTTTACCTCCTTGAAATAACTGTGCTTACTTCCTAATAAACTTTTGCAACTAATACCTTGCTATAATTTGAGTCTGTTTCCTAATATTAGGGTAACTCAGGGTTCTTTCAAACAAAACATAATTTAGGGCTTTAAATAAAATTGGGATGTAAAAATCCAGTGATCATTCTTTCACACCAAGCAAATTGCAGATAATCATAAACATAAAAAAGATTATTCATTTATTATTTCTTTGTATTTATTTAAAAGAATATATTTTCACCATTAATTTGCTTACTACTCTTCTCCATTATTACTATTTTGAGAAAATCTGAGTGAGACAGGAATCACTAGAATGAGAGTTGGAGATTTTGTGGGGATCCGAATAGATGGATGGAAGTCATAGATATAAGAAGGAAATCCCTTCTCCAAGGTGTTTACAGTAATAGACCAGAGTCCACTAGAGGGCAGAGGAAGGCATAAAGGTCCTAAAAGTTGTTTGGTGAGTTATACAGCCAGGAGGCAGAAAGTGAGGGAGGACCCAGAGCATGGGCTTCTGGGGAGGAATAAAAGGCAAGAAATTGAGGAGCTGGACCTCGACCCCTTGATGCCTTGGAGAGGAATCTACTGAATGCTATCATGCACAAAACTTCACTAGAACTGCCGGGGCCCCAGAAGTTTCCTGTCTGTTGGAAATGTATGTAGAAGGTTTAAAAGCATGTTGTTTTTTCCTGTCCCTCTACAGTTCTGTAGGTAGATTACTGAGCAATCTTTAAAAATGAAGTGAAATATTCAAGGCGTGGTGAGAAACTACAAACAATAAAATGCATTCCTTAGTCATTGCTGTAATATTCCATTTAAACTGCTGTTGGTCCATTTAGCTCTTAGGACAGAGTTCCTGAATGGTGATACATACTGTGGGACTTGCTCCCTTCAGCAGTCAAATAAGTCTTGAGCACATATCAGAATAGGGCTCCAAGAACTGGCTTTTGGTCCTATTTAGTCATGGGACATCTCCTAAACTTTATTTTATAAAATACCTCCTTTGCCTATCTTACAGAATTGCTGTGATGATAGCCATTTTATACACATAAAACATTAAATGTTTACAAACATATACGCACTTGTAAATACCTTCAAAGATAAGGAACTCCAATTTTTATGTTATAGTTGGGGGAACTTAGCCCAAATAACCTTCAAAATGAATTAGATAAACTATAAAAAATAAAAATAACTAAAAGTCCACCTAGAATAAAAAAATACTCTCTCAGATGACGAGAAACCAAATTATATTAATTAGACAACAGTGAAAGAAAGGAAAAATGAATAGTTTTCTATTTACTAAAGCATGTCTGCAAGCTGATGCACAGGATGAAATAAGGATATTTACATGCATTTTCAGGAAACTTGTATTTAATTTGGTGATAATGTGAGATATTCAGAGCCAGTATTTACTGTTTGTTGATTAAAATATGAAAAGTTTAAAAAAAGACATTTTTTCAACATTAGGATTTCTTTAAATTACTTCTTTTTGTACACTTCAAAATTACATGGATTTTGAAAGATGATAATTTAAAATATTTTGGTGCAGTAAACATATTATTTAATTGTTTTTATGGTAAGGTAGTTTGCAAGTTTATTAATCTATAACTTTATTTATAACAATATAAACCTAGAAATTTTCCCCTTTATTATAACTTTCAGCAGATTTTTCTGTTTAATAAAAAAACAAATAAAAATATAAGGTCTTTTAAATAAAGGTTAAAATGAATAATATGATGGCATAGAAGTTACAAAGAAAAGCAGGTTGAATAGGTAGACGGACTCAAGGAAAAAATCTTCCTCTGATTTCCTGGCATTAGAATATTTAGCATTGTGATTCACAAATATTGTTAATTGTTTTTACTTAGATTCATATGTATAAAATATGTACCTTCTCAGTTTGTTTATGTTTATCATCAGTAGTCTTTTACAATTTTGTTTTGCACTGAAGTTTAAAACAATGTGCTTTTGTTAAACACCTAATTAAATTTATAAATTTTGAACATAAACTATACAAATAAACGGTGTTCTCATTTTAAAAAACCATAATAATTTTGCTATTATACTTAGAAGTATCCAATAAAAGAAAATGTATCAAAGCACTTTGTCTGAATCCTAAACTAAATTAAGAATTTAGTTAGGTTAAGGAGAAAAGCAGTGTAGTCTCAAAGTCATGTTGCCAGAACCACTGAAATATTTGCCAGGTTGCTGGATTGAAGCTCACAGAGTCCAAAAATGTTTCATAGTGGATTAGCATCCAAGCCATTACACAGAATGTGAAAGTAGCAGTATAGTGAGTGCTTTATTTAAATTTAACTTGCCAGGGCCTACATTATATTATTTTTATCTCTTGGCTAGAAATAGAAAAGATAATTTACTATAATCTAATGCCTAACAGATGATACCACACTCGAGATTTTCTCACTTAGAAAATTAAAAACCATATTTTGGTAACACCACAACTCACTTAGCTTTTGTTTTAAGGAAAGTGACTTAGTTTCTGAGTGTTAAAATTGCAAATGAATATACTTTCTGCCTATGGGGACACTGAATGCAATAAATGAGAATCATAAAAGCAACCAGAATTCTACATGGGTAGCATTAGTATACAAAACTCTTATGGAGACCAAAACACTGTGTCAGACTGTCTAGAAAACATCAAAATCCAGTTTCCAACAGTGATTGAATTTAGTAATATCTTCTAAGATTTATATATAGTCAATATTCATTGAAACATTTTTAAAGTTGTATAAAATAATTCAGTTACTCTGAAAAGCAGATTATATATTAGTTGAGGGAAGGCTTACCACCACCCAAGCTTCCTGTCCCAGTAAGATAAAATATCAATCTTTTATTACCTATTTCTTGTTTTAGTTGTGATGACTAATTCATAAAATCTGGTACAATAGCTTTATTTTGAGAAATAATCCTGTCTTGAGTATATAAAAATCCATGTAAATTCACGTGCATATATTTCACTTCTGTAATACATAATGACCAAGTTTGCCATTTTCAGGAATAAGGCTTTGAAACACTTAGGTGGCATAAGCATGGATTATCTATAGAAATAGTGGATAGTGAATCAAGTTAAACGAGGATTGGAAAGGTTTCCACAGTATTATCACCTTGGAAAGATTCATTAAAATAAAGAAAACGGAATTCAACATATATTCATCAGTAGTTCAGATGTAGAGTTTATATCTCTGCATGATTTTTATGCAAAGCTTTGTGATCTATTAAGTCTATTTTTGGTTATTAAATAAAAAATAAGAATAAATGTTTAAAAAGTCCCCGATAGGTTTGTGGCAGAAACAGCTTTTCCCCAAATGTTTGAATAGATAACAGGCAAGATAAAACACTGCTTGTTGAGTTTTTATCTCTCTATATTTTTTTGTGTCTCTTTTCCAATATCTATAAAAAATAGATACACTGTTATAAGCAACTTAGTCAGACCGATAACTTTGGACAGTACGATAAGAATACTT
Source organism: Pteropus alecto (assembly GCF_000325575.1). Lineage (NCBI taxonomy): Eukaryota > Metazoa > Chordata > Mammalia > Chiroptera > Pteropodidae > Pteropus > Pteropus alecto. The sequence goes on from NW_006432943.1 coordinate 1,027,138, forward strand.
GCAATTCAAAAATAAATACATTTTTGGAGATCTTTTTTTTTCTTTTCATCAAAAATTCTCATAATACCAACCTCTTTTGAGACAGATATTATCTGGAATTACAAATGCATTAATAATAAAGGATGCACAACTGTTTGCTCTATCTTTCCCTGATATTTCTGCATGTTACTGCTTTCCTAAAACGGAAGCAAAACAAATTTGCTTCTCTGGTATGCTTATCACCTTTAAAGCTGTAACCATTCCTTTGCAGTGATCACTCTGTTTAGGTGTTAAGTCAAACTATGGAAACTTTGAGTTTAATCTGAGTGAGATTTTCATATTGGAAAGAATCTCATGAGGAATACTTTAAGGTTACTGCCAAATTACAAGATGTAATTTGAAGAGTAAGTGGAGCAAATTATAGTGGCTACTATCTTAATGCCTTTCAGCTATTTGTTCTACCTTCCACATCCCTTATTCCCCAACTCTCCCACAAGAATGACCTGTTTCTCTTTCTGACTTCAAGAGGAACATGTGAGTAACCAACAATAGTTAAAGAGCAAGATTTCACTTTTTTGCTTCTCCTTTCCCCATTTTGCCCCTCCCTGTGAATCCTTTGCTCTAGCTTCCTGGTTTTAAGTTCTGGATGATAACTGGCAATAGCAGAGAGACCATCATAATTTCACCTTAAATTTTAGTGTTTCTTTTTCATTCACAATTTCAGAATAAGTGTCAGCTCTCTAGTCATGTTGATTATCTCTTGTTGAACCATCCCTTTTTGAAAGCCAGCATTTCTTACCATTATAAAGCAACCACATCTATAAAAATAAGCCAAGGCTTCCTATTTAGAAACTTGCTCCTTTGATGGGAATCAATGAAACTGAGCCAGCATATTCCAAAATGTTTATTCTTGAACTAGCATTCACTTCTGGAAATTTATTCACATTTATAAATAAGAATAAATGTGTTTTATAAAAGAAATCCTTTCTTTTGAAGTTACTGGCAGCTTTTCTTTCTTTCCCCCACTCCCAAATATGGTACACAAAAGAATAAAAAATGAACTGATTTACATGTTTCCCATATTAAAACAATCTACAATAATTTACAATACAAATCAGTAGGATTCTAGTACATAAATGTAAATTAGACCTTTTAAATCAGAAACTAAATTAATCATTGAATTATAATTGCAAAGTAGTATTCATCATACATTGGGCAACATTGAGCAGTGTCGTTACTTAGCAGAAAGGGTCCTGACATTCTTGTTTTCTCTCCCATTTCACTGTTTTAAAACACTAATGATCATAAAATTGGCCTCTCATCCAGTCAGCGAAAGGTCAGACCATTGCTCTATGGCATGGGTAGCCAAGTGGTTTCATTTATTTGCTCTTCTATTCCTGTCTTCTTGTTTATCTTCATGTCATTTTTGTTTTCAGTTGACATGTGGTCAGTAGGGTGCATCATGGGAGAAATGATAAAAGGTGCAGTGCTGTTTCCTGGCACTGATCGTATCCTTCTTAGCAGCCAGTGGTCTCTATGGGTGTCATTCTCAATTTCCTTTGGTCAAAAATATAATCCTGCTGATGGTATGCATTCACATCTCTTAGAGGGGTTCTATGAGTCTCCAATGTCAAATGTTTACAGCCGGCATCATGGTAGAGTAACTGTCTCTTAGGAAGATCTTACATGGATATTACAGTATCAAAAATGAAACATTCAGCATGGTATCAAAAGGTCTGCTTTAATTCATTCCTATGAAACTAATTATAGTGATATGCTCTTCTTTATTGCTTTTTGTTGTAGATATTTCAAAATTAATTTCTATTCATAGCTAGATAATAAATGACCAAATATTTCACTTTTAAGACTGAAGATTTATGCTTTTTACATCATAAGAATATTCACTTGACATAGAATTCTAATCAGTTAGATTTATGTTCATCCACAAATACAATTGGTTTAACATATTCAGAGAACATGCATATGAATTTTATTTTTAAATTGCTCAACCTCTTCTAAAATTCTTTTTCTCATTCACTTAATTTATAGAAATAATTGCTCCAATTCTTATTATTTTCTCCACATTATTAACAAGTACAATAATTAAAACCTCATTAATTAATAATAATTATATAAAATATCTGAAGAAATAAATTTATGCCTCCTCTTAGGCAGCAAATAATTAGCAAGTAAAGATTCCAGAGGCTCTGAAGTATTAAATAGATATGGATACTGTGTGATTAGTATATGGGTGCATAATAACATTTCTTTGTTTGTTAAATATTCTATACTCAGTCGTTTATGAAAATATTATGTCCTCATCATACTAAAAATAAAATCTCTGCTTAAATGATCATAATTCAAAACTAAAACTGAACCTATAATAATGAGGTTTTAATATGTAATTAAAGTAAATCTAGTTACTAATGCAGTGTATCCTAACCATATTATAATTAGCCTTTTGCTTTGAGGATTGATATATGACATATATGGTTATATATGTGCATATATATATGTTACAAATGTGGATTTACATATAGTTTTAAACATATATTCTCTGTATGTATTAAAGGACCAGTTTAGGGAATGATTGAGTTAGGCACTCAATTGATATTTGTCAAATGAAAGAACTTAAGCTAAAATATTTTATTTAGTTAAAAATAAAGCTGCACTGTTTTTATTTCCATTCTTGCTAAAAACTTTTTTCTACTCTTATAAGACACATTTATTTTTTAAAATGTGTCTATATTGCAGTTTAGTCTTCTATGTTTACACTTTATTAAATAATATCTAAAAATTTACCACATTCATGTTAATGTTAATATTATTTAGAAGTATGTTGACTTGTTAAAAAAGCTAAATTCCCTCAGACTTCTTAAAAACAGCCTTTCTTTGATTACCAACAAATTATAAACTCGAGTTTGGTCTTTGAACATGGAATATGAAACAGTTCTTAAATTTTGGCTCATTTTAGACATTTGATGAAAATAAACTTAATGTTAACTTTGTACTCTTGATTTTTCAGCAGTGCATTGTGGTTGAATAACTGATAACTGAAATGAATATTTGCCCTCTGTAAATTAAAATGGTCGATTTTCAGTACTCTTACATTTTATGTTAAAGAAAATCATTTCAGATTTCTACAACTGAGTTATTAAATATGGACTAACATTTCTTAGAATTCATTTATTGGGAGAAGTTACTTGGGTACCAATTTTTCGTTTGGGTATCAAAATCCCTTATAAGTAAAGCTTTAGGCAGTTGCTAATGTTAATGTATTATATTAGATGCCCTTTCAATGCCTGAGCTTGATATGTGATATTGAGTTATTTCTGGAGCTCTTATATGGGGATATATTTGTAAATTTCCTGAAGAGTGAATAAGAATTATTTTCTAAAGTGTCTCCGCGGAGTGTAGGGTGTGGTCTTTCAATGATTTCAAACATGTTGGTTAAAGTTTAAATCAGTCTTTCACAAACAAACAATTTATGAACATTGAATATTATAAAGTTAACTTCTTAAAATGAAGAGAGATTATTTGTTTAAAAAATTTTTTGTTATTAGAAATGACTGATCTGAGGAGGTAATAAATTATATCTGAATTTATTAGTTAAATAGAACCTTTAAAATGGAGCTGGAGATATACAATATATATACTATACATCTATACAATACATCATAAGGATACATACAATTTTTAAACATTTCTTCATTTATATAAAGACGTTCTCAAAGTAAATGATTTCTAAAAATTCTTGCAACATGAACTCTACAAATCTTCTTAATATATAAACTAACTCAATAGCAAAACTTAAAATATTAATAAGGTCTTATATCCTTTATCTTTTATACTTAAAAAAATACAACACATTATTTTTAGAATTGAGAAATTTTGATAGCCAAATATAACTCTCAAAATTCTATGTTTATGGCTACTTTGTTAGTAGATATATTTTAAGTATATATTAATTGAATTTTATTCAATTCAAATATGTTTTTAATTCTCTACAGAAGAATTGGAAATCAACTATTGAGATAATTTTATTTTGAGGGATCTTATGAATTTCATCATAGCAGGAATTTTGGCTTTAAAATTACAATATATTTTATACAAATGAATTAATATTAAATATATAGCTTTTGAAGAAAATTAGTGAATTGAACACATATATACTACCACACAGGTTAAAAAAATAGAATCTTACCAATAAATACCTTTTAATCTTTTTGTGTGATTCTCTCCAATCATATTCTCTGTTCTCCTCACAGAGATTACTATGGTCCTAAATACGTGTCTTTACAATCTCCTTGACTGTGTTGTACATATTGTATTATTATTATTTTGTTACTTGCTTTTTTTTAAGTTAATGTTTATTTTTTAGATTTATTCATGTTGACATATTAGAAATAGTTCATTCATTTTCATTGCTGTATAATATTCCAGTCTGTGACTATTCTATTAACTAATCCAGTCTCCTATAAATAGACTTTGGGATATATTCAATTTTTGTTTCTGTTTTTATAAACAATGATGATATGATTATACATCTCTAGGAGAACATGGGCAAGGTTTTCTTTATGATAAATGCCCAGGCTCATAGGTTTGCACATTTTTAATTTGTGCAACATCAAATTGATTTCTAAAGTAGCAGTATATAGATGTAACTGTCTACTTCACAACCTCACCAACTCCTGGTATTGTCAGATTTGTTTTTAAATTTGTTACCAATCCCTTGGATATAAAATACTATTTCAATGGAGTTTTAATTTACTTTTTCTTGATTACAGGGAGACTGAGCATCTTTTCTTGTTTATTGGCCATTAGTATTTTCCTCTTGGAAAAGTATCCTGTTTTTTTTAAACAATTTTTTCTATTGTATATTTTTATTGATTAGTAGGACTTCATATAATTGGACACCTAATCTATGTCAATATCATGTGTTGCAAATATCTTCTCTCCTGTATTTAGATTATTTCCCCATTTTATAGTGATTTTGAAATTTAGCAATCTCTTTTTTTATGGTTCATATATTTTTATATCTTGTTTAGGAATTCTTTGACGCCTTTATATTCTCTTATAATTTTAATGTGAATGTTTTAAAGTCTAATTTTTTTACATTTAAGCCTTTAGTCCACATGGAATTGATTTTTCTGTATGTTGTGAAAAGGTATTCAATTTATTTTATTCTATTTCCATTTACTGACTAGCTTATTCTTTCATCACTGATATATAATGCTGCCCTTGTCATAAGTTTCCACATGTTGAGAGGAGGTGTGTTAGATTCTGGGCTGTATATTCTGTTCCATTGGTCTGTCTAACTCTATATCATTACTACCCTTTTTTAATGACTACAAATGTATACTATGGGCTTATATATCAAATTGGGTAAATACCTCTCCTATTTTTGTCTCCTTTAGAAGTATCTTAGCTATTAGTGAATTATTGTTCTTCCATAAAAATTTTAGAGTTGCGTTGTTAGCTTATATAAAAAAGATTTCTATTGGTATTTATACTGGAATTGTATTGAATCTATAGTTCAATTTGTATAGTTATTATTTTAGTTAAGCCATTTTAAATCTTTTGTACATAAAAGGATCTTAGCACACATTAATTTTAGTTCTAATTGTTTTAATTGCATAAATTAAAGATATTTTATTGAGAACAGGCAAATTTTGTTTAGATTCACCCTTATGATTATCATTTTCTTGGCTTACTACTACTTTCTGCAATTTGGCCTTTTATTTTGAGATTATTTTCTTTGCTCCTCAAGTACACCCTTTGGGAGTTTTTAGTGGGAGTCTTTGATGATAAAATTCTGTTTTTGATTGGGTTCTCTTACTTGAAAGACAGTTTAATTGGATATAGAATTTGAGATTGACAGTTATTTTCCTCCAGCATTTTAAAGATATTATTTCACTGACATTTTGTTTCCAATATTGCTGGTGAATAATTAGCTGTCAGTGTAATAGTCATCTTTGGAGATAACAAATTCTTTTTCTCTGATTTCATTTAGGATTCTTGGTGTTTGGCTTTCTGCTGCTTCTCTATCATGTGACTAGGTGTGAGTTGTTTTTTTGTTGTTGTTTTGTTCTGTTTTTTTTTTTTAATCTACCTTGGGATTCACTGTGTTTCCTAAATTCTAACCTATCTCTAATTCCTGGAATTTCTCAGCTTCTGTTTCTTTAAATATTTTCTCTCCCCTATTTTTTTACATTATCTCCATAAAAATTCAACAGATATTTTTAAACATCTACTATGTGCTGGGTACTTTCTGTCTCCAGGTATATATCAGTAAACAAAACCATCATCAAAAAAATCATGACATCATAAAATTCTTGACATGAAATTTACAATAAAGGCACAGTATATTAGAAGGTGATAATAGCTGAAGGATAAGAGAGATCAAAATGCTAAGATGGGGAGACAGGGATTGTCTCCTGCTTCCTTTAACATAAAATGTTTTGTTAGGTATGCCTCATATGGCATGTTTTCTTGACCTCATATAAACTTGATTGTACCTTTTAAACCTTCCTTTTACATATTGTATACCTAGCAATGAATGTAATCTTCCAGAGAGGGTCTCACAGAACAGAGTACAGTGTCACTATAACTCTCTTAAGTAGAATTCTATATTTCTGTTAGTGTTAGAAGCTATTTCTATTAGCTCCTTTGTTTAAAATCATTTTATTTACCAATCTTAAAAGAAACTTGGTATTTTTCAGCTATAAAATACAAATGTCAAATTGAATAATCTCTAAGGCCTCTTCCCAGTTTCAAAATACAGGTAGAGTCAGATCCAGCCTTCATGAGATAAGAATATCATACAATTTGAGGAGGGTATTATGTACAAAAAAATTAATATTATAAATGCAAAATGAGGGCTGATGCAAATGACAGGCCCCAAAGATTAACCTTCAATAGCTTCATGAATATTCTACCCTTGTGACACATATTAATATATTACTGGATTTACTTATATGTGAAATGTCTCTCCATATTTTTTAGCTTTGTAAGTAAATATAGATTACAGTAATAAATAGATTTATAAAATAAAATAGATTGTACTAAGATCCACATACATCATGCTTCAAATATCAGCTTTTGGATAGTTTGTGTCTCACAATATCCCACTAGCAATCTGTTGCCAGTGAACAAATAACTTTTTACTTAAATTGTCAGCTTTGAGTTTAGAATGTGTTCTGGCTTATATTTCCTCTTCCTGTGCTATTTATAATGAAAACGGATGATAGTTACAATTGTGCATTAAATCATTTATTTATATTTTGTGTTTTCAGAATTTGAGAGGTACTTTTGAGAGGAAAGAACATTTTCAAATGAAAAAAAAGAGTAAAAATATTTTAAATGGAGCAAAACAACTTAAGAAAATCTGGATCCAGAGCTCTTGTCACATGTGTATATATTTCTAACCTGATCTTTACACTTGTCCTCAGAAATGAGAGCTTTTTTTTTTTTGAGAGAAAATTTTATCATAGAGAAATATGAAGTAATTACTAAAATAAATTGTCAAATATTTTGAACTTTATATAGAGTAACTTTTTGTACTTTCTGTGAGTGGCATCCCATAGGTGATAGCAACACATAATTTCAATCCTTCTTTAGATGACAATGGACAGAAACCCTCTTCCTCTGTTGATAACCTATGTGTGCCATTTGTCCCATGGTCTTTTCAGGAAAGCGACATGGAAAAAAGGGATAAATATTAAGATATTTCTTTCCCTGAAGTATTTTCACATGAATGACCCCCTGAAACATGTTAGTATTTTATTCTTAAATCTGGTTTAGTAATTCACAAGGGACTGTTAGTATATTCTACAGTGGTGTTTCTCAAAATATAGTCCAGGAGCCATCTGGATTGCAATTCCTATTGGTGTTTTTGTATGATATCATCTCAGATCTATGGACTCAGAATTTTGTAGATTGGTGGGAGAAAGTGGAGGGATCTTATTTCATAAGTCCCTTATGTCATAAGTATTCAAGTTAAGGAACCACAGTTTTATATCATGATGCTTAACACTTAGCATGCATGCCTCCACTTCATTATTGCATAGTCACTGCAGACATCACTAATTGATTCCAGTATTTTTTCCTGCAGGACTAACATAAATCCACATAGTAATACTCAATATAATGCCTAGGCAGTCAGTTGGTTTGATAGATAAAATAGCCTCTCCTGAAGCTATTCTATATGGACAGTGTTCTTAGGCAATATATATTTTTTAAAATATAGTTAACAATTTGGAGATAAACACTGATATTCTTTAAGCTGCAAATTGATATCAGAAAATTTTACACAAAATATTGAATATAGAGCTTAGAGTAGAGTAGAAAGCAAGTCTGAATTCAAGAAGGTGTCAACTCTGGAAACCACATTCATAATAATAAAAAGTAATCAATGATGGAAGAAAACATAAAAGAAGATACAATTCAAAAGACATATTAGAATGAGGCCGTTAAACAACTCTTTATAATTCCACTTAGTAGTTTCCGAGAGCTTAAATGTGAATAGTATAAATTATGTTCATAATTTTGACTTAAAATACCCAGAAAAAGATAAGGCATTATGTTTAAGGCAGTTTGTGATATGTTTTAGTAAGTTCCCAAACCAAAGAATTTAAAGGGAAAGGAGTGCATGAAATGTAAGTTCTTAGCAAATTGATAAAGTTAATGAATAATTCTAACTTTTAGGATTTCAGATACTCATTTTTAGAATCTGTTTTATTCATCTATTACAATCCTATTTATTGAAGACATTAGCAATAGTAAATATTAGCAAATTATCCTGTCATCCTACTCTATTTATAAATTCAAACTTTTTGTAATATGACTTTTTTATGTAGTGAATTTAGAATTATATAAGGAAATTGACTGTCAAATAATTCCTTTAAAATGACATTTTTTAAATTTTTATGGAACGCTCTTGATAAATATGTTGAAGGTGATCATTTCTGAAATAGTAAATCAAAAATTAAAAAATACATGTTTATTGCTTTTTTGATAACTGCACACAGGCTGGAACCTGTAAATACTCAGATTCTTATTCATGTAGTATGTAAATAATACTTATAAGTGTTTGAAAGTAAATAAATCCTTTTACAAAAATAATTTCGGCCATTCTTTAAAAAATATTTACCATGTTAACATTAACACATAAGTATTATATCTAATTAAATTTTTATGTATTTTTTTTAAAAATATAATCATTGTGGAAATCTGATAATTAAATTTTCAAAAAATACATATCACCTCATCTTTTATTTAAAATTAATAAAATTAATCGTTTATGTAAATATTTTGACCTAATAGACTAGGGAGGCAGTTTTAGAGATACTCTTTAAGGGAATTGCCTGTGACAAACACACCATCAATTTTATGGCCAAATTAAAGCAATTTCTACCATATCAATGCCAAACTTGCTGCTTTCCTTACTGGAATCCTTGGAAAAGCTCTGGACTGGGAGCTAGGAGATACGTCTTCTAGTCTTGGCTTATATTTGGTTAATTATGATTATAAAAGTGAATCATGTGGTTAACTAAGCATAATTGGACATAGTTGTTCATGCTGTGATTCTATGAACATCTGGGAAACAAGCTCTTACTACTTACATATAATTGTACGTATTTATGGGAAGAAAACTTGAAGTGGATTGCTTGAAGTAAAGGCACAAACTTTTAAAGATGATTATACCACATATTTGCCTTTATGAACATATATCTACCTCATTGATAATAATAAAGATTCTTGCCCCTCTTCTTCGTATAAACCATTGCATCATGGACCACAATTGTGTTTCATCTAAAAAGCAATCTAAAGTAGGAAAATACACTGAAGGCTTTTATAGGCTTTAATTATAACTTCTAAAAAGAAACATTTTAACTGTTCTTATTTAACAAATTCTAGAATATTTGACTCTCCTTAAACTTTAAAAATAACATGGAATTTTGGGGGGAATATTAAAAGCAATTTATTTTTTACCAAATAACTGTATAACTTTAGATAAATGTAACTAGAACATAATAGTGTGTTGGAAGTATTTTGCTGACTTTTTTAGTGATACTTTTACAGAAAATATGACAGCTTCTTTGCTCCTGTTTTTAGTTTGACATAATGTCTAAAATTCTAAGGAAGTTTGACCAATGATTAAACAATGGCTTGATGGGGCATGATAACCTAATTCTCTAGAGAGTAGACCTCTTTTCATAATTTACAGTGCAAGCACCTGTGATTTATTTAGCTGTACTAATGTTTTCTATTTAAATATGTTTAAGTAGTTAAAGCTTACCTATATCCATACTACTAACATAAGTTTTTGTATAAGAATAACTTTCAACTTTAACCTTTTGTAATTTTTTATTTCTTTATTTCTAATGATTTTGACTTACTACTATAGCCTCATAAATATTTTCCAGTTTTTCCCACCTTCACTTTATTTTTCGATATTATGCAATCGTACATTTTTCCATCCCAATAATTAAGAGGATATGTAATAGTTTAAATTTTTTTCAACTAGATTATAAAGACAATAAAAGAGGATTTGCAAAGTAGCTTGATTTTATCTTTGTTCAATCTCTCATCTACTTTATTTGCATTATACATTTATTTTTGTTAACTATAGTTAATTTTGTCTTTTATCAGGACTGCTGATCTTTTTTTTTAGTTCAACTGTATTGAACAGCTAAGGGTAAAGAGTTTACAAACCACAGTTAAGTAATATTATGGTAGATTCTCTGAACCATTGCAAAATACATGATCAGAAATGAATTAATTAACTTATTATTAAAGAATAGAATTGTGAAAGAATAAACAATGTAGGAGAGAACACTGCCTGTGGTATTGGATTTAGGAAGAATTTTTAAGGAGTCTATTGTTCATTGACAGATGGCAAGGAAATTTCTTTGAAATTAACTTTTTTCAGATGGTCCATCATGGTTTTCATGGGTGCTATTTATCATTTGTAAGACTCTGATGTATCAAATAGTAATGATAGATGAGGAGAATCTCAGTCAATGGGTATGTCTGTCAAAGAGCTAGCTCCAATTTTGGAGGACATTAATTTTCATAGAGAGTTAATAGTTTTCCTGTAGAATTCCACATGCTTAATGTACTTTTGAAACAAATGCACTTGGATGAAAATTCATTGTTTTAAGTTGAACATCCTGTGTTTACTCTGATATTTTCTTGATATTCAGGATTACAGAGCACTACTATCAGAAGTAAGAAAATAGGTTTAAAATTGTGACTACTTTGATAAATAGAAAATTTTTAAGTCTTTGATAAAGAATTAATGAATTATTTTATTATCAAAAATAATATTGATCCCATAAGTGATGCATATGAGTAGAAAACATTAACAGATGATGAAATTTCCTGTTTGGTAGAGAAAAAAAATCTTAAGAAAAATTATTTAAAATACTTGTGTATTTGTCATTTTTAGAGAATAAATAATTGAGGTAATTTTTATGATAAAATATGTCATATTTCTTCTTTCAAATCACATGGTTATATAGAATTTTATTATAATGCAAGAAATTCTTCTTGTGTTATTAAATACATTTTCATCTTTACAACCCAAAAACTATCTCATGATATCCTATGTTAAGTAATGCTAGTTCTTCAAAAGTGTATATGTTCCAAAAGCGAATTTAAAATTCCAGGAGGATTTATTGCCTGACAATTCTGGTTTTATGTTTTTGTCCTTTGTTGCTTATTAAAACTCCAGTTGTGTTGATGACTGCTCAGGATTCTGAGAAGCAGTCAGTCTCCTGACTAGTGAATGGCAGGAGCTGGTGGCCTGCACTTCTGTTTGCCCTTAACTATTTAATTCTCAGATATTGACCAATGGAACAAGGTAATTGAGCAACTAGGAACACCGTGTCCGGAATTCATGAAGAAATTGCAACCCACAGTAAGAAACTATGTGGAGAATCGGCCCAAGTATGCCGGACTCACCTTCCCCAAGCTCTTTCCAGATTCCCTCTTCCCAGCGGATTCCGAGCACAATAAACTCAAAGGTAAGCCTATCAGAGCAACTGGAGATCAACTGTGTGGGGCGGTGGACTAAACAAACAAATAGAGACACCTCTCTTTAACTTGAACTGCCTCAATTTAAGGAGCAGTATTTCTTTTTTTTAATTTAAAATAATATTTTTTAAAATCACAATTACATACAAACCTATAAATATGACCAACCAGTAATCAGCCAAACCATCAATCCTAAACTTAGTGTGTTGTATAAAAGTTACCTGGTAAAGAGATTTTTATATCTGGAGAAAAGTAACATGGATTTTAGTCCCAAATCTGAGTCTAGCTACTGCTGCACCTTTAATCACAGAGACCCTTGATCTCTGGGTCTCGGTTTACTTTTTTCAAAATTTTATTTTATTTTTTATTAGTTTCAGATCTATATCACAATTGTTAGACCTTTATCTAATTTACAAAGTGATCTTCCGTCCCCCCACCACCCCCCGCCCCGGTTACTCTATTATTCACCTGGCACTATATAGAGTTATTACAATAATATAGACTATATTCCCTATGCTATACTCCATTTCCCTATAACTGTTTTGTAACTAATTTGTACTTCTTAATCCCTTCACTTTTTCATCCAGCCCCCTAACCCTAATCCCGTCTGGTCATCACCAGTTTGTTCTAGGATGGGTATTTTTTAAAAGATCTTTCTTACAAAGAGAAAATGGCCAAAGATTGTAGAATTGTCCGGATATTCAAAGGGAAGCATAGTGCTAAAGTGTGTGACAGTGCTGTGGGTTAACTATTTCATAGAGCTTATTTAGAACCTTAAAATTATTTTGCCGTATAACTCTAAAAGACCAACGTAATGTACATTGAAATCATTGTTTAAATTTTTTTATTACTTGGAAAATATTTTCAACACAAGTTTGAGTTGTAAACTCTTAGAGATGCTGATGTCTGCATTTTATTTGTATTTTAGGGAGTGCTTAACCACCATTTGTCTTTTTTTCATTTTAGAGAGACAAACGAGATACCTACACATTTTACATGCAATATAAACACTTTTATTAATAAGTAATTCTTTCAACTACTGTGTTTGTAGTCATAAACATTAGTAACGAATCTTATGATAATAAAACTGGGATAATAATGCATCAGCCATAAGATTGAAGACAAGGACTACATTGGCAATGTATAGTGTGATATAAATAATATTCTAATTTTAATTTAGGGCATCCCTGAGAAACTAATTTTGAAACAAAATTAAAATCTCTGTGAACCTGAGCAAGTTATCTAATCTTATCTAAAGTTAGATTTCTTTATCTTTTTTAATAAATAAAGGCGAAAGATCTTTATAGTTTGTTGGGAGGATTAAATGACCAAATAATTTGTTAAGCACTTAGAACACTACCTGGCTCACAGAAAATGCTCAATAACTGTTAGCTATAAAAATACTAATAAATGTAATAATTATAATTTAAAATGTATTTATATGTTATCAAAAAAAGGACATATGCTTTTAAAATTTTACCCCAAATGTTTGGTAAACAATGAACTAGTACAGACTTAATTTACAGACTTAATTTATAGCTATATAGACTAAAATGTGATGGAGAACCTAAAACGCGGTGCCTCCTATTTCTCAGGATCTTTTCATCTCCTCCCAACTTTCATCTGGTGGGTTTAAATGTGCAGCATTGTTTTTGTGTTTGTGACACTTAATGCAAAGTTAGGTTTCTTCCTTCAGCTGGCTCTCTGAATGGCAGCAGACTAAATTATTACTAAATCTATTTCTTTTAAGATCAACACATATGCAGGTTGAAGAAGAGCTAAGTAGAGAATTTATGTCTTTATGATGCTAATTGATGCGTCAGGCAAAAGAATTCCCTTCATATGAATATACTTGTAATTGTAACAATATGGAGATGACAAGTCCTGATTAAATTATTTGAGATAATGACAGCACTTGTAGAAAAACTATGAAGTAAAATACCAACCGTCCTTCATAATATGATTTCAACTTCCTTGAGTTTATTTTTGGCTGTTTAATTCAATTTGAATCTCTATGATTATATTATTTTTACAAATTATAAACTAGTTTATATATTTATACTCATTTAATTATAATTTTAATATAAAAATTAGCAAATTATAAAGAATTATACAAATAATCAAAGGGGAGAATTTATTCTAGTGTTATCAAACAAGAACATAAGACATTTGCTAGCAAATGAAAGAATGATGGGTGAGGATTGAAATCTTTTCCTCTTCCTCATTTTGCTCCCTACAAACAGTATTCATCATTCTTTATTTATTATGAGATGATTTGTTATTGCTGTAGTTCATGCCTCTCTCTATTGGTGAGAAGCCCACACTACTCCCACCCTCTCTAAGAGCAGAAACATGGGTGGGTTTCATGGGAGAATCTGTGGGAAGGGTGTGTGTGGGTCTGAGTATAAAACAGTTACAAATCTAAGAGATCTTTGAACCAATAAAATAAATAAATACAACCCTCATTAGGGAGTCTTTGAAAATGAGAAAAATTAAATATCGAAAGTTAATGTATAAGTATTTCTATACTTTTGTTATTACTGTGAGCTTCAGATTGTCTGTTTAGAAGTAGCAGAAATTAAATCTCTAAAATTGTGATTCCCAGAAAAATGATTAATAGAAATAAAAAAAATTAGTCTTCCAGTCTAATTGAACTAGTGACATTTTTGGTAAATATAAAAATAAGTAATTAAATATATAAAAAGTACATGAATTAAAATGTAACAACAGAAGAAAATACTGTCATAGGACATTTGAAAAGAATACACTGCTACATTTTTTCTGCAGTATGATCAAAATCGTTAAAAGATACATAAATGAAACTAGAAGAGAATATATCAATAATAAGAGTGATTGCCTCTATATGGTGGGGATAGTTGGTTTTTCCTGATTTCTAAATTTTCTATAATTAACCCATATTTTCTTAATAATCAGAAAAATTAAGTAAATATTGGCACATATCCATGGATTCAAACACATTGCCTTTTCCTAATTTAGCAAACCAATTTAAATTTCGTTCTCTTTAATTTGAAGTTTTACCATATATTTGGAACAAATTGAATATTTTTACCATAGAACTAGCACATCAGTTTGGAACTATTTATGTAAAATTTTATATATTTTTAGAGATTTAAAACTGAGTATCTTTTAGCAATTAAACAAATACGCTTACTGATTATTACCACATAATTTTTAAAAATATATTCCTGGAATCTCACATTGTACCTGGCACACAGTGAGCATTTAGTTTTTTATAAACTGAACCAGATCCCCCATGTCAATTTGGTTACTAAATCTTGTGGATTCTTTCTCTCAGATCTGCCCCTTCCTCTCTATCCTTAAAGCTTCTGCTTCTGGTAAAGCCCTCACCATCTCCTGTCTTCAAAAAAGTCACCCCTGGAGCGCGGCGTAAGGAATGCGGTCAGCAGTAATGTAATGGCTAAGTGTAGAGCCAGCGGGGAGAAAGAGTAGTCAGGGGATCGTTTCATAAACTATATAAATGTCTAACCAATGTACTGTATACTTGAAACTAATAATAAAATTAAAATTTAAAAGTCACCCCTGACCACCTAGCCTCCATCTAGACACTGCTTTAGCCCCTTTCCTAGCTCAGAAGAGCTTTTAAAATGAACAGTCTTTACCTACTTCATCTAATTCCTTTTAGATTTCATTCTTTTAGATTTATTTTTAGTTATGTGAGCAATACATGTACATATTCTCCTCTCCTCAGAGGTAACTAGCATTTTTAGTTTGTTGATTATCTTTGCAGACCTTTTCTATGCATTTATAACACATAAATAGAAGAAAATGCTTGCTTGTTGTTTTGCTGAGAAGGGGCATATTTACACAAATGGCCTCATGATCTAAGGCTCATTTTACATTTTTTTTTTTAACTTAACAACATATCCATGTGAGTACTTACAGATCTACCTCATTCTTTTAAATTGCCAGATATAGTTCCAAGGTACAATTGTACCATAGGTTATTTGGTTGTTCTATAGATGGAAATTTAGACTGTTTAAATTTTTTTATTCCATAGCCAAGGCTGTAGTGAGCATCCCTTTTGTATGCATTACAAGAATATGTGCAATTGTTTTCCTAGGCTGTACCTAAAAGTGGAACTGCTGAGTCATAAAATATTCACATTTAAAATTTTAATAGATACTGCCAAATTTGCCCTCTGAAAAATCTTCATCAATTTACATTCCCACCAACGTGAATGAAATTACCTAATGTTAGTAGATATTACACCATCTTTTATTTTTGCAAATCTGATGGATAAAAAAAGATTTTATTGTTTCATCTTGCACTTCCCTTAATCACTTGGTGGTTACCTGATGTTTCGGAGGAAGGTGCTAGTTGATCTTTGTATTCTTAATTTCCTTTCTATCCAATAAATTTCATTGCCAAAATCAAAATTTTACTAATTGCTTTTCTCATTTATCATTTCAGCCAGCCAAGCCAGGGACTTGTTGTCAAAGATGCTAGTCATTGACCCAGCCAAAAGGATATCAGTGGATGACGCTTTACAGCACCCATATATCAATGTCTGGTATGACCCTGCCGAAGTGGAGGCGGTAAGGCATAAGCTTATTTTATTTTCCTTCCACAAATCGTAGTAACTGGGTGCTCAGTGGTAAAAAATGAAAAAGAATTAGAATTCAAAAGAACACACAAAGGACCTTCATGAAATTCCAAAGTCACAAAGTTAATACTTCCTCTCTAGAAGTTATTTTCTTCTACCTGTGTTTTAAGTGCATTTCTTTTTTTTCAAGATTTCCTATGAGAGATAGTGATTGAATCCAACACACCTGAGCTGCCCATGAAACACTTCTGTTTGTTTTTGTTAAATTGTTAACTCTACCAGTGTCTCCTCCTTTATTATCAGCCTCTCCTGATGCAAAATAAATAGCAGAAAACATAATAGAGGATAAGTTAACTTTCCCTCTATTTCCTTGATGTCTGCCATTAGTAAAGTGTGGTACTAAAAACATTCTGATTATATAGCTTTTAACAGGCCATTGGTGACTGTGAAACCTTGCATAAATTAGATGAATAAAACTGAGTATTCCAATAAAGACATTATTTCAGGTTGATTCTAAATTGAATACCACAGTAAGATGTTTCTCCATATTTTAAATCCAGACATAGTTTAAGAATCTCCTCAGAAGCCTAACTCTTTTTTATTTTATTTTATTTTTTACTATTTTCCAGCCATTTAATATCTTCTCTCCAATCACTGTCTTTACATCTGTGCCTTTTCTCTGTGTGGAGTCAGGGCTGCACAGGCAAATGGGGTATTGTTGTGGCCCATCTGTGTTTTATAGGCCCCGTGATGAGAATGTCCTTTTGTCTCTGTGTTAAATGTTACTATCAGCAATGTTACCTTTTCCTCATCAAAATCTCTTTAAATTAGAATATCTGTGCTAAACGATGTCATTTTTTTTACATAATACCTTCAAATTACTCTATTTGAATTAGTTCTTAATCTTCTATTTCAAATACTTTTCATTTGTTTGTTTTCTTTTGTCCTCTCTGTAGCCCATTCTTGCTTGAAATATTTTTGCTTTGTTTCAGCTTCTTTTCTTCTGCTTCTTTGTGTGCTTGCCCATGGCAGAGATATGAGATTCAAACTGACATAATTCTTATCCTTTCATTCTTCATTGGAGAAGTGAAATCTGATAGGAGGGAGTGAGGATTAGGTAGAATTGAATTTTATAGACATATTATTTAAAAAGCTACTTTTTATAGTCACCCAATTCTTGTGTGTTCAAAAATTTCAGAGAAAACACTTCATTGATGAGTCGATTGTGAAACAGGTGTACAGTCCTGATGACATTTTCTCAGGACCTGCTTTCCTAAGCAGTTTTACAATGATGTTGAAATTCCAACTTGCTTCAAATTATTTTTTAGGTGCTTGATTTGTTTTTATGAAATAAAATCCCAGAAATTAAATATTTTCAAATATAATTACAATGCTCTTAAAACTCAAAAAGTAATGTTCTTACAACTAAAAAATATAATCTCTTCCAATCTCTCACTCTTGTGAAATACTTTCAAAGATGTCATTGAGGTAGAATGAAGTAATGAAATAAATAAGAGAAACTATAATGTATATATATGTGAAAATTAAGTATAATGATTTTTTTCTCTGATGATTTTCAATAAAATAGTTTATGTTGATAAAAATTTTAGACAAACATAAATTGTTTGAAATTGTTGCTCCTTGTTTATTTTGATGGTTCAAATTATGTGGCATATTTATTTTTCCTTACATCTAATGTAATGTATATAATCTGTTTTTAATGGATTGCGGCCTAGAGTTTAATTGAAGTCATAAAGTCTCCATTTATAATTCACTTGTAATTATGTTGCCTATAAAAGAGAGAGTTGCTTAGAATCTATAACAACATATTAACGCATAGTTTCAATGAGTTTTTAAATTTATTTTAACTTTCTATGAAAATTTTCTTTTGAAGGATAAAAAGATGAAATTTAGGGTACTAAAACGGATAGAACCTTTTTTTTCCCCAACCATGTCAATATTGTCATGTTGAGGACATGAACAGCAACAACATAAGACATTATGAATTTTAGGGGAAAGAGCTGAAAGAGCTTGAAGGTCAAGGAAAAGGGATCAGTTAATTCACAGAACAAGCAAGTATTTCACATCTAGTCTGGGATCACTGGTTGTACAAGGGTGAACATATTTAACATCTAGACCTGTTGCAGTGAATAGGTTCCAATCCTGACCCTAGGGCAACGTTAGTTTATTACTGTGTGAAATGTATCACAGAGGTCACAACTATTCCTAGGAGACAGAACCTGAGGATGCTAGGAGCAGTGGTCACTACGCTTTCTACAATACTCTTAGAGTTAGTGCCTTTGTTATTGCATGTGAACGTATATTTAATATAAAATGACCTTTTACAGACACATGACAAAGCTATAATGAAATCATATATTTTCTGCCAGGACTGACAAGACTATTTTGCAAAATAAACTCCGGCATGTGTCTATAATCCAAATAAATGGAAGTATGAAATAATCAGAATTTCCATGATTAGAAGTTAGCCAGGAGATTCAAGCTTAAACAGATTTAAAGTAACTCACATGAGTTAGAGAGGGAAGGAAACTTGAAGATGAGAGGAAACGAAGGTAAGTTTCATTGGAAGAAGGTAAAGCAAATCTCCAGAGAGGGATAAAGGAGAGAGTTCAAGAGAATGTGACATCTTTGGGAAAAGTAGAGAAGAGAGTAGAGAAATGCTATTCATACTAATCTATTAATCATACTACAAGCTATCTTATCACTTTTTTTTTCAAAAGTGCCAAAGTACCAAATGAAAAGAGAGGAGCATATGAATGCTGTCATGATTCTAAGAGAGAAAATTATTCATGCAACTATGAAGTTGAAAATTTTTAAAATTAAATGCCAAGGTTAATAGCGATCTGTGTAATAGTACCTAAAGATTTTGAAGTTATAACTGCTCAAATGATTAGCAAGTTCTTATTTAAATAACGTTCAGAGTAATAAAAACATGTGTCCCAAATAGAGCACAAAGGCCACATTTAATGCCAGTGCTTTTTCGTGAAACAATTGGAAGGCATCTTAACTGTTTGTTGTTCATCAAAAGGGTAAAAATATGCACGAATGCAATTTATTGAGTTGTATGCACCATCACAGGCATGAAAAATGGGTTAGGTTTAAGTTTCTGTTCTGCCACTTACTAGCTGGTCAACTTTTTAAATCTTTCTGCCACTCAGCATTTTTTAACTAAGAATAGAAAACAATCATACTTACTGCATAGTGTTCTGAGAATTTAAAGCATTAATTACACAAAGTGCTTAGTACAGTATTTGTCAGCTAGTAAGGGTCTTATAAATTATTATTATTATTATTACTATTATTATCATGACTTTTACAGGTAAAGCTTTACTACTGTTTGATACCAGGAAAGATAGATATATACTTGGTGAAAACACCAGCTGGCTAAGAAACTGCAGAAATAGTCTACAATATTAAAAATAAATCACTGAAAATGATCTAGTTCCTACAAGATTTTAAAATTTTGGTCTTTTATTTTTTTTGCTGATATATATATATCCACCTTTATCTTGCCAAGTGTAAGAGGATCCAGTGCCATTAATTTAAATCAAAATAAAGACAAATTTTACTGTTCATAAATCCTCATTGTCACTATCCTTATGAAACTAGGGGATATTCAGGGCTGTTTGTGGAAATCAGTTTTTACATGGTACTCTGTTGGAGGGAAATATGGAAATAGAAAGGATCAGTTGCCTTGTTTCTTATCAGATTCTTGAGTTTAAAGGCTCTGCTAAGGTAGAGGGGGACCCTTACCCTGTAACCCCTGAGAGAAAGGGTGTAGAGACCCGTTAGGAAGATTTTCTCAAGCTAAGTGGAAACTGATTCACTATGTATCAGAACTTATAAAAAGGAAAATTAAGAAGAACATGAAATGTGACCATTTCTTTTGAACTCCAGAACACCCTGAGAAAGCGCCTGCACGCTTCTGGAGTGCTCTGCATTGCTGGGGGTGGGAGAGGAAGAGGGAGATGAAAGAGAGGGAGAGACGTGCCCGCCAAAGACATCAAACCAAAGTAATTATCAGAAAGAAGCCAGTTAAAAACATGTGAGGCCACAGAAGGACATTTCTTTATTCCTCAGTTCATGACATAGATATGTAAATTTCAATGTTGCTTATATCTGAAAATCTGTTCAAGGTAAATCTTAAAAGAGAGTTTAGAGATCATTGTATAATGGTTTTGTGCAGCAGTTCAGCAAATACCAACATTCAGAATGTCAGCTGTATAATTGTGAGCAGCTACAAGGACACAGGAGCAGAAATCATGATGAAGAAAGCAGAACAGGGCTAGCCATGGGACCAGAAAGCACTGAGAAGAGAATGAGAAGCATGTGGTCAAAGTGGTGCAGGTTCCAGAGCTTGATCTGAGCAATCCCGAGTGAGAGCTGTTGTAGATATGTGGTCAAATCAGATAGGGGAGGCAGATAAAACCAGTTCAGAAGAGACATGTGTCCAAGGTCAGAGATCTGAGTAGATGCCACACTAAAGGACATTTAAACAGTGGCAAAACTAGGGATATTTTCTGATTGCAGCACAAATGTCAAGAGCAGATACTTTTGGAACAACCCAGAAATTAGCAACATCAGGAAGCCACTGTTAACCCTAGAGCAAAGAAATGATTTACTGGAGCCCAGGGATGAGTAGCAATAGCCTGTCCAGTGGGATCTACAGTTACAGTCACAGAAGAGATACAGCTGTTTCTGGAAAGAAGAATGGGGAGAGTTCTGGCTTCTCTCCACTCCTCCATCTCCTGGTAGTATCTCCTTCCTGTTGCCTGTGACTAGCCCTAAGCCAGCTGATAGGTGAACCTGGGAAATGCAGCCTGCAGGAGTCAGCCTCTGAGACACACACAGAGCAGATGAAGGAAGGGCAAGGACTGTATCTGTGGGCAAATAGGCCCAGGCTGGCACTCATCTATTTATTCTTTCCATATTTGAATCTCTAAAATCTCCACTAAATAAAACTGAAGTAACCAAATGGTAAGCCACACTTAATCTGGAGAGGAGAAGGCTTTGGAGGTTGGAAGAGGCGCTGCTCAGTGGCATCACCAAGTAAAAGTGTAGTAAACATTACTCCTAGTATTTTGTGGTTTCCTGCCAAGAAATCACAGGTACTATGTCAGCCTAAGTCCTGGCATAAGAGTATTTCTCATTGGGTTTTTAATTGAATGTATGTACTTCCTTCCTTTTATATGTTGGTGTCACTTTTTCAGTTGTTTGTTTTCTGGTTGATAAAGAGCCTGGAGCCTGTGGAGCCAATGCTGGAAAACATGTGCATGGGGAGAATGAGGGAGTCAGCCATCTGGTTTTCTGTAGGTTGCTTTAATTCTACTCTTCTGCTGTCAATTAGGTAAAATACACTAAAAAGACCTCTATCCTTTCTTCTTCTCACACACTCCTTTATTCCTTCCTTCTTTGTATTTTCTTCTCTTCTTAGCCTTTTCCTTTTTTAAATCCAGATCTACAGAGCTATTTACATAGGCTTTGATTACTTGGTTTTTATTCAGTTAATAGCTAATGGAAATTTTTATTGACAGGGAATTTTATCTTATCTCCAGCTGATAAGTTAATTTTTCAAAATATGGATTTTCTATCTCTTTGATTATTTAACTTGTTTAGTGTATAATTTTCTGAATGTAAGAAAAATCTGTAATAATTTGTCCCCTTTGATGTTATTTACTTATAACTAAATTGCAATATCTTTTCATCTTAAAACAGATATGCATCAATTGCTCTGAATTAACAAATTATGATCAATCATGATGATCACTTCTTAAGGTATATAAATGTTGAATAACTATGATGTACACCTAAATCTAATACAATATTGTATGCTAGCTATATTTTAATAAATATTTTAATAAAAATATATTTTAAAATTATGATCATCTATCTCTAGCTATGATTTAAAAAACTATTTGGCTTTGAATATAAATCCATGTCCTGACCAGGATTTAGTAGTTGAGATGCATAGATTATTATTGAATAATCAAAGAATCCTGAAACTGGCATAGTAAGTAATGAAAAGACTTCATTTGTTGTTTAAAAATTCATCTATAAATATATTGACTTTCTGGGGCATTCAAACAAAATTCAAGTGGTTGAAGATGATTGGTGGGGAATTATCCTTATTCTCTACTTCTAATTCTCTTGAATATGTTTTTATAGTAAAAACTATAAAAATTTGGTTATAAATATCATGTATTAACTTGCTCTGTTAAACCTGAATAAGTTGTTGTTTCTCTTAACTTTATTTTCATTAACTTTGGCTTAGCCAGTTGTATTCCACTGAATTCTCTGATGCTGTATAGGAACAGCCACTTTTCGTAAGGAAAAAAATCTCCTTTGTCTTTCTTTAGATGCTCTCAGTCATTTCCCTTTGTATTTGAATTTGGAAAACATAGTTTTTTTCTTTCCAATTTGCAAGTAGATGTGTCACTATATATGATGAAGCACATCGAGTTTCTCAGGAAAATCCTATATAAAAAATCGTATATGAAGGAAATTATTCTCAAAAAAATTTCTCAGATTGTTTCTAGCATTTTAAAAATATCAAATGAAATTATATGTAAATTCTCTTAAATAGTTTCACAAGTAGGATAAACTACCCCATTCCAGAGCATAGAAAAGAAAATTAACAATGATACCTGAAATATTTAATATTTAACATTAGTAATTTTATTTCATAGTATGTTTTAGCATTTACTAAGCATTTAAAATTTGATAATCAGTCTGGATATTTCCCAAGTGCCTATCACTAGTGTGGTCTGTACTCTGTGTGCAGGTCACGGGTGACCTTTTGTAGTCAGGAGTTGGGAAGATGAAGAGGTTACCGAGTGCTGTTGTGAGGTGAAATATCACTGTTCTCTTCTCTCCATTCTAAAGTTGCCATCATTTAAATTCTGTTTTTCAGACTAAATGTCCCTATGAATTCTTTCAAATATGATTTGTTCTATTCATATGAAGTTAATAAACTGGCCGAATCCCTCTCTCAGCTGTTCTCTCCATCTGTCCTGACACAAAGACTACCTCTTTGAGTCTTATGATTTCTTATTATTACAGCATGCATCATGCTGTGAAAAAGCTAGTGCAACAGCCTAGCAGGCTTAATTTGAGAAATAGTTTAGTGTCACCTATCTGTCATGGAAGACCCCTTTAGTATGGAGTTGAACTCTAAGCAGGTTTATTAACTCAGAATGTACATAAATTTAGAAATAAGTAGGAAGAAACATGAGCTGCATCGGATATAAATTTGATGCACTCTAATTATGTGTTTAATTATAGAAAGAGCAATTCATATTTTGTGACTCTCATTTGCTTTGTGAAAGTCAAATCAATGTCTCTAATTCCTAATATCTGCCATTTGTGGAATTGTAAATTTCCATCTGTTCATACTGATGTGTTCTTTCAGCAGCAAAATGTGAGCAATTTACTAATTGCCTTCCAGAGAAAATATAACTTCCACTACATTTCTCATGCCCAGCGCCTCAGCTGTTAAAGTGAAGATATCTTTTGATCACATTGGGATTGTTTTGATGCCATGTATTATGTTGGTGGGAGCTTGTCAAAATGTTTGTTGTAGATAGATTTAGCCACCTGCTTTTAGTGGCCCCTCTTCATACACGACTTATAAGAAGAATTTGTACTTCACTCAAATGCTAATTCATTTGTCTTTAATTTTAGCAAATTGTTCTACTGAAGAAAGACATTCTCTCAATTTCAAATCATTGGGATATTTAGAATTCACTGAACATATAAGGTTCTCAAGTGTCTAAGCTGGACTAGTAGAATAGTTTATTCTCAGGAGATAACTGTGTTGCTGTCTGATAGAGTCCATGTTCAGGTTTTTCCTTTTCATATATTACCTTGAGCCCTTTAGACAGTGAGTATTTTAATCTCTTAAATAGACCGCTGAAGAAGAAGTCTTTTTAAAAGGTGGGGAGGGAACAGAAATTATTTTTCTAGAACATTCTACATCTGGCGCTCTCTGAAAGGCCGAGTTGTGATGTTCAGTTGAGTTCTTCCAAATCTATGATATTTTTTTCTTTTCTTCTGTTGACCTCTTATATATTGTGAGATCCACCTACTTAACACAAGGGAATATAAATTTGTGAGAATATATTTTATTTTCTTAGCATTTTTACCTTGGAAAGAGATTATCTAATTGTGGCATCTGCCTAGGATGCCACAAAAGTAGTGTAACCTATAAACTGTGGAAGAAAAAAAAAAATAATGCTTTTATGTTGTAAAGCTGCTCCTAAGAGATAAGCAAAAAAGTCAATGTCACAAATTGTGAAGTGTTCTATTAATGAAAACGTACCAAATTTTATAGTAAGAGAAATAATAAAGAGAGAAAGAAAGAATAGAAGTAGGTCAAAAGAGAGAATCTCTGTTAGACAGCTTTGCCTTGAGAGAGAGGTCAGAGAAATGGCTAATCTCTAGGAAACATAATTATTTGGTAATTTCATCCTTGCCTAGTTTGCCCCTTGCAGTGTTGCTAAAATAATCAAACTACACTGTTCTCTCCCCACAATTTTTTGTTTGTCATAAAAGAATCTCCTCTTAACTACTGTGTATGTAAGTTCAAGGGCAGCTCTCTGGCACTCCTACCCATCTTCCTATCATTATGAGTGTTTTCACTATAGAACCTTTATTGATAAGGAAACCAATACTGCTCTGCAGAGGTGGTGATATATCGTCAAGGCCCACATATTAATTATTTTATATAATTCTTGTAATTGAAGGCCACCTCCATTTTATTCCCAGTACTAATTTTATTTGGTAGGTAGCCCTGTTTAAGTTTCTAAATCTCCTATGGTTTGGTATTTAAAATGTTTTTCTTTGCTTCTTCTTTACTAGATTCAATGAGGTTTAATTGCATGATGAACTTTTAAATAGCGTATTCTTTTTTTAAAAAAACCCTAAAATATAAAGATGCTCATCTTGCACAATTTAACAGAACAAATGCTTATTGCATCCATGTGCTGTGCTGAATGCTGTAGCAGAGCTAAAGATGCACAAATGAGGGTAGCATTTCCCTTCTCTTCAGAGTTCACAATCTAGCTCTAAGCCCTCTTATCCTGGGATTCATTAACTCCTAGAAGTTCCTTAGATGGATTTCTGAGGGCTTGTGAAAAACATCCTGAAATTATATGCCTATAATTATGGGCGTACATCTTTCTAAGGATATAGTTTATGAGCTTTTTGAGATTTTTGGAGCTTTCGCCTCCAAATTTAATTCTCAATATTTTCAAATATTGGATGATAGGGCTACAAAAATATGAATATTTACTGTTAGAGAGTTGACAATCATTTATAGATATAACCAAGAAATTTAATGCACATAGAAAATCTGTTTATTTCCTTGAGGTAATTTTTGCCTTGTACAAAAAGCCCTTATATCTACAAGGGTCTTACTTTTTTTTTTAAGGAAAGAGATATAGGGGAAATTGACAAATAAATATAAAGCACTATGATTTCAACTTTTATTATTATTTTAAAAATTTATTGAAAATATGAAAAAGTTTCCTATGGTCTTATGCGAGCTAAAAATGACATTGCTTCAAGAAACAAAAATTAATAACTAGTGTCTACTTTTCACATAGCTGTTTCTTTTCTTGTGCTATGAAGTTTTCAAGAGTTCATTTGGCAGGGTGGTTTAAAGTTTTTCGGGGCATTATTCTGCAACAAATAACAAATTTCATGAGAATGACAGGTCCAATTAGCCTCATATCTTGCTTCCACTTTGTTTCTTCTAATGAAGGATTTATTTCCTTTGCACTAGCCATTTTTCTCTGCCATGTTTGTCTTCAAAGATTTTTGTTTGTTTCTTTGTCCATTTTCTAAATTCATTATGTCTTATACTGTAACATAAAAGTGAAACAAACAAAAAAATGAACAGCAAAAACACATAAAAAGGCCTAATTTCTTTGCTATACAGAGGGGATCATGGGGTTAAATTAATCAACCATCTGTTTCAGAAGTCCTGCTTAGATTTGGTTATGCTGTCAAAGTTAGGGAACAAATTGAGAAGTTTCACATTCTAGGAGAGGGGGAAATTATTAGAAAGTTAATCCTTAATGACGCTGAAAATGCCTATGTGTGGTCATGTGAAAACAGACAGTTATTAAATCTGAATGATGTTTATTTTGACATTTTTTAGCCCCAAATGAAAACTGTAGAGACGAAGCCAGCATGTCATTAGAATTGTACTAAAACAAAAAGTCTATAGATGGAAAGTTTGAGAAGATGAAGAATAAGAACAAGAGTAGGAAGCATTCTTGAGCGCTAAATCATGGTAACCTTCAGATTCAGGGAAAAAGCTGGATCTGAACATTCTTTTTCCCAAGAGTAGAACCATCGCTTAGGCCCTAGGGAATCCATTATATGTGAGGGGAAGGTAGAGTGAATTCACTCAATGATGAAACAGAATATTGAAAAGGTTACACTCCCTTTTTACAAGTCTATTAAAAGTTTATGGTCTTTCACAGAGTATGTGTTATAATAAAATTATTATGTCCCTTTCTAATGGCAAGATAGTCATAAGAATGATAAAAACCACTTCCAGAACTTGCTACAGGTTTGATATGAGACTCACAGGGTCATTTGTGAAATATTGGCCCACAATATCTTATGAAAGAATGGAATTTATTGTTTATGAAAAATGCTTTAATTGGTAACCAAAAGAAATTCCCCACAGTTTGTAATTTCAGGGAGAATCTGATTTCCATCTTTATGGGCTTTTGGAAAGCTGAACTCCTTTCATGTTCCTCTGGAAGAAATGAGGGATAAAATAGCTTTGCCTCAAGCACTTTTTCTGAAAATTTCTTATCTAAGATGTTTGTTATTTTGGATTAAGTTCAGCAGAAAGCATTTTTGGTGACTGTTTCATGACACATGCACCAGACTGCTGTTTTCATAGTACGACAATCTGTCAGCACTTCTTGTTCTGAAGCAGGCTTGCTCGTGTTCCCTGCTCATTGCCTTGTGCTTCCTTTTTTATCACAAAGAAAAGTTTATTCCTAACCAGGATTCTTACACAAACATTCACAGTAAATCTTAAGTAATGAGTACC
This sequence comes from Pteropus alecto, assembly GCF_000325575.1. Taxonomy (NCBI): domain Eukaryota; kingdom Metazoa; phylum Chordata; class Mammalia; order Chiroptera; family Pteropodidae; genus Pteropus; species Pteropus alecto. The sequence continues at coordinate 1,054,833 of NW_006432943.1, forward strand.
TTCTGCATGAATAGAAGATTAGCAACAATATAAGCAAAAAGTTTGGCTTTCAATGAGTTAATTTATAACAATGTGGCATATAATCTAGCTTCCTCAAACCAAGGGGTTCTAGGCAGTGGGCAAGAACAGCGCATGATGACCAAGGTCATGATACAAGGAGATAGTAGAGTACAACGGGAACCATTCAGGATCTACAACTAGAAGACCCAGACTCAAGACCTTATTCTACCTTGCACAGATCCATTTTGGTTGCTCCCTAAATTTTTATTGAGCTTCAATTACACATGGCCATCGAGGACTCATTAATCAATATTAATAAATATTGTTTGTTTAGTTCTTGTTACTTAGTAGCTTATAGTATAGTAGGGTTGATAGATGAGTAAACGAGAAATTTTTACCACTCTGGTAAATTCTATGTAAAGGGAAGCACAAAGTGCTACAAAAGCCAAAAGAATAATGTATTACTCATCTTTTATAGACAGAGAAAACTTTAGCAGCAAGAAAAGTCTTAAATGAGACCAAAGCATGGGCAAGAGTTAGCCAAAGAAAAGGGAGGTGGAGGAGCAGGATCTTCTAAACAAAGGAATCAGCCAGTTCGAAAACCAGAAGAGAGACCTTCTTGCAGTTCACCTGAGGAGCTTTGAGGTAATTCAGTGTGAACAGTGAAGAGAGCAGTGAAAAATGTAAACAGAGACCAGGTTAGGAAGAGGAAGCACCTTTAAGTCATCCCCAGTGAGCACCCATGCCGAAGGCAGGGAGAATGACTGTAGGAATATTAATCAGAGATATGTGTTTTAGGTAGACCATCCTTTCTGAGTGGTAGGATGATGAATCTTATCAGAACGACCAGTTAGGAAGCTAGTGAAATAGTTACGAGATGATGATAAAATGAATTTCAATGGCAGTGGGGATGAACAATGAACAACAGATGCAGAGATCTTTTGGGTGATATAATTGTCACAACTAATCTTTACCTAGACTATATCTAAAAATGTCTAAAAAGATATTATATGTGACAGTGCTCAATAAACTTTGAAAACACAGAATGTTACTAGAGAGGGACATTTTAGCTTATGAGTGTAATTGAAATAGTCTAAACCTAACAGTTTTAACCTATATGACATAAAGGAAATGTAATTAAAATGTAATTTATTTCTATCTTATTAACAAAAAGCTTAATTAGAATTGCTTTTTTTAAAAAATTAGTCCTTATACTATTTCATTACTGAATGAAAAGGTGTGTTATGTTTTAAGAAAATCCACTGTATGAAATATGTTAATGAAATGGAAAAAATAGGGCCAACGGGCATGTCTTGCATTAGTACATGGCTTTCTGTGATTGTGTTTGCAAAGAGAAAACTTGTGTTTCTCAACATTTTCTCTTCCACAACATATCTGAGAAACTTAGTCATCAATTCATTATGGTCTACAACTCATCGGCACTCATTAAGGCAGTGATTCTTGACGGGATGTATGGAGTATGTCAGATTTGTGGGGGCAAATTATTAATTGGAAATAATTTCTTACCCACTCAGGTGATTCTGTTCTCCACCTAATCACCCACCCCCTCTACCCTGCACCCTGTCCCCACCACACATACATTAGAAATTATTCCTCTGGGAGCAACTTGAAAATTAGGGTTTTGTCTCAATCATTTGTATCATCTATGTAACTACATATTTCTAGCACACTGTGAGTTCTCAGAATAATTGAGTTAATGAAATGTTTTAATCACTTTCATTTAGTCTATTTTATTTAAGCTTCCAACACGTGTTTCTATTCTGCATTATGCCAGCCAAAATAACCCCTGCCTCAACTTCCTAGTACTTTTATTTCCATTTTTACAGAATTTTAAAATGACTTTTACACAGTCCCACAGCTAAAAACCAAGGTTCTAAGTCAGTGCTCATTTCATTATGTCACAATGTCCTTTAAAGAGTTCTGTTTTTCTTCACAAAGGAGATCTGTTAGTAATTTATGTACTAATGAAATATAGAATAGAAATGAATTTACAATAACAATATTTATCATTTTTTCTGATAAGCATCTTGTGTGTAAAAGTGGTACGTGAATGTTTTATATAATTTGCCACATTTATTGAACCCATGTAGGTGGAAGAGATAGTAATCATTTGATTAGCAGAACTCTTTCTACCAGATTGAAACATTTTATTAATCCAGGACCTTTATGTTATGTTTTAAGATTTTTCAGAGAGATCAGTGCTAGGAGAAGAAAAAAATAAAGATTTTTAATGAAAGAAATTGCATATTTTTATATTAACAAAAAGATTTGGAATTGAAAAATTAAATTTTAAGTTAAAATACATCAGTATTCCTATAATGTCAAGAAAGTATAAGCAAATCAGTTTCCTTAATAAACTTTCTAATTCTGTAGTTGTATATGTATTACTGTGGATATACTGTGGATCCCTGTCCTGGGGATACTTATTCATGTCAACTGGGAGGACGGTTTTCTCTGGTTAATGTCTCTAGGATGGATTGTTATTGAGTCATGTTTCTGATACAGACATGCTAAAGATCTTTTTCCCCTTGCTCATTTTGCTTCTGTTTTGTGACTGTAAAGCAGAGATGCAAATGACACGTAACCTTAAAAGGCTGTCTCAGCAATATTTGTGTACTATGTGTTGATTTTTCACCCAGCATGTTTTTTCTAGCTCGTTTTAGCTCCTTTTTGTCCTATAACATATTAATGAGGCTAATATGGCCTTTTGCCCATGGAACGTCTTGCAATAAAATCTATTGCTTCTCCTAATTTTACATTAACTTTTTTTCTTTAGAACCTTTCACATGCCATTATTATGTCACGCAGTATGTTGAAATAATCCGTTTTTATGTTTATCTCTCCCAAATCCACTGCTCTAAAGTTCCTTGGGAGCAGAAATCCAGCTTTACCTACTGAGTACAGAGAACAGTGACAGCAGTGGCTGTAGCATATTTTATGATTAACAAATGTCATTCTGATTTAATTAAACTTACTCTGCTGAGCACTTCTCCAGTGTTTATAAAATCTTTTCTCATATCCAATCATATTTAAGCCTCAGAAAAACTCTAAAAACATAATGATTATCTTCAATCAATCTTACTGATCTTACCATCTAAATGTATTCTCATTCAAACTACTCCACACAAACATCATCTCTACCCTGACTATATAATGGCCTCTAACTTGTCTCTCAGTTCCACTTTTTTCCCCTATGGTCTATTCTCCAGAATGCCTAGAGGTTTTTTTTTTTTTTAATGTAAAAGAGTACATAATTTCTCGGTAGTTCTCTCCAATGGCTTCTCATGCTATTTATAACGAAACTCAAAGTACTCGCCATGGCTTACAAAGCTTTCTTCAGTGTTGTTCCAAATTTTATTAGAACTCAGAGTAAGAAAGGTGTTTTACATTGTGACTCAGCATATGCGCGCGCATCCGCGCGCACACACACACAGACACACACACACACACACACACACACACTAAGGAAAACCTTCATACTCTGATGTTTTCTGTCTCTGTCTACTCTTCTGGTTACATTAAAAGGTGTTAGTAATGATCTGCCAATTTGTTTCATGACTAGAGTTTGGAAAGCATTGCTTTGCTTGGTCTGGCACTACTTTTCTGATTTCATTTGCTGTGCCCCAACCCTTTCCACTTGGCTCCAGTGTACTGGTCTCCTTGCTGTTCACCAGCCATGACAAACAAGCTTCCTCCATCAGGGTGTTTGCATTTCGGTTTCTTCTGCGTGGAACAGTCTTCTTCCAGATATCGACATGGTTCCCTCCATTACGCCATTCAAATATTTGATCAAATGTTATCTTCTCAAAGAATCCTTGTCAAATATATCTTATATACAATGTATAGTGTTTGACTCTGGTGAACAAAGATACAATTTTTGTCCTCAAGACTTTGTCCCCACAGTTTAGTGAAAAGTAAAGCTAGTAAATCTTGAGAGATAAGTAGCCCAAGTTTTAGGCTTATTGAAACACATAGAAAAACTTGACTTGGTAATGTGGGTTAGAGAAGGCTGCCCAGAGCAACTAATATCTAAATAGAAACTTGGAGGATAAAGTAGGAATTATCCAAGTGAAGGAAGACAAGCAAAAGAAAGAGTTGTGCAAATTCCCATGGTCAAGAGATGGTTGGGAGAACTGCAGATCTTTGAGGGTGACTCAGTGGAGAAGGGTGAGAAATGATTTGGTCTGGTAGACAGGTAAGAGAAGAGTCTCTAAACATTGTGATGGAGCATGCACTCTATCCTAAGGGCAAAGGGAAACCATTCAAAACTTCCAAGCAAAAGAATAGCATTATCAGATCTGAACTTCTAAAAGGCCACTCTGTCTGGAAAGTGGGATTAGAATAGAGAAAAGGCAGATGGAAGGCAGAGGGATATTCTGTAGTAACGTAGGTTAGAACAGATGGTGGCCTGAGAGTAGACATAGACTGAAGATTAAAGAGATGTTTAGAAGCCAATAATCAATGTGAAATGTAAATGATTAGGTTTTGGGCTTAGGGTGGTAGAATTCAAGGATGACTTACAGCATATAGTTAATAGGTGTTAAATTAATGAATATAAAAAGATTTAAGACTTGGACATTGAGTGATTTGTTGATTTGTGGTACAATTAACCTTTTTGATTAGAAAACCATAAAAAAATTTAATTTCCAAGGAACAGTAAAGAGATTTTCCATTTTCAAGATATGATAATTTTTTGATGGTATAAAGCTAATAAATTTGAGACCTAACATCTGAGAAACCTACAGAACAGAATAAAAAATAAAGAAAACCGAATTTAACTTTCTTGTCAAGCCGCTGGAACATTATTTAAGTTTTTTAATCACACTCAGTTCAAATTATAATTAAAATTTGCATTACTAGCCTTTAAAGCTTCCTCTGGACACTTAGTGCTATGATGTCTCCAAACATTAGTGCTTTCTCTATATAATGAATTATAATACAATACTTTCTCCATTTACAAGTTCTCAAGAGAAGTTAGTTAAATTTCCTGGGATGATATTTGTTATATAGTTGAGAACCCCTGGTTCAGAGCAATTTGATGAAAATGATGAAGTCACATTCAAAGCACCTTTAATGTTTGCTTTTTTTCCAACCACAAGATGGCAGCATCACAATACAGTGCACATACTGACCCCTCTACTGAGTGGCTGTGACAATTTGTATCTGTAACACTAATTAGTAGCACTTTGAGGTTCCTCCAGTTAGAGACAGCTTTGACTTTTTTCCCCTGTTGTTCTCTGTTGCTTTGTTTGTCTAAGAAAACTTTTAGATATATTTATTTCAACAGGTCAAATTAGCAGGAACTACATTGTAAGCTATAGTTGGGTGGAAAAATGCAAAGAACATGGATTTTGTATTCAGGTAGATTTGGGTTTAAATACTGCTTCTGCCGCTTACCAGTAAGTAATTTAATCTCTTTGTGCTTCAGTTGTATGCCTAGAAGAGGAGGGTAGTTATAAGGACTAAATGAGATAATGTATGAAAATCAACTGTATGTGAATGATACTAGGATGACAAAGTTGTTGAGGAGGAAAGTAATAATGCTGTGATATAGCCAGTTACATAAAGTCCAGGAAAACCCAGGATACAGTACTTTTTTTTATGTACAGTCAAACTTTCTTCTCTATGTGTGGGTCTCTTTTTCCCTCTGTGCTATCTCTCAGTTTCCATTGATGTTTATACAAATAAACATGCTCTCACCACCTTCATTTTAAAGAACAAGTAATCTAAGTCAATATTTGTTTACTGCACCTTTAGCAATAAAAGGTATTATTAACAAAGGAAGTAACTTCTACCTTTATAATCAAGTTTTTGTAAAAAAAAAAATTAGCCTTTGTTTACTCACAATTACTATAGTTCACTTCTTAAACCTTGAGACTGCTTTGTTTAAGATCATCAGTGGCTCCTAGGCGCCAAGTTCAAAGAAAATTGGCATCTCGTGCACCTTTGCCATTTGAATAGGCTGACAACAACCTCGTTCCTGATACATTTCCCTCTTGATTATTGTAGTGCTACCACTCTTGTTCCCCCGACTCCATAGCTACCTGAATTGTTTTCCCTTCCCTTAGAAACATGGCTCCCAGGAGTTCTCTCCTATAGCCCTCATGTCTTTTCTCCTCAAGAATCTTTTCTTTGACCACAGTCTTAATCTTAATCACCACAAATGGCACTCAGATCTATATATTGTCCCATCTAGTTGTCGGGAGTTCAGATCTGTAACTCTAACAATCGCTGGAATTTAAACTGGAATTTCAAAATTAACACGTAGCACATTGAACTGACATATCCTTTATTCACACAAAATCTGCTCCTCCTCTTTCCTCACATTGCACCTTTCAATCCAGGGCACTACCTTCCACCCAGATGACTGAGCTACGCTATACTCCTCCCTCTGCCCCTTCGTACCCAGATTGTCAAGGCTTATCAGTTCCTCACCACTGCTCCCACAAGATACTTCTAAAGGGGTTATTCAGAGTCATAATTCTTCGGTTCTTGCCTCACACTTACTTTTTAACACAGCCTGGTCTGACTTCTGCACCAAAACAGTCCTTGGTAAGGTCACTAACTCTGTTGTGCCATTTCACATCCGTATTCGTCCTCTTCCCTCCCTTACAAGAGGCTCTGGGAGCACTTTTTCAAAGGTTCGCTTGCACCTGAATCCCCGTCTTGGTCCCTGCTTGGGTACCCAATGTAAGACAATGTAGAAAAAAGGAATCAAGGAAGTTAGTTTCCAGAGACAGATTTTGTTAACTTTTTATCTCCCATTGTGGAGTACTTCTAACTCACCAGACTTTTAAAGGCATTTACTTCACTGGTGGTATGAGATTGTTTTCTTTCTATTCAAAAACATTAACATAGTTTCTAAAACTTGCCTAAGGAATTTTTAAAAACCAACCGATAGTGCATTACAAGCTGCTATTTGTCCACTTTTAGAAGGCAGTGAATTTTTGATAACTAGAAACTAAGTCATTGTTTACTGCATATTAAGGCCACAATATAGAGCAACTATTTAATTCTGGAAAAGAACTATATTTAGTCAATTTATTTTGATAATTGTGCAGATCGCTATTACACTTTTATTAATTTGGTAGATTGTTGGTAGGACGTTAAGCAAATATTGAACCCCATTGTGGATGATGAACTGTTCTGGGTGCTACAGAATATAAAGTTTTAGAAGAAAACAGAACATACTAAAAGGTCATCAGCTAAAAATAAATAAATAAATAAATTAATTAATTAATTAATTAATTAAATAAAAGTACATATCATTTAGTGTTATATAAAAGTCTTATGTCTAAATATTTATTTTCTAATCAGGAGGTTAATTTTAAGAAGTTCTACTTATCAAAAAATTTATATCCATCTGGAAAACTTATTCTACGTGTATAGACTTAAGGAAATATAAAATCAAGTTTTGCACATTTTCTTAAATGGATTTTTCTGACCTAATTTTGTACTAAAATTTACTCTTCTTGGTTGAAACCTTACAATAAATCATGCATCTTTGTCCGTCCTCAAACTGCAAAAGTTAATAAGAAAAAGCACATTTCGATGACGTAATACCATTTTCTTTGATCCAGCTGCCGAATTAGTAGAGAAAGCACACACTGAAAGACAGTGCTATTTAAAGCTCTCATTGCGTTTCCAATAGGGCAGCAGAACACAGAGATAAAAGTGAAACAAAACCATATTGCAGGCTTAATTATGAAAAAAGAAGTGGAAAACAAACACCAACAATTTGATGATTTTCATATGGTTCAGAACATGACTGATATGGAAAAAAATGTTAATCCAGGGCTCAAAGATGGATAAAAGAAACATCTTAGATGTTAGAACAACTTAGATTTCTCATATCTAGTTCTCATCTCTTTTGATATTCACGTGTATGGGGTTCCTGATGTTGTCCAAAATATTTTGACCAAAGGGATTCAAGAATATAAGTGTTGACTACGTGGATGATAGTTGTCAAATCTAGAAAACTGGAATAGAATCAGAGTGGCAGGCTTGAATGTGTCACTAATGAAAATCTTTTGTAAGTGGTGAACTATTCGATTTAACATTTCTTCAACCCCTAAGAATTTCTTTATTCTGTCTTTTCCATAAGAGATAACACATTTTATTCCTAACTCTGCCACTAATTAAGTCTATGACCATGGATAAATCACTTATGCTCTCTGAGTTTTTATACTCTTATTTGCAAGTTGAACAAAGATGGCCTAAATAATCCCTAAACTCTCTTCCATCACTAACATTTGCGATTATCTTGAAGATTAAGGAAAGAGTAATTCATACATTTTACTCAATGAAGAAGTATTATTTAAATATACGTTGTAAAGTGAAGTTACAAGAGAGAGCAACTTGTACCTTGAGAGAATCAGAGATTTGAATATGCTCTGATTAAAGAGACCTCTTCAGCAAGAAATCATGCCCAGCAACAAGAACTCCAGAATGACAACAGAAACCATATTCCTCAGTCTCAGTTTTATTATGTGTATTCTTTTATATACTTCCTGACAAGAGCCATATTTTATAGCTGAACTTTCCATTTCTAAAAGTGGAGAACATGGAAAGAAATGCCGACAAGATGTTTTAGAGTAGCAAAGTGTACAGCTGCAATTGTTGAGACCCCAGTGGTAGAAAAACGTTACAATTCAGTTGTTTTCTTCATCCTTTAATTACCATATCCTGAGATCTCTAACATGCCATTTCACAACTGGCATGCTGTGTAGGGTGCTCACATAATTACTCTTCAAACATTTATGAGAGTGAAGGAAATGAGGGCTATTAATAACAACGAGGACAAACTGAGACCGTTTGGGGCAAATTGAGATGTACCCTATTGCGATTATAGGTTGGTCACCCTATTGGTTTGTGTTTTTATTGTTTTATAAAGACGTTCACTTTAAATATTGTTTCATTAGCCCTTATTTTAGATTCATCTCAATTACCATTTGTTCTGACTTATTCTTTAAATTGAGTTTAATCAGTTTCATCAATTATCTATGTGACTTCAAGGTATTTTTAAAATAATTTATTTGAATCTTAGTTTTCTGATCTGAGGATTATTAGGGCATAGATAAAGAGCCTAGCATATAGTATCTTCTCAAAAAATAAGTGACTTCCCTTAATTAGATAGAGAACAGTGTTCTCTGTTTATCAAGCCCTCAGAGATAGCTGAGAAAACAGATCGGAGCGCACTGTAACTTTTTCTGTTGTTGTTTTTTTCAAATGTTACAATATGTTCTACAATTCCTTCTTGTTTTAGTCATATACAATATCCGTATTGGTAATAGGGATATTTCCTCTATATTGTTCAAATTTTTTAGGGGCTATCTTGTATTAGTGTCCAGTATCTCACTGGATCTTTCTGGATGTGGTGGCAATTTTGAAGTTTGGAAAACTTTTAGGATTCAAAAGCATGTTTTCTATCATGCCTTTATGATGTCTTGAAAGCCAAAATCCTCATTTGTTTCATTTACATGAAACTGCCAGTTCTTCTTTTTGAAACTCTCTGATCATGTGACCTCTATAACATTGCAATATGCTCATTCTCCATATATTTTTCTAAATAGTCCTCCATTCCTTCCTCCTCCTCTTCCTCCTTCCCCTCTTCCTTCTTTTTCTTCTCGGACTTATCTCCCTCTGGTCAACCTTTAAAACTTGGTGTCTGACACAGTCCCTTTTGGCCCTTTACTCTTCCTACCTGCATACCCTCCCTGGGTAACTCATCCATGGTCATGTTTTCAACAAACACCTCTTGCTGAATTTAATAAATAAATTAATTTTAATATTTACTAACGCACAGTAACTAGGTGTTTGTCCATGTGTTTATCTTATTTAATTTAAACAATTTGTACATGTGTATATAATATCATCAATATAAAACACATCTAATCTATATTAAGTTAGTATTTATGCAACTCATATGAATCCATGCCTCGATTTCTGCAAGAATTTTAATCAAGGAAGTAGAGCCCGAATCTTCAAAAATAATAGAAAAGGAATATTTAGTCTCTTGAATAATATTGAAAAGCATACCCTAATTACTCTCCATATATTATCCTTAATTTCCTCTCTTTCTTAATTTTCTTACATCTCGAGTTATTCTAATCTATTAAAACTCTCTTGCAATACTCTCTGAGCCATTTCTCTTTATCCTCACTCTTTAATTCTCTTTTATTTAGATTATTACCTGGCAAGAGAGAATCCATTCTGTTTAATAAGGTGGGGAAAGGGAACAATGAACAACAGAACACTAGCTTATCTTTAGCAGATGGAGGTAGGGAGTGTTACGGACCATTGTACACTAACATAGGTATATGTGTGACTGAATATGATGTTACTCTCTTTGGATTAACGGTCAATTACTTTTTTATATTGTTATGTAAGAGACATCTTTATGTGCATGTACCCTTCCACTGCAGGTGATTGTATCCCCTCTTAAAACAAAACAAAACACTCGAACATGTAGTCCTTTCAGCCATAACTATAATGCAAGTGTGTTTAAAGCAACTCTCTTGGTTTATTGAAAGGAAAAATCTTGGACTCAGTACTTTCTTTCTTTGTGGTTAGTTCGTGGTTTGAGTTTATGTACTTTGTGCTTTTTACATCAGCAACAGCTGGATGCTGAAACTCTAAGGAAAACGTCTCTAAAAATAGTTTTGTTGCAAAAAGAAAATGGCATTTATGAACTTTGGCAAGAACTGTACTCTTGAGCCATTGTTCAGTTTTGAAACTTGAATGGAAAAATCCACTGCGTGGAGAAGCCAGCCACACAAGATCCTGAGCTGAGTCTATTGTTAGAAGAAGAAAATGGCACCGAGAAATGCACAGAGCCCTGGGAGCCTCTGAGCGCTTGTGTGCACTGTACCCGGCCGGGGGCCTGGACAAGGCCCACTTAGATGGGGACCTCACCACAGCATTATACATGCTCAAGAAGAGGCACTCTGCCACTTGGCATAGCATTTTTGTATAACCAGAGTCTGGCTTTGCATTAGGTTACTTATGCAGATTTTTTTTTTGCACAAATTTTCAAAAATAACTTTGTTTTATTCATTCACTCATTAAATCATAATAGCCCTATAATTTAGGAATCCTTTATAATTTGAGGTGGAAGGTCCTGCCTTTAGTCAGGTTATCAGGGCAGAGCCTGATCCTTCTAACCCCCTTACCTTTATATAGTCATTTTATATTACCTTTTTCTGTGTTCTCTCTAGTGTCATGGGGTAAGGGAGGGTCTCATTTTGCTTAGTCTTTCCAGTAAAGGATACTCGGCCAAATGCTTCCGAATCACAGTAGCTCGTTTAAAGCCTTCTGCCCCAGTAGCAATCACCAGTGTTAAAGGAATCTCTGGCCTCATTAGTACTTATTTCTCAATAATTCAGTATTATGCTAAATTGTCCCACCACAACTAGGCAAAATCTTCTATTTTCATATCCAGCTGCTTCTGTAGTATGTGAGGCTGTCGCAGCATGTCATGTCTCGGATGGTTATTCATGTCTGTCAGGCTAACAGAGATTCTGAATGCAGTAAAGAAAGGCGCTATAGTATTTGGGTGCTGCTCATGGGCTGACAAACCTCCCACAAAAGCCAGAGGCTGTCTCTGAAAATCTTGTCCAAAGTCTTCTTACAACAGCCATTTGACAGGGATACATGTCTTAATAAGCCTGTGTTATTTTACCGAGTAACTCTCTTAGTTTCTTATAGAAAATGTTGCTTTTGGAATGTTGGACAGGATGAATTCGAGAGTCTCCTGTCTCATGGCACCAGTTTGTAGCTCTTCTTGTTACTCAGTTTATTGCCAGCTGGTATAGCTTCTCAACCCATTCTCTCTCTGCCACATGGTTAATTATTTTTCCAAGAGATTTTTTTTCTTTCCGCATCACTTGGCCTGAGTTCAAACTACCCTAGGTCACCGTCATAGATTTCCCCATCAGGAAGAGAAGTCCAGGGAATCTGAGACCCTCCTTCCTGGAAGGCACCTAGATTTGTAAAAATCTCTCCTTTTCTATCTTTGAACTCCTCATAGCAAGAGGATGCTGATTCCATAAGTCAGACTGAAGGCCCTGCCTCATCATTTCTCCGGAATAAGTTAAACAAGGGGCCACTCGGGGGTTCAAGGTGACACACCTCTATAGACAACTAGCAGCTTCTTCTGCTTGAGGGGGTAAAATATGTGAAATCATTTAACTATAAGGCACATAGCTATACATAAAGGTTTTATTATGTTTCATGAAAAAATAAAAGGTTGAATAGATCCGAATATTCCTTTATACTGGGGACTAGTACCATGGTCTCCTGAGAAGTAGTAAAGACTCTCCTTCAGGAGGTCTAAAAATAAAAGAAAATCTTACCAGTCAGGGATAGTTTTAGGAGGGTACTGTTATGGGGCGGGCAAATGGAGGACATAGCAGTGTCCAAGTCCTTGCAGTCAAGTGTCTTGCTTGCTTTTTAAAACTGGCTATTAATTGCTTAAGCTTGAGTTCTGAATCAGAAGGCTTTGGGAAGTGAGCACTCGTGATTTAGATTCTGCTGCCTTATTTGGTCAACGGAAAATATCGGCATATAAATGAATCCTCCATAAGTTAGTGGGGAAATTTTAACTTCTGCACCACTGTAATTACTAATAATTTAACTGAGTAATTTATATGAGATCATAATTTATATGAGATTCTGATAACCACAAAAATCAATGACTAGCAAGGTACTCTCATGCTGTGCAAGAGTTTAGTCATGTTTAGGTTATTACACAAGGTTTATTGTTTGTTTTTATTCTGCAGCCTCCACCTCAGATATATGACAAACAGTTGGATGAAAGAGAACACACCATTGAAGAATGGAAAGGTGACACTACTCCTTAAAAGAAGTATACATTTTACTTTGTTAAAACTCAGAAAGTATTCTCAGGGCTTTCCTTTTAAAACAATTTAGTAACAAACAATTTCTAATTGCTACTCTCTTAGATCATTTCAAACCTCCTAAAACTTAGTCTTTTCATTCTATTAATAATATTGCATTTACTCAAGAATGAAAGGAATACTGGCACTTTCAAAAATAGTTCTGATTGTTAAAGTATTTGTTGTCGTGAAGGGAAAACTTCAATTTTTAAAAATTTCAGAATTAAACATTCCATGTTTGTATATAAAATTATCATATAAAATGGATAAAACTATGTCTGAGATGATTTTAGACATTAGAAAATAAAAGGTGGTTAATATATGAATTAATTCACTTGATATGTAGAACTTGAGAATTTAAATAGAAAATATATGTATCTAAGGGATTTATTTCTCCTTTAAAGTAAGAAAGAATGAATACATTAATTCATTTTTTTTAAGCACAACTTTCCATACACATACTGCATGATGAAGATTATACTCAGAGTGAAACAAAGCAGAAGCTATAAAGAATAGTTAAACTAATATAAATAACTCCAGAGTAGAATAATATGAGAAAACTAAATGCAGATAATAACATATGATTAGGTAAAAATGAGGAGGAACATAAAAGGAAGATCTAAAGAGACATAACATTTGAGCTGCCTTGAAGGAATTAATAATTGCAGATTGGAAAGGAAAAAAAACCAAACAAACAGGAAAATACTAAAATGGGAACATAGGAAGAAAACAAGGGGTAGAAATGAACATAAAGTGTTATAAAGATAGTAAAGAGATTCCACTGGTCAAGGAGTCATGTTGGAAAATATGGAAAATATGCTCATACAAACAATAGATCAAGTGAAAAACAAAAAGATGCTTAGTGACAGATGAAAAAGATTTGATTTAAATCAAGACTTGAAAGTTCTCTTAAGGGTTCATGTTGAATGGGTAAGTGGTAGGATACAAATATCACTTGAGAGACATGGACTAGATTATGAGAAACTGAAGAAAGAAATACCTGTAAACGATGATGACCGTATAAATTGTAAGCTATTTTAAAGCAAAAATTAATAGTGCCAAATGAATTTTAGCTAGAACAGGAAAAATAAAATGCAATGAAAACATATGAGTTTAACTCTATTAATGAAAAAGCCAAAAATGGATGCCAGTTTGGTAATAAAGGGAATGAGTTTTTAATATTGGGTTTTAGACAAGTTTAGTTTTATAAACTCAAGACTTGTGTCTGGAAAAATGATGACATAAGAGTTGGAAAACTGAAGGGAAATAATAATTTGAAGTTATGAGAATATATGCATTTATATTCATTCTCAGGGAGTAAATATAAAAAAATGGATTTTCAGATGCACCATTAAAATCTTTAAGAGATAAAAGTAGAATGCATCAGAAATCCCCAAAAGAATTCAGAAAACAAGTAAAATGTATATTCTTCATATGTTTATTTGGCCAACTGCTTTATTGAGTACCTACTTTTGCCAGGCTCTGTGCTATTGTAAGAAAATGCAGAATTAGAGTAATTAAGAAATCTCAATTGATTTTTAATTTTCTCAGTCCTATCAAAATGTTATTATTTGTTATTAACTAATGAATTTTCTCTGTGGATTAAGGGGAAATTTGTTTTTTATATAATACTGTTAACTCTTTCTTACAGAACTTATCTACAAGGAAGTAATGAATTCGGAAGAAAAGACTAAAAATGGTGTCGTAAAAGGACAACCTTCTCCTTCAGGTACTCACTCTCAGTGAATAACCAATAAACCAGTACTTGTGTATTTTTCTGGGCCTTGAGCAGGAATTGAGGCCAATAGCATTGCTTATAGAGCTATGAACAAATATCACATGACTGTTTCTCTCTAATGATTTTAATTTTACTTCTTTTGACATTGAGTGTGGCATTCATTCTGATTATTCAGATTATGATGACCTAGCACAAGATTTCTTTCAGAATTTATTTTAAGATGATAATGAATCTTGAAGAAATGTTAATATGGGCTGGTTAAAAAGTAACTGCTCCTCATCCACACTCAGAGGCATAATGCCCTCTGCACCAGTAAGTTGGTGTAAATAAGTGAGGCGTCCCTTCAGCCAAAAACCTCCTTTCCTCATTCACTGCGATGTGTGAGCTCTTTCCAAGGTTAGTGTGACAGTAGCTGAAGCATCGACCAAGATGGACTCCAATTAAAATCATCACAGAAAATCTTTCAGTTTGTCATCTACAGAACCTAACATGTGTTTGTACATATACATATTTTGTTATGTAATATGCTTTAGGATTACTTGAGATAATTTACTTATACTTGGTAATGTGATTTATATTTTTCCTGAGACCTACGTTCTGAATATAAAGAGAATATGAAAAGAGTTTTAGAGAATGTGATGGCTTATCTTCAGCTTTAAACTATACCCAGCTCATGCTGGCAAGAATTTAGACTGCCAATGATTAGTTTAAAGAAAAATGGCTTTGGTGTCCTGCCTTTGATAAACAGTTGTTTCTCCCCGCCCTGCCCCTTAAGCTTTAACTTGTTTCAGAAAGAAAGATGTAGGGTGAATTAATCAATTCTTCATGCAGATAGCACTTTGAATCACTAGTTTGTACCCATGACAATTATGATGCTCAGACAGAAGCTTTTCTGTTATGATGTGTTTTTCTCACCTCTAGACTTGGGAAAATGTCCAATTCTATTTCAAGTTTTTTGTTTGTTTGTTTGTTTTCTCAAAGAGGGTTAAGAGAGTCATTGGAGTTGTCTGCCTACCCTACTCATCCTTCTAGCATCCAGATTGATACAAGTCTGTAGAAGCTGCTTCTAACTTACCTGCATGTTCTGTCTGCTGCTAGTTAAAGAATCCAAAGACTGAATCCAATAGTCTCAAGATGCCACCTGCTAGGGCAGAAAGACTAAATTAAATCAAACTTGTACATGTACTATAAGACAACCAAACCTATCATTTCTACTAGACAGAAAAAACATGATTTTACTTTATCAGTTTTCTACAAGTTTTCAGTTTTATAAAACATCTGGACCCTAATCAATTGGGAATATTGAGTCAAATTTATCTTTTACAAAACAGATGACCCTTCGGTGGGATTGTTAGAAAATGCTCAAGCATAATATTAAAAGGTTGCATAGTCATTTTTTTTCTCTATTCCCAACTGTTGGATAATTGTTCTGAAAAGTATCTAAGGTTACCAACATAAACAATTTCTGCATGCTATGAATAGATGGACCAAGATCTTTATCAAGTAAATCCTTTCAAGTTTGCAAGGAAAACATTTAAGATGAATATTGTCAAAGACTAATTTACATAGCAGTTGGCTACTTTGGGAGGAACTGGACAATAAATGCATTCCACTAAACTATTTAATGATGAATATAACTGAAAGAAATTAAAATATTGGGCCAGATGTATGAGATGGCTGTCAGTTCAGATGGAATTTGTTTAAAATCAAACACATTTGTTCTACTTAGATTCACCCACCCCAGCATAAAATTTTCTCTCAACTTTCCTATGTCTATTAATGGCAGCTCTATTTTCTCAGTCTCCCATCCTGAAACCCCTGGTTGACCTTTTACTCCATATCTACGTTAGCACCGACAGTAACATTCTACAGCTTGTTTGCTAGATGTCTCACATCTGATTTCTACCATCTCTTTTCATTAATGCCACAATGATTAATGTTTTTCTGAGGTAATCTTCTTAAATTCAGTCTCTACCTAAATTGGTCTTTCTAAACTAGAGGTTTGACCAAGGATTCCACTGTTTAGTTCTCTCCAGTGGTTTTGCATCACTTACAATTTAAGCCTAATACTCTCTTGCTTACTTTAATGGCCCTCTGTAATATACTCTATGATTTTTTACACTGCAGCCATTCTCAGGTCCTATGTTACCACTGACTTATTTGACTAGCTCCCGAACTTTTGGACGCTGCCCATTCTCAAGTGTTCTCTTATCAGATACCACTTTGTCCCAAAATATTTTTCCTATCTCTCCCCAAAGACTTTTCATAACTTCTCAAAGAGTAGGGTCTTTCCTTCCTGTGGGTTCTTCTAGTCCCAGCATTTTACATATTGTCTTATTACTCTTAGTGATTATAAATTAATTGAGAAGAAAGACTGTATGCATTCATCTTTGTATACCATGAAGTGCCTAAGTGCTGTGCCTTGTATATAATAGTAACTCAATAAATATTTATTAATTTGAAAATTGCTTCGCAGGACCTCTTTCAACACGTTTCTTGATGCTATTCCAAAGACAGAGTTTAAGAGAGTGTCATACATTTAATACAGTATGCAATTCGGTATGTTCTTATGCCACTAAGATTTATTAATTTTATTAATCGCCATGAAGATAATTGAGCCAAATATCAAGTTTATGAAGTGTTGCTATTGGCATTTTCTCGTATTTCAGATAAAGGTTTGCTGCTTTCAGGTTGTTATTTGATTTATTAATTTTTTGCAATGTATATTTCTGAATTTTTTGTTGTTACAGGCCTATTTAATTTAGTGTTAATGATTAATTCTAAAGTATGTCAGTTAGGCTCTACCTACATGTGAGAAGGTCAAAACACTTTTTAACCATTCCAACTACCTATAACAGTCATAAATTATCTACCTTATACACATGCCCTAAACTATAGGTTACTGGCTTAACCCAATTTATAGTTAAAATAATTGTAAATTCAATCTTTCACTACATGCTTTTAAAGAGAAATAGTCATCACTTAATTTTGAGAAATCAGATGTATACTACATATTATATGATGTATTTACATATGATATTTTTGTATACATCATGCAGAGGCCTAGGAAAGCCATGTGCTGGGGCCGACTGTACCAGCTCATGAGAGCCACTTATGCTCATCTTTCCCAACTATGAGTTTATTGACCTCATTGGTAGCTTGAAATTTACCGTGCAGGATTTAAGACATGGGAACTGGCTGACTTTACAGATCAGATTCTCCCCCGCCCCTGTCCAGAGAGCCAATTGTTACA
Organism: Pteropus alecto; assembly: GCF_000325575.1. Lineage (NCBI taxonomy): Eukaryota > Metazoa > Chordata > Mammalia > Chiroptera > Pteropodidae > Pteropus > Pteropus alecto. The sequence goes on from NW_006432943.1 coordinate 1,072,741, forward strand.
TATTTAACAATTGTGTGTGTGTCTGCACAATATCTATATATGCAGTAAACTATGCTGAAAAGTAAAAACAATTACTAAAAAAAACTTATGAAAAGTCAGTTTTTGCATTCATTGTATTCATTTTTTCTCATTAATGTCTGAGTATCATATTTTATTTTGTAAATATCTAGGATGAAGTAATATTACAATATAGACTCCCTTAATATTCAGTCATGGCGACTCTGGGAACCTGCAGCTCAGTAGTAAGTTAATGCAGTTTCTCAGTGACAAAGTGCTTCTAAGGCCCAAAACCACGTTTTAGTGATGCCTTTAAAATGTAAATAGGGAGTTAAATGTACATTTTCAGAAAACACATAGGTTTGAAATTTATTGATGGAATTGTATATCGATAAAAAATAAATCTAAACTTCACATACTTTTCTAAGTAAATAATTGTACTTTCTTCTGCTCTCTGATTTCACTTGCATAGTGATTTATTTGCAAGAATAGCGTGACTGCTTGCTTTCTGAATTGATTTGTAAAGGCTGCTGAGGGAATAGCAGTTCATGAATAGAAATTAAATTTCTTCTAAAAGCATTTGTTATAGAATGTTAGGGCTAGAACAAATATAGGAGATAATCTAATCCAAAACCTCTGTCTGTTTACCACACCCATTCCACCTGAGTAGTAAACCTCTCATAAGTAACAATGACTCATCAAGATAAGGATGCTTAGCATCAGGATGGGTAGAGACATTTTAGAATCTCTAATTGAGGATAAAGCTCCCCAGGTGATTATAATCTACAGCCCCTACCCCAACCATGTTCCACACACCGTGGGAGTGTATCTTTCCCAATTAGAGTCACTGTTCTAGTCCAGCAATTTCATTTTTTTAATTTAAAAGCCTCAGCCCCAAACAAGTTGAGACCCAAGATCAGACAGAAAGAGAAGGGAATATATTTCAGTGATTTTTTTTTTTTTCATTTTGGAATTTCTTATAATTCTTGAGTCTACTTTTTGGTGTGTGTGGCTAGGTCAGGAAAATAATTTCCTTTAAAAAACTAGAATAACATTTTCCCCTGAAATTATGGGTACCGTTTGGTTACTTCCAGATGAGAAATTTTCATTAGCATAAATTACTTCTTTCTAAGATACCTATTATTTTTCCCCCTTAGGTAAAGTCGAAAGTAGCTAGCATTCCTTATTTGCCCTATTACTATTTTCAGTACTTTTAATGCCATCTTTTAGACAAAATTTGTAATGCTTTATTGATAGCAAAACATGTTTTTAAATGCATATCTCTCCTGGTTTCTCTGATAGAAGGAAGGGATATTTATCGCATAGCTAAGATATCCTGGGCAAGTAGACATTATAATCAAATTGAATTCAGTTCAGTTCTATTCAAGAGATTTTCACAAACCATTTGGCAGTAAATTAAAAAATTGAAGCCAGGTCCATGTCTTGACTCTTCTTTCTGTTTGATTTTATGGTGTACAAAGTTTTTTTATTGCCTACATGAAAACAATCTTGAAAGTATCATCCAATAAAACCAGAAGTGGCTTCAGTCAAGAAGGCATTTATTATAGTGCAATAGAAAAAGTCATACAGAAGCAAAGATTTTTCACGTAACAGTGGGGGACTGGTTAATGTTTAACAACTATCTCTTTAAAAAACCATAACTGAGTATAACATTTACCAGTTTCTGTTGTATAAATATTCTCACTGGGACCAATTTCAAGCTACTGACATCGATGAATGTAGAGTTGGAAAGAGATGCTAATAATTGGCTCTCAGAAGCCACTAAAAGCCAATATGAGCAGACTGCTAGATATTACAGATGATTCTCTCACCACAGCACTATCTAGAGAGGACTTCTTCCCATATAAGAAGCAGATGTAATGAAATTTTATAGAGGAAGCATTAGAAGAGAGGACTTCTCAATGAATTGATGCTATAAAAAAGTTATGGAACCTTAGAAATACAGTCGATAAAGATTCCGAACTTTACATAATTGAATATGTACTATAATTTGCATAATTTGCATTCAACACTGATTAAAAAAAAAAAAAGGAGGGCAGGAACACTCCAACACGGAAGGTGGAGATTGCAGAGAGCCAGCAGATGAACGAAAGGAGAAGGGCAACTACAACAAAATGATCTATTTCCCTGAGCCAAAACCAGCTTAGCAGTTTCACTAGTTTCAGAGCAGGAAGACATTTGCTTTTCCTCACAGCACCTATTTAGAAGAGTACATACAAAAGGTACTCAATGTTTTGTTAAATTGGCTACTCATTCTGCACTCAACAGTAAAGACTGAGGAAGATAGAAAAAATTAAGTAGAATGAAAAAAACAAAATGAAGCAAAGGAAACTAAACACGAGGTAATCATGCAGCAAAACTAAATGCAATCATGGGCTGACTTATAGGGCATAGCACTTAGAAAGTCCCAAAAGTGTTGAAAATATGCTACTTGTTAAAATCGGCACAGTAGTAGTGCTATGTATTTTATAAGCTTAACTTGCAGCTTGATACCCTGTATATGATGAGTTTATTAAATGCTAGTCTGTTTCTTGCTGCCTTCATTCAGTATTATTTGTAGATGTAAATTTGTGCTTTTCTAGAGAAATTTCCTCAATATTTGTATAATTTCTCTAGCTGCCATTGTTTGGGTCTGTGTTTATTTGTAAATATCAAATTGTGTTCTTTTGAGGGAGCCTTATCTCAGCTAAGTTTCATATCACACTTCTTTGAATCAGTACTCAGCTTTCACTGTGGCAAGCCTAGCAGGTCCACATAATCAGGTCCCACCAGGAAAGGAGAAAAAGTGTTTCTCAAGAGAAGATCAGGACTATTACATAGAGATTCTTTAAAATAATTTTTGATTTGTATTATGACAGAGCTTTATTTTAAAACTTTCAAATAGTTATTTTGTCAAAATTTAAATAAAGCACAGTAGCAAAAATCTTCCTGGTTGCCTGGGCATTTTGATTAATTATAATGTTTATGAAATATATATGTCATCATTTGATCTATTTAGTTTCCACTCCACTGATATTGAAACTTCCTATTCATTAAGTCAGTTGTATTTCTGTATACTAGCAATGAATAGAAAATAATTCCATTTACAATAGCATCAAAAAGAACAAAATAGTTAAGAATAACTTTAACAAAGAAGTAAAATTTTTTACTCTGAAAATTACAAAACATTGTTGGAAGAAATTAAAGAAGACCTAAGTAAAAGAGAAGACATTATATTGTTTACTGATTAGAAGATTTAATATTTTTAAGATGATGAGACTGTCCAAATTGATCTGCAGATTAAACTCAAAAGCTATCAAAGTCGCAGCTGCCTTGTTTGCAGAAGTTGACAAGATGTTCTTAAAATTCACATGGAAATGTGAGGAACAGAATAACCAAAACAATTTTGAAAAAGAGCACAGTTGGATGATTCACAATTTCCAATTTCAGAATGTAACACCAAGCTGCAATATTCAAGGCAGTGTGGTATTTGCATGAGGTACACATATAGATTAATTAAATAGAATTGAGATTCCAGAAATAAACCCTTATATTTATGGTCAATTGATTTATAACAAGGATTTTAAGATAATTCCATGGGCAAAAAATGAAAAATGTGTTCAATAAATGGTACTGGGCAACTGGATAGCCACATGCAAAAGAATAAAGGTGGACCCTTACCTCATATCATATACAAAAATGAACTCAAATGGATCATAAACTTAAATGTAAATGCTAAAATTATAAAACTTTTATAAGAAAATATAAGAGTAAATCTTCATGATCTTAGGAACTAGTTTCTTAGATATGACTAAAACCACATGTGACAAAAGGAAAAAAATAGATAAATCCAACTTCATTGAAGTTAAAAACATATGTGCTTCAAAAGACACCATCAAGAAAGTGAAAAAGACAATCCTTAGAATAGGAGAAAAACATTCGCAAATCTTATATGATAGTAAATTTGTATCCAGAATATGTGAAAAACTGTCATGACTCAATGATAAAAAGAAATAACACAATTTAAAAGTGGCCAAAGGATCTGAACAGATATTTCTCCAAAGAACATATACAAATGGCTAACAGGCACATGAAAATATACTCAACATCATTAGCCATTAGGCAAATGAAAAGCAAATCACAGTGAGATAGCATTTCACATACACTAGGATGGCTATAATAAAAATGACAAATAAGAAGTGTTGGAGAGAATAGGGGGAAATTGGAACCCTCCCACACTGCTGTTAGGAATGTAAACTAGTACAGCCACTTTGAAAAACAGTTTGGAAGTTCCTCAGATATTAAACAGAGAGTTACACTATGATCCAGCAATTCTTCTCTGAGGTAATTACCCAATAGAAATAAAAAATATGTACATGAACGTTCACAGCAACATTATTCATAATAGTCAAAAGTAGAAACAACCTAAATGTTTATCAAATGCCCATCAACTAATAAATAGATAAGCAAAAGTGATGCATCCATAGAATGGAATATTCTTCAGTCATAAAAAGGCATGCAGTATCGATATATGCTACAGCATGAATGAACCTTGAAAACATTATGCTATGTGAAAGAAATCAGTCAGAAAAGATCGCACATCATATGGTTCCATTTATATTATATGTCCAGAATAGGCAATTTTATAGAGACAGAATGTGCATTATTCATTGCTTAGGGCTGAGGATAAGTAAGGAATTGAGTATAGGGTTTCCTTTTGGAGTCATGAAAACACTACAAAAGTGATTGTGGTGATGGTTGCTCAACTTTATGAATATTCTAAAAACCATTGATTGTACAAATTTGTGGATTATATCTCAATAAAGCTGTTACTAAAAGGTATATGGACAACATTTCATATTTCAATTCAAAACTAAATCTAAACTATACTACCATAATTTGAAAGCCATCATTATATAAGGATATATCATCCAGGGGATGAATGGACAGTAAGAACAAAGTAATCTCACTCTGTTGGCCCCCAACTGATCGAGCCTTTCTTAGAGTCCTATGTCTAGTGTTAACCTCTACCCTTGAATAACAGTGTGGAAAATCTGAAGACAATTCTGACACATTGTGGTGATGTTAAATTATTAAAGGCCAAAGCTTATGAAAGAACATGAAGATCTTGGTATAATGTAATCAATAATTAGGAGGAAAAACAGAGAAGGGTATTTGGACTATTGAAGGAATCAAGGGTTGTATGCTAGAAATCTACTAGGATATGTCATGAGAAGAAATGAACTAGCTCTGTACCTTATCGTAAAAGATATAATTAAGAAAAGTTGGAATAAATTGAAACCAGATAACTTTACATTATATATGCTCTGATAATGAAAGTAATTATGAGATCTTTAAAAATATAGAGACATTTAAGATTAGGAGGCATTGATTCTTCTATGAGCCTTTTTGCATATGAAAATATGATACAAAAGAATATATTTTAAATAATTCAATCGGAGAAACTTCGCAAAAAGAAAAAATATAGCAAATTTAACAGCTCTTATTAATTTGATGATCAGTGAACAATATCTTTTTTCTATATTTTTTTACATTTTCCATAAGTTATAAAAATATATTTATAATCAACAAATAAAAATGTAAAATACATATAGGATACATAGAATCTATCTTAGATTAGGTGTATGGGTCTTCTCCAGATACTTTCACATCTTAATCACATTTTTTCCTTTGCCAGAAAATATCTACCCTGAGAACCAAGAGATGGTGTTAACCTCTCCACTTCATTAAACTTTTTTTTTCTGATTTATTAGATTTAAATATACGCTTTTGGGGATTTATTATTTTTCGCCATATGTATCTTGCACACTGTATTTGCTCAAGTAAGATACAATTTTAATGAGAATTCTTTATCTCTTATTAGATGATTATACTGTAGGTATTTTTAATAGCAAACTATTTCACAGGCATGCATTATACTGCCCATATTGCTTAAGTATAAAGAATACATAAGGATAAAAAGTAAATTAACTCTTTCAGGGTGCTATGGTTTAATTATATATTACAATGTCTTTGATTCAATGTCTTTCCTTTGTAGTTGGCAAAGCTATCACAACTCAGTATTTACTGAGAGATTACCATTAGTAAGTTTCTTCTCAGAATTTCAGAATCATTATACTCCCATGTAGGAAATAAATATACATATAATTTTTTACAAATTAATCTAAGTTAATAATTAGAGTTCTTATTTGTAGATTCTCAGGTAAGCAAGCCTACTGGAAAGTAAACAGAGAGAGGTGTGGTCTGTCTTCTCTCTCTCTTTTTTTGTTCTATGGTAATGTTCATCAAAAGTTCTACATGGCTTTTCTATATGGATTTTAAGTGTGATGTCATATTAATGTCTATGTAATAATGTGTACTTAATATACTTTCCTTTCTCTAGAGCTGTAGTGTCTCAGTAATTCAGATTTCTGGCCTTCACCTCAGCCCATATCTCTGGGATAGGATCTTTACGTGTGTTGGTTTTAAAACCTCCCTGCATTAAAAGCATCCAGGTTTAGACCTTTATATTAAAGAGTTTTGCTCATCTGCCTTCTCTATAGAACAATGGTCTTCAACCTTTGACTAGATAGTCTCTGGGGACCTTTTAAAAAAATGCAAATTCCTTGGCTCCACCTGAGGCCAATAAATTACAATATTGGAGATGTAGAGGGGTGACTGGGGTTTTTCGTGGAGGTTTTTTTTTTGTTGTTTTTTTTTTTGTTTTTTTTTTTGCTTTCTTTTAAGATCATTATTACAGGTGATTTCTACATTAGAGTGAGATTTGCTAACTACTGCACTAGCCTGTGAGTAACTTGTGACCAGGGATTCTGAATTGTGTGTCTTGCTTTTCACCATCTAATATAGTGCCCTGTATTAGTTGAAATATGAAGCCTTGTCAAATGAATAATGGATTAGACATCCCCTATTGTATTTGCCCAGACCTGCATCCTGAGTGACGGACGTTAAGTTGAGTCTAGTTCCAGATTTAGTCATGTTGGTCTTCATTTTCTTAGCACAGGTGCAGCAGTGAACAGCAGTGAGAGTCTCCCTCCTTCCTCGTCCGTCAATGACATCTCCTCCATGTCCACTGACCAGACCCTGGCATCTGACACTGACAGCAGCCTGGAAGCCTCGGCGGGACCCCTGGGTTGTTGCAGGTGACTAGCCGCCTGCCTGCGAAACCCAGCGTTCTTCAGGAGATGATGCGATGGGACACACACACACGCACGCACGCACGCACGCACGCACGCAGACACTCATGCACACACACAAACGCAGACACGCAATGACAAGAAAACAGCAAGGGAGAAAATCCAAGCCTAAAATTGAAACAAATCTTTCAGCCTGCTTCTCCAGAGTTCTGTATTGCAGCTAAGCCAAATGTATATTTAACTTCTAGTTGCTCTTGCTTTGGTCTTCTTCCAATGATGCTTCTTACTACAGAAAGCAAATCAAACACAATTAGAAAAGCCTTTTCCATAAAGCGTAATTTTAATGGCTGCAAAACCAGCGACCTGTAATTGCCCTTTCGAATGGCATGACAAGGTGTGCAGTGGCCCCAACCAGCATGTGTGTGTCTCTATCTTGCATCTACCTGCTCCTTTTGGCCTAGTCAGATGGATGTAGATACAGATCCGCATGTGTCTGTATTCATACAGCACTACTTACTTAGAGATGCTACTGTCAGTGTCCTCAGGGCTCTACCAAGACATCATGCACTGGGGTACCACATGGTCCATTTCATGTGATCTATTACTCTGACATAAACCCATCTGTAATATATTGCCAGTATATAAGCTGTTTAGTTTGTTAATTGATTAAGCTATATGTCTTATAAGAAAACATGTAAAGGGGAAAAATATGGGGGGAGTGAGCTCTCTCAGACCCTTGAAGATGTAGTTTCCAAATTTGAACTGATTAAATGGCACCTGTATACCAATTTGTAGAAAGAACATATGTGATGCTTATGTCTAGTGTGGGGATGGGAGGGATAACAGTTTCTAGGCACTAAATGGTTTGGTCTTTAGAAGGAAGGTGGAAATAAAAGCTGAAGGTCTTTTCGCTGACATTGAGTGGGTAGGATTGACTAGAAAGTAGTTTTGCAGTGTAGAAGACCTAAAGGAGATTATTGCCCAGATACTAGGAGACACCGGCATCCATATTTTAGAGAGTAGACCCCATTGTCACTGTAAAATTATGTGTCACAACTGGATTGAGAGTGGCAGGTGGTGAGGCAGGGGTATTGTGTACATATCTGATCGTAAGAATTGCTCCCTGGAACAGAGCAGGATGCCTCCGTGTCATACCCTTAACAGAAAATGATAGACTACTTAGACTATCCTCATTTTGTGGGTTGCATTTTCCATGAGTGTGTTACTTCTCAGGTTCATACTCTGCCAAGGTTTTATTTTGAGAAGAAATATTGCTTTCCTCTTATGAAATTAAAAAAATAATAATAATTACTTAAAAAAAACCCAAAGCACAGGGTGATCCTCAGGTTAGCATTTGCAAACATTTCCACAGATATTATTATTTATCAGGAGTTTCCTTGACTCTTTAATATGACTGATGTTTCATGTTTATTTATTTTCATAAATTCAAACCATCCAAGAAGGGCTGATATTTCGTTTTGTGCTACAGTCAATGTGACAGCAATAACTCTGCCCATAGGTTACTGCTGCTAAACAGCTATAGCAATATGAGTTTGTCTCAAAAGCCATGAAGCATTTATGTTATTGTTTAGCAAAATCACCTGAATTTAGCTCACATTAAATGAAAGTGCTTTCCTGGGCACTCAAGGAGGCACTGTGAAACATCTTGGTTATATACAAGGCAAAACCAGGGTGACTTCTCAGCAATAATAGGGACCATGTTGAACTTCCCTTTTTATTCACTTTGGTGAATTATCCATCACAGCTCTTTGCACTCTGACCATTTCGGTGCTCACCTGTGTGGTGATGTTTCACCTGAAGGAAAAGTAAAAGGCATGAAATGGATGGATGATGAGTGTGATACGACTGGCAAATGGAATCTTTTCAAAAATAGAGCAAATGATAATGCCAGTGCTCTGAAAACTGCCTTAATATAACAATAGGGAAGCTTTGTCTCTTTTCAAGCAATAGAGTCAACCCCCACCATCACCTTGCAGGCAATGCTGCCATTTATGAGGTTGCTTCACACAATAGGATTCATGACAAGAGGTCATTTGTTTAAAATGGTGAAAAAAAAAAAAATTAGACTGTGCAGCTTGTTCCTGGAATAAAAGTGGCCCAGTTTCTCTATCTTTCTGCCATTGTTTTTAGTTAATATTGCAGACAACCAGATTTTTTAAAAATGCCCCCACATTCACTTGAGCTCTCTCATTTTACTTTCTGTCACACTCCCCTCTTCACACCCTTAAAAAAAAACAAAACAAAACAAAACAAAAAAAACCCTTCTCTGATCCCTTATTATTTACTTAGCTCCTTTCTCTGTGTTCTTCTCTTGCTTCACCTGTGGCCTCTCTGCTCCTGGCTTTCTAGCACTTGCAATTAAGTGCAGAGAGCAGGCAGCTCTTTGAAAGAAAGCGAGTCACAAAGGGAATTTCATCAGCCACAAAATGACATCAAAAGACAGAAGGAGATCTTCAGCCAGCGTTTTAGAAATGCTTGACAGTTAGATGATCTGTCATTTGTGCAGAAGTGCTGTTTTTTTGTTTTGTTTTTGTTTTGTTTTTGTTTTTGATTTGTTTTTGTTTTTTCCCCACTCAGATTAAACCAGGCGAACTAGACAATGCCCCTCCCCTGCTATTACTGCCTTCCCTAAACTTCACTAGTTTAATCACTCCTATTGCCTGGCTCTTGGAAGCCGATTACCTTAAGCCAGATCTCCCTTATGGACAAGAAAAAAAATGGAACAAACCCCTTCGATTGAAGTATCATGTACACATAGAGCTAAGGGTTTGGCTTCTTGACTGCTTAAAGGATTAAATTTACCAGGTTATCAAAGTGAGATAGGTGATGGGGCAAAAAAGAGAATCATCTTTTTAAAAGCCCACCAGCCCTTCATGATCTTGGCTCCACTTTATTGTAATATTTTCAGGAGATGACTATGTTATTATCAAATTTACAGAACATGTTATATTCTGTATTGAGTCTTTTTTTCCTAAAAAGAAAGCTTCCTATATAGTCACCTGTTACTTCCAAAGGACTCTCATGCTTTTTAGACAGGGAGGTATCAAATCACCTGGACTATATTTTTGAAAAAAGTAAATGTCCTGCCTGTGGTTGAAGTTCATTTTAAAATGTGAAGTTGGCACTCTGAGAGGCCTAACCTTCTGCCACTTCGTATAGGGTACTGGTTTTGCCGTGATTCTTAATGAAATGTTCTAGAGTATTTTATAAAAGGAATGGCTGTGTGCCCACATGCAGGAGGAATTAAATTGCTGGGTAAGTTTGGCAAAACATACCACCATTTTGAAATTTTATGTTTTATATTTTGTGGGTCAGTGTTTTGATTAAAAGAAAAAAAAAGATACGTTGGCCTTACAATCTAATATCTTCTCGTGGAATAAAAACCGACGATAATCTTGCATCTTCAAGAATCTGATGACTGAGCTTTGTAGGAATGTATACTACAGGTGGGTCAGGCCTCGCCAGTTCCGTCCAATAGGAGTAAGCTATTTAATTGAGGGCTGAAGAGCAGGATCATTTATCTCAATCTGTTATTATTCTTAGAAAAATATTGCCTAAGGATATTCATGACAGCTGATTGGTAAATCAGAAAATAGTCCTTGACAAATGGAATATGTGGAATAGATGAAAATACGTAAATCCTTTTATGCTCTGCCAAGGGGAAAAAATAAAATAAAACAAGCAAAACTTACTTTTAAATTTTAAATATTCATTGCAAAATCTAAACTATACAAAACCTATTTCTATTTAATTCTCTTAACATATGACAATCTAAATCTTAAAAGTAGTACATTCTGTAAAAAATGTTGTCAGAAACCTTTGCTGAAAATTTTATCTTCTACAGCTAAGAGAAAGAAAGAAAATTGCTTTAGGAATATTTGATCCTGACCACTTGGGTCTGAAGAGGAATCCTACTCCTCTCTCCCCCACACTCCCCTCCCAATACGCACACATTTTAATTGTGAGAGTCCAACATTTTCCACAGATATCATTAAACCAAGCAGGGAAACTCCTTGTAAAAACACAAACAAGTTGCAGTGTAAATAGTTATATTAGTTATTTTCCATGTGATTAAAATATAAGATTTTGTTATTTTTTTTGGCACTTAAATAGTCCTTTCACTGTCTGAAATGATTAACTTTGACCCATTTTCATGGTCAGTGAAGCTGAAATGGAAGGCCTCTGTTTGTATATGGATTTCTGTATATTTAACTTTGACTCCGTGGGACCAATGGCCAGTATATTCTAATGAAAACAAATTTCCCAACCCTTATCTAGCATTAAACTGTTCACCTTGCCATGTCTATCTTGCAACAAGACCTAACTTGCACCTGCCTGTTATTCTGCATGATTGGACTCCAAAGACTATTACCAATGATGAGAATTGTCCTGTGTCAGTGTTTATAAAATGGACTCCAAGCACACACACATTCACACACACTTCATCCTTACAGTTCTAGATCAACCCAGGAAGGCAAAACCATGCACATCCAATTTATCTGAAAGGTCTTAGTGGTGGAAACTAAAAGTTAGCCTGATGGATTTTTAATAAGAATTCGAAATAATTTAATTCTTTTCTGTGTTCTTTCTCACCGTTTTTTCCCGTATTTTTTTCTTTATTTTCAAAATGTCAGTGGAACAGAGGGTGAAAGGGGGAGAACTTTGGCTTTTTTGGACTCTTAGCAGGTGGATACTGAGTCGATACATTGTGATTTCTGTTTTTTATGAATTATTAAAAACCAGAGCAAATCTGCCTCCCTTAACATAAAACCAAATCCAAACCCAGACTTTGTTGGAGTTTGCCTGTTGACAATGGTTGTTGTGCTGCTCGTTGTCTTGGGTTTCATATCTTGACAGTAGTTCTGAAGTATCTCACATGGTTTTATGGTCTGATCATGACAGGGAATAAATAAGAAATGAAGAGTGACCTACTTTCTCACTATGGGTAAAGAGTATGCGATATGTATGTGACTGTGTAGAAGGCTGTGTTTTCATTTGATGCTGGTTTCTTCTATAAATGACCTTCATTTCTGTCTAAGGATACTAGTTGTATATCTGCAATTCAGCAACTTTCGTTTGAGCTATAGATTCAGTGAAGGGGAAAAAATCATTTTCTGAGGGCATTAGGTGAATGGAACAGGGTTAAATATCCTTGTTTATTTGTCAAAATTCTTAATCAGTTTAATTATTACCCAAGAGAGAAGGTAAAAGTTTTTTTTTTGTCTACGTGGTAGCCAACTTTAATATCTGAAACTCCTTAGTGAATTAAAAAATATATAATTTTGTCGCTTGGTAAAGAGATCATTGAAACTGTGTTAGTTTAGCTGGAAGTGTCTGAACAATGTCAAAGAATGGCCCTTCCATTTCTATAAATAAAACATTTTACTTAACTAATTAACTATTAGAAAACCTAAAAGATGAACATACTTATTCTTTTGAGTTAGCACAATTTATCCTTTTATTTATAAGGAAAATAGAAACCAAAACCCTTTTGTTATCTCTGGCATAGCTTCTATTCTAATTTAAGCCATGGATCTTTACTCTCTTAACAAAGTAAATGTAAAAATGGTCAAGTAAATGTACCTGAAAAGACCCACAATATTAAGAAAGGAAATTGTGTTCCAAAGATTGTTCATAGAGAGAAAGGGTCAGAGGGGTTATATGTAGATACCAGGTATCATAAAAAGATACCAAATATTTGGGTAATTTTGATTCAGTTTGTCATGAGAAGAAAGGGGTCATCTTATAGCTAGCTACTTATATAACAACCAGCCTAGAAGGATGATTCTGTTTGCTTATTAACTGCACTGGGTCGTACCAGTAGCAGTTTTTTACATTACCAATTCACCAGAACGGTGTTTTGCACTCGTAATGTGCCTTTCCTCCAACGGTTTCGAAAGGTGTGCCTGGAAGACATTTGCAAATAGCGAAGCACACTGAAAATTCCATCATTTCAGATCACTTCATGTTGAGGACCACTGTGTGTGGCAAGTCATCTCTTTCAGCTCCAGACTGAATTCCATCTGCTCAACCTTTTAGATCACTATGTTCTGACTTAGCTACTGAAAACAAGCTGTAGAAATGTACATTGCTCAAATACACGAAATGTGATGGCACACACACAATCGAGAGTTAAATGCTCCATAGGAATTTACCACCCTCTCTGTGACATATACATCTCGCTTTGAAGACATGCTCATCCTGGTATGAAACCCAACATAAAAGAAGTTTGAAATGCAATTTAGAAAATTGAAGTTTTACTCCATGGAGGAGGTGGCTTCACTTTCTTGTTACTGAGCTCCTACTGTCGTTCCCTGGATCTTGTCTGGAATCTTTCTGTCAACTCAATAGTCCAGACTGTTTGTAACTTGAAAACAAGTGCAATGTGTTATTCATTTTAAAAGCTCTCCACACTCTGCCTAGAAAAGTGTCTCAGACATAATTTGCCTTCCATTAACACTTTTGCATTTACTCTGGTGAAAGTATTGTCTATGAACAATTATACACAAAATCAATTTTATAACCCAAATATATCTTACATAAATGAAGGAAATTAGTAATATTAAGCTATTTTTTTTATGAAAGAAAAAATTCTGAAAAGCCATGTCAGCATATTGCAAACTTGGATTGGGTGTAAATCAAGCTCTAAGAAGATTGTTCTGAACATCTAGTTTAAGTTTTGAGCTATATCCTTAAGGAGTACACTCATTCACTTCAAAAACATTTACTGAACATCTACCTATGTTCCCTAGGTAGGAGATAAGTACAGCATAGTCCTTATCTTTAAAACTTCAGAATAAATAAATCAGTTTAAAAATAAGTGGCAAAAGCAAAATATCTTTATCTTACTTATTTACTTTCTTTTAAAATAATGATGTGTTCAAATTAGTGGTGTGACTTGAATGAGTCTATTTTTATTATCCTTAAATCAATGAAATAAGACATCTGCAGCTTTCAATGTTATCATTTTGTCTAATTATATGTAAGTGCACTTAATGAATTGGTATAAGACAGTTTTTAATATAAGAATATTTACAAAAAATAAGGATATTTTCCATGACATTAGAGGAGATGAACCATTTTTACAATTTATTTTTAAAAATAGCATGAAGATGAAAAATACAAGTAGGCCTGCGTTAACTCAATGAGGAAATATATGTATCTTCACTCTTATTTTTTTAATTAAAAGGTAGACTGGTACCTTTTGGTTTGTTTTAAACAAATGTCAGTCTCCAGATAAAGGAAGAAATATAATGACATGAATTTTTCTTTTCTGCATTACATAGTTTAATACACGTTTCCTGAGGGCTATTGGGCCTGGATACTGCATTCGAGGCTCATATATCTGGCATCACAATCCTCAGATCAGCAAGTGACATCACAATGGATATTAGAGTCTCTCTGCAGTGACACTCTTCTATGATTTTTGAAAAATTTTCAAATTTATTCAGTCTATGGGTGGTGATTGGAGCCTAAAAATGTAAGGTAAAATGTAGTAATTTATTAGTTTCTGTTAAAAGATCTAACTCAAAACATCTCTGAATATCTGAGTCAGAAATTTGACATTGAGCTGTGAAAATTCATTTATTGATTCATGCCACAAATATTGATTGAGTACTTCAATCTTTTGATGACTGTTATAGGCACACATAGTTGTGATGAATGCAGGCAATCTTCCTGCCTTTGTGTATTCTACATTCTAATGTGGGAGTAAGGTAGCGGGAAGCACTCAGAAGACAAATAAAGCAGATTAAAAGGATAAGACATGATAAAGGGTGCTATTTAGACCAGACAATAAGGACAGGCCTCTTAGAAAAGGTGATATATGAGCAGAGACCAAATCAAGTAAGGGAGTGGGTCTTATTAGTGTCTGGAGAAGAGCATTCAGACTGAGATAAAAGTAAATGCAAAGGCCCAGGAGTAAGAGCTTATTTGTATTTAGAAATAAATGGCAAAAAGTCTTATACATAAAGCAGAATGGACAAGAGAAAGTGTGATAGTAAATGAAATTGGAGAGATAGGCAGGGGTCAGAGCATGTCAAGATCTTGAGATTTTGTCGTACATATGGAAAGGTGTTGGATAGATGTGAGCAGGAAAATGATATAATCTAAATTTTCTTTTAAAAAGGATCCCTGTGTCTGCTGAGCGGAGAGGAGTTTAGGAAGAAAGATAAGAATGGAAACAAAAGTCCATTGTAGGATGTAACAGTCTAGAAAGATGCAATAGGGCTTAGACTAGGAAGTAGAGGTGCTGAGAAGGGGTTGGATTCAGGATAAATTAAGGATGTATTGTGAAGGACAAATCTGCCAATGGATTGATATGTGAAAGGAAAGAAAATGATCAGAAATGACTCCAGATTTTTAAAAAATATATAAATCATGAGGCAAATGATGCAGTTGACTGAGATAGTGAACAATGGGCTAGGAGCTAATTTGGGAAGAAAATCATGCTTTTCATGGAAATGTCAGTTGGAGATATTAGATATACAAGTGAAGTAGCAGGAGTATCTACTAGGCTGGAGTTAAGGGAAGAAGTTGGGTTGAAAATATGAGAGTTATTAGCTTACGAGTGTTATTTAAAAGTGTAAGACTTTTTGAGAGCATCAAAGGACTGAGGTAGATGAAGAAGAAGTCCAAAAAGGGGGCACCTCTCACTCCAACATAGAGAGTCAGAAAACAAGAGGGTCTTCTAAGGAATTTCCGGGGAGGTAGAGAAAAATCAATGCTGTCCTCGAAGCCAAGTAAATAAGGTATATCCAAAATGAGGGTATGGACAACTGAGACAATGCTACTGCACGGCTGAGTAAGATGGGGACTGGAAATTGACCATTGGACTTGGTTTTGTGTAGGTCATTTCTGACCTTGACTAGAGCACATTGTCTGCAGTATTGAGCAAGAAAGCATAACTTAAATGAGTTTAAGAGAATGTGGGAGGTGAGGAATTAGAAAAAAGTGCAGAAAATTATTCTTTAAAATGTGAAGCTGAAGAATGATGTGCAAATTAGAAATAAATGAAGAAAAGAGTTTTGAAGAGCTATTAAAGCATAGCTATATGTTGATGGAATTCATATAGAAAGAGCAAAATTGGTATTGTAAGAGAGAGAGAATATTTATTTGAAAGAGCAGTGCATTAGAAAAGACCATAAGGACAGGCTCCAGTATGTGATCAGAGCAGTTGGCCTGACTAGAACAGGCTGCCCAATCATTGTAGCAGGAGGTAGGGAGGTTTGTACAGAACAGATGTAGGTAGTTTTTTTAGATATGATGATGGAACATATGATGTACTTTTCTGGTATTTTTTTCTCAGCAGAGAGAGAGCAAGAGTAAGGTTATCTGATGAGAATGAGGAGCAGAAGGGTTTTTGTAGGTTTTGACATTGGAAAATGTGAAGAAAATTTACTGAACAGTGATGAGAGTCATGCGAGCCATATTTATATAAATATAAGGCTAGATAAGTCACCATGGTGGTGACTTATTGCTTTCCCGCCATAATTAGCTTCTTGGGTGCAGGATAGGAATAAATAAAAATTGAATTTAGCCAGAGTTGAGCTCTTTTTTTCTGCTCAGATGAGTGCAGTGGAGGAAGAGAGGATGAAGGGATTTGAAAATGGAAACAAAATATTGTGATGAAGAACCACAGGAGCTAAGCTGTCAAGGAGAGAAGCAATGACAAGCAGTGAAAACTTAGCAAAGTCAAAGGCTTGGAATTGCTTTGGAATATCTGAGAGTTGGTGGAATGATGGTGCTAATAGGAGTGACCTAGAGGAAGAAGAGGTGATGATCAGAGCGTGGATGCTTGAAATAGAAATTTTGGTGATGGTGCAGTTATTGGTAATGACCCAGTATAAGGCAAACTGTGGGCATGGTGGCTGATGTTCGGACACGGGGAGAACAAGATTTTCAGAAGTTAGCAGGTTAAGGAGCTGAGTGGCCAAGTTGCTGGATGGTGTATAAGTAGTACTGGGAGAAAACAGTTGATTAGGTTGATTTGGTCATGTGACATGTGCTTCCGGAGGGTGAGTATTAGGGAGGAGGGAAGAGCAAAATTTTGGAAGTTTCAGCAAAGAGCAAAGCAAGACCTACTTCTCCTTCAGGTTAACTATATGCAGGTAGTTGGAAAAAAGAATAGTCATCCTTGAGAGAGCTGCAAGGAGAGTGATGTCACCAGGAGGTAACTGTGTCTTAGAGAAGAAGATTTAGGGGAGGATGATGACAGATATAAGATCTAGAAGGTATAAAGAGAAAGTTGGAGGGGTGGAGAGGAGATCAGAGCTCGAAGCAAATGAGGGAATATGCTGAGAAATGTGGAGATAAGCACATAGGAGATGGCAAATGACATGGGAATTTGGACTATTTCGGCAGTAGGTACTCAAGGATGAAGGCATTATGGTACAACCCTGGTGATTATTTTGGTGTGGTACATAATCAATTCTAACGAATCATGAGGAGGCAGGGAATGTGTGTGTTGAGTGGAGAGGGCTGGGAAAATCACAGCGTTTTCACAAGAACAGGTAGTACACTGAGGGCCTCCCTCAGAGCTAAGAGACAACTTCACTCAAGGCAAGTGGTGTCAATCTGACTTCGAAAGTTCAGTATTCTCCTGTTACTGCTACTCTCTACTTACAGAAGGTAACCCTGTCTACAGTGGGCTGAAGCAGCTACACACAGCCCATAAATAAAGAATGTCGTTCAGTCCTGAACCTGAGTGACACATGGTGCATTAAAAAAACATACTATACATTTTTTATCAGCTAAAATTTCTGCTGCATGATCTACATTAGTTTCAAGATTTGACTGCCTGGGGAACTATTAGTTTTCTGTTGCTTTGCAGTAAAAGGTCCTTAAGCTGGAAGTCCTAACTTTCAACTCATTCCCCACTTGTGCAATTAAGACCATAAAGAAAGTAATAAAAGAGACTTCTGGGAGCCACAGTTTTATCACTGTCTTGCTGTGGTTGATGAGTTCAAACATGGCAAAATATGTCTAGCTCTGGCTGCTTTCTTTGAATTAAAGAGTAGAAACTACCAGATCTAAGGGTGTTTTCAAGTTTCATAGTGTGAGGACAAGTTTTTATATACAATGCCACTTTGATGGTGCAGACTTGACAGGTCAATTTTATTTTATTGAAAAAGCTCCCTAGGCTCTGCACCAAAGGCACTTTGCACATACTATTCCATGCACTAGGGAGGCCCTGACCCCAGACAGCCCCCTGTCTGATAACTTCCTTTTCATCCTTTAGGACTCACATCATAGGCATAGCTCTGCCTTGACTTTCCCAGCCTCACTTTTGTGATTTCGTAATTACTTTCATAGTCCATCATCACACATGGTAATTAGTACTATAAACTAGCCTAATGCTGGCTTGGCATGTGGAGGCCTTCAATAAATATTCATTGATGGTGGTGCTGATACGAGTCTAGATATGTTCATTGGTCCACATCCTTACATATCTTCATTATGTTTTACCCAATACTTTTAATACCCAACATCATCTGCAGTGTCCACAGGGACAGAGTTAATGCAGGATAGTTACAGACTTTTTTTATACATTTTTCTCAAATCATGAATATAATTGTATTATCTCGGAATAGAAAAGATGCTTTGGGTTGCCCCTTCCTTGCTGTCAATCTCTGGCAGATTATCTGGGCCAAGATAAAATTAGAGTGCCTGGGTCAGGGACATAATTATATCCTCATCTGGTGACCATGCTCTTCTTTCACGGTTGGCCAAATTCCTAAGGCCAGAACCCTGATAAGTTCTTTCAAAGCTTAAATACCTTTTCAATAAAAGTAATTTGAGGGCTGACAGCTATCATTTATTGAGCATTTATTATATGCCAGGTACTGTGCTAATCATATAACTCATCTAACTAATTTCTCAAAACAAACAAACAAACAAACAAACATCCAATGAGGAAGAGACGCTATAATTATGCCTATTTTACAGAAAATCAAATTAAGGTTTATAAACACTATGCAACTTTTCTTTGTACAGCTACAAAGTGGCAGAGCTGGGATTCGAATTTAGGTCTCTGAATACAAAAGCTAATACATATTCTTTGCTGTGATGCTACTCTAAGCAGGATGCAGCTTTGCAATGTAAGGAACATTGGGATTTGTAGCTGGCATCACAGTCTTCAATACTCTGAATTTCTGAGGTGAGATAATTACTAACCTATCATACCAGGGAATAATCTAATTTTTTAAAATGGAGGTTCAGGCTTATGAATCAATACAAATAAATAATAACAACATTCTTGGAGTTTTTAATCGTTTTATAATAAAATTACATACAAAAGCTACACTTTAGTTGTCCAGATGTCATAGGCAATTCCATTTTAAATGTTCTCAGTCTCCAACCTTTCCGGCACCAGGGACTGATGCTCCTATGAGAATCTAATGTCTGATGATGATCTGAGGTGGAGCTGGGGCAGTGAGGTTAGGGCTGCAAATATAGATGAAGCTTCCCTCGCTCACTCGCCTCCTGCTGTGTGGCCAGGTTCCTAACAGGCCAGGACCCCTGCTCTAAAGGATGCCCTGCCATATAGTTTAACTGGTAAAACTAATATTATAGACTCAACACTTGTAAGCAAATCCTTTTGTCTGAGCTCATAATTTAAGAATCATTGTAGTTACCTGAATAGTTTTAAAGATGTATAATATAGGATGTAGCAAATGAACTCTTGATACTACCTAGCTACTTATTTCTAATTTATCCTTATGTGAATTTGCAGTTGAATTTGCAATTTTCTAGGCTTTTAGCTGAATTAATAGAACTAATAGAAACCTAGATAGACAAGCTATTCATGGTATCCATTGACTGGAGGTCATCATGACCCAAATCAATAATTAAAATTAATAAAAGCATCCCTCATAAATTAAAAACAAAATTTATTGCCAACTCTCAGAGCTGGCATTCTATGGCATTAAGGGTGGAGGGGGAGGGATTTAAGGTCAATAAAATACAATTCTGGTATCTTAAGAAGCTCCACTGAACAACAGAGCTATCAATGGAGCAAAGTGGCAAGCACTGAGAGGCACATTACAGATCACCTTTAAGTATTTGTAGGAATTACCTCCACTTTACAGATGAAGAAACTGAGGCTCAGAGAGGTTAAGTGACTTGTTATTGCCGTGCATCTTGCCTAAGGCATGCTGAGATTCTTATTGTTGTCTGGCTCTCATTTTCCTGCAATTTCCATTTCACCTTGCTGCTCCCTAAAGCGCTTCTTGGTTGGTGAAGAAAATAATCAGATGTGGGAAAGGCTAAAAGAGAGATATGCAAATTGGGAGCATGAAAGGTGACTTACTCCACTGAGATCCTAGGAAGCTTCCCAGGGGAGCTGACATTTGATTTAGTTCTTAAGAAAAGGTGGTTGGAGTGTGCCAGATTAAAGGAAGGCAGTCAAGATGTACACAGCAGTAGAAAGTGGAAAGTTCCAGAGGCAGAAATGTCATGGCAGGTGTGGTGGAAGTGGTAGGAGGTGAGAATGAAACTGCAGGTCAGAATCTCATACCCTGTGTGAAGGGCGTTATCCTGTGGATGAGTGAGAGTCATCAAATGTTATTAGCAAGACTGCGGAATGGTCGCATGGCAGCCGGCAAAGGATGAAAGTAGAGGAGAGATACTGGAACAAAACGACTAGGTAAGATGCTTTTATCAAAAAATGGGGAGAAACTGATTAAAAAGGCAAGTCTGGGTGGAATAGACAGTATTCTGTGAGTGAATTTAAAAGTGAAGCAGAGAGCAGAGAAAATAAGAATTAACATTTATGGCGTCCTTTCTGTATACTCAGTGCTGTGCTCAGCCTTAACACAAACTGCCTCACTGAAACCTCATAACAAGTTTACGAGAATAGTACTTTTAGTATTCTCATTCTACAGATGAAAAAAGTGATGCATGGTAGATTCAGTAACAGCCAGAAAATTGTAGAAAATTTGAACGCAGGCTGTTTGACTGTATAACCTTTGTTTTCACTATTGCATTATACGGTATCCTGGATGAGTCCGAAGTTTTCATTAACTAAGACAGGGACTGGGAAAAGATGAAAAGGCATAGAGAGAGAGAGCTATTGAGATCACTTTTTGCACATTTTGAGTTTGAATTTTTTATAAGGTGATCAAGTGGAAGTATTTGGTTAAATAATTGGAAAGAGAGAGAAAAAGAAACTAAAGATAAAGAAGATATTGCTACGTAGATTGTGGTTGATACAAAAGGACCAGGTAAGCTTGCTCAGTGAAAGATGTCAACAAAAGTATCATAGTGACGAGAATGAATGACGCACTCCCCTTTGAAAATAAATACACACAAACACAGAAACTTCAAACAATACAAATCCCATCAACTCAAGTCGTATTTATTTCTGATTAAGCCTTTGTGATTTTTTTTTTTTAGGCGAGGCAACCCTTGGTTAACCTCACAGATTGCAAAGACCTTGTCAGCTTACAATCCTTTATTTTTTATTTTTTATTTTTTACGTCTACAGCACCTGGTCTTTCTAGTGATCTCCCATCCAAGTACTAACCAGGCCTGATCCTGCTTAGCTTCTGAGATCAGATGGGATCGGGCTTGTTCAGGGTGGCACGGCCATAGATGACTTTTTTGTTCTAGTGTGAGAGATATTTGCTTGACTTCTCAAAAGCATTGTCTTATTGATGTGTAAATAGTTATTCTTTCAAAACTCTAGCTCCAGAGAACCCTGTGCTTCTCTAGAAAGTTACATTACTGATGTTCAGGAGCTTGTCAAAATTGGACCTTTAAGCATTCACGTTTTAAAATGATTGTGAATGAATATGTTTCCAACAGGAAAGAACAATGATGTAAAAATTAGAAGCAAAATTAGTTAGTTTGTTTCTTCTAAACATGTCTCCACCTCCTTCTGGTCCCCTCTCCCTCTGTCACCTCTCTCTTGCTACAAAATGCCTTTGTCCTTCGTCTTTCAGAGAGAATCCCAGATGACAACAGAACAGTCAGCCTGAGTGAGAGGAAAATGTGACTCTATGGCACATACTCTAACAGTTTCATGGAGAGGGACACAGGACTATTATTTCACTGCCAGTGTTCCAAAATGCAGTTGTTGGGGTGCGGGGGCAGGTGCTCATGTGAGCCCTGTTTAGCAAGCATTGTTTCCCAATTTCCAAATGGCAGGAAGAATTTCCCCATAACCATCCAGTAGTTACAGAGATTCAGTCCAGAAGGACAGAGAATTCAAGGCATGACTGGTTAAATGCTTTTCTTTACCATTTTTTTCCCCCACTAAGGTGCATCCTGCATAGCAGACACACATCTGTGGAAAAGGCCAGGCAGACATGAGGGCTTGAGAAGGGAACATTTTTACACAGTCCCAAATTTCCTGTATTAAATCATCTCACAAAGAAAACTGGGCAATGTTAAGGGAAGAATTTAAAAGTTCCTGGTAATTCCCTCGGATTTTATAAAATTATTTACATTTCTCTTTTTGGTCATGGTAAAGTCTATTGGCACAAACAGCACAGCCACAAAGTATTCTTTTGCTTTTAATAACTCATCTTATATATATTTATATATTTTCATATATCTGCTTATCTTCATTTCCTCAGCAAAAAGGGAAATAAAAATATTGATCTATAAAATAAGCTGATGATAACACAATGCCAAAAATAGCTTATGTTAAGTGCAAGGGGTGAAGCTTGAAAGCAAGCTAAATTGCAACAACATATTGATTTAACGTTTTAAATACAAGACTTGCAATAAAATAATTCTCGAGATATGCTTCTCATTTTTAGTTTACTTTTTAAAAACTACTCTCTATACACATATCCAGTTGTAACACTTGACAGTAGCATATGGGGCATGATATAACTTTGGTACACATTGCAAATATGGATGGGTCATGTCTGTAAATGATATTCCTTCACCAGTTAGACCACTGTACAGCCAGGTGACCAGCCACCTGATCTCATGTAATGTTTCTACCAGAACCCCCCCAGAGTCCGTCCCAGATCCATCAGAAACAGCGTGAGACAGCAAGCTCATTGGATCCATATAGTGTTTCCTCTCTCGGTTCTCCTGGGTTCCACTGTCAGCTCCCCGAACGTGGAAAAAAACTGCTCCATTTCTTTCTGAAGCATGTCATTTCTTTTCTCAGCATCTTCTTTGGCTCGCTCAGCATTTCGCATCTTGATTTCTATCATCGTAAACTTTTTCCTTTCTTGATCTAGTTCATCGTGGAGGCTCATCATTTCTGTCTCCAAAGTCAAGTTTCGCTGTTCTAAGCTACAACAGTGAGGGAGACAATAAAAGATAAAGTGATTTTGTTCACTTGCAACGTGAGAGGGATACAAATATTCTCTAAACTGTCTCTGCAAAGCTTAGGACATTGGAATGAGCCCTCTCAAATCAGTGAAGCAAGGTCTAATGATTTAAAGGTTTTTTCCCCCCAATTTTTACTACCATTTTGACAAGAAGACCCCAAGACCTCTCTTGGAAGCACTTAGTTGTCGTTTGATAGTGAAAGTATAAATGTCAGCACAGAGAAGCCAGAGACCAACGTTATGTAGCACAGAATGTCAAAAGAGGGAGGCAGCCCAAACCACAAGGCTTCCTGGATCATTAAATATAAATTGGGCTTTACTAAAAGAGGGGGAAAGCCCAAGAAAAGTGGAAGAAAAAGGGGCAATCATATTTGCTTTCTATCAGAGGAAAAATGATAGTGAAAATGTCATTGTTAAAGTCCACTGCTAAGAACGAACTTCTCTGGCATATATGGAGTCACATCTTCTAAAAGTGGTATCAAAATTAGCCACCTTACACTGACAAGAGAGGTAGAGATTATGTGGTTGAATAAGTAATCCATCTGACATTCTGTGACAATGGAGTCCATCCAAGTAACCTGCTATCCATGTCTCACTGCCTTCCAAATTAATAACGTCTTTTAGGATCTCTAGAGGGATATTTCTATAGATTGATAGCTGTATATTTTAGGATAATTGTATAATTTTAGATAATTTCCTTGAAAACAGTTTTCTTCAGAATCGCTCAGTTCCAAAAATAATTTATTGTTGTTCAAAGAGTATTAGTACTTATTTATTATAAGATGAATCTTGATAATAGTTGACTTTTTAATTTTTCCCCTTCTGAGCTGACGTCCCCAGGATATGTATAGATTTATCATACCACTGAAATTAGAAAGGCTAATGTATGTGTACCTCTCAGAAATCTGATTATTTTAATAATTAGAAACTAAAATCTCAATTATTTTTGTTTTGAAATCAATTAATTCACATATCTTGATATTTCATCCATATAATAATAACACTTAAAATAAATATTCTCCTTTTGAAAGTAACTAGAATTTTTAAAAAAATATTTTTCATATTCTATAAGTAGTTTAGAAAGCTATTTTAATTACATGATCACATTTTTTATATAACCACCTGGCAGTGTGCTGGTTGCAACTCAGAATTATTCTATAATATATATTCTTTGCTTTCTAAAGCTATTATTTTAGAATTAAAATGCCAAAAGAAACTTGAGCTTAAATACCAAGGAAGACAATCCTTTAAAAAAATACATGTTAATGCATTTGTATGTACCAGGCACTTGTATGAAACTTTCAGAATTCTAATGAACTGAATTAAATGCAGAAGGAATCCCTCCCACTGCAAACACAGAGCCATGCTACAAAAATCTATAGTAAAAATATTTTTAAAATACATAGCCAAGGTTAAAAGGAATAAAAGAGCATCTTCAGATATTATAACTGAGGTAGGAACTCAAATTTAGAACATTAAGTGGAAACACAGAAGGGGTATTGGTCCTGCCTGGACAGAGGCCTTAGAGGCTAGAACTAGGGTTTTACTTTTCACATGAGGGAGAAGAAGTCTTCAGTATAAGAAAGGCAGAGAAATGAAAATATTCAAATGAAAGTTTATAACATCAATTGTTTTTATAAAAAAGGGATGACAAAAACTCTACTCATGGGCTGAGTGAAGAGTCAGAATTAAATCAGCAGAATTAAAAATCAGTCTTTAATATATTTTTGGCTATGTCTCCTCTGGGAAAGGCAACAAAAGCAAAAATAAACAAATGGGAATACATCACACTTAAAAGATTTTGCAGAGTGAAGGAAGCCACCAACAAGAATAAAAGGCAACATACTGAATAGGAGAAGATATTTTCAAATGACATATTTGATAAGGGGTTAACATCCAAACATACAATAAATAACAGTGGAGGAAAGGGGACTCTCCTTTCCAATGTACTGTTGGTAGGATTATAAACTAGGTGTAGCCACTATGGGAAATAGTATGGCGATTCCTCAAAAAATTAAAAATAGAACTACTGTATGATACAGCAATTCTTCCTCTGGTTATTTATCCAAAGAAAACAAAAACACTGATTTGAAAAGATATATGTACCTCTACGTTCATTACAGCATTTTTTACAATAGCCAAGATATGGATACATTGTGGGTGTTCACTGATAAATGGATGAAGATGTGAGATATACACACGCTCATACACACACACAATGGAATATTACTCAGCCATAAAAAGGAATAAAATCTTGGCATTTGCAACAACATCCATGGACCTATAGAGTATTATGTTAAGTGAAATAAGTCAGACAAAGAAAAAAAATACTATAGGATTATACTTACATGTGGAATCTAAAAAACAAATCAAATGAACAAACAAAACAGAAACTCATAGATACAGAGAACAAACTCATGGTTGTCAGAGGGGATGGAAGTGGAGGGATGAGCAAAAAAGAGAAGAGTATTAAAAAGTACAAACTTTCAGTTATAAAATAAGTCACTGGAATGTAATGTAAAGTACAGAGAATATAGTGAGTAATATCATAATAACTATGTACAGTGACACAGATGGTTACTAGACTTACTGCGATGACTTATTTCATAAGGTATATAAATGCTGAATCACTATGTTGTATACCCAAAACTAACATAATATTGTATGTCAACTAAAATTAAAAATAGATTTCAAAAAAGAAGAAAAAATTAGTAAACTGGAAAACAGTTCTGAGAAATATTACCCAGACTTCCTCACAGAATAAGAAAAACAGAAAGTTAATGTAATAAAGAGAGGTTAACAGAGATGGAGAATAGATTAAGAAGGTTCAATATACTTTAATAAAGATCGTAGAAAGAGAAAATTAAGAAAATGAGGGGGATTAAATAAATAAAATGGCAATGGATAAAAATATTCCAGAATTGAAAAATATATGTCCTCATAACAAATAAACATTAAGTTTGAAAGTTAATGGAAAATACCTAACAGAAAGTTACTAATCAAAATAAAAATGGCATAGTAATATTAATATCAGAATAAATAGACTTTCAGGCAAAAAGCATTATTACAATTAAAGATGACCATTGCTTAATGATAAAAGAATTAATTCATCAGGGAGATATACATAATTCTGAACTTTTCTTCACCTAGCAGTATAGCCTCAAATTATTCAATATAAAATATAACAGAATTATAAAAAGAAGTTGATAAATCCACAAAGATTAGTTTTTAAGATATCTGTCAAAAATTACAATCTATCTGATAAAAATTAGGAGAAATGTAAAAGATTTGAACAGCTTGATTAGCAGATTTGATCTATTGGTCATATGTAGAATCTTAAACCAATAATAGGAGAATAAATAGTTTTTACCAGACCAAATAATTGATATCATAAAAATAAACTTCTCTGACCACAACACAATAAAGGTAGAAATTAACTGGGGTAGTGAGGGGAAATAATACTAAACTCACATTTTTAAAAACAAAAAACAAAACAAAACAAAACATATATATCAATGATTTGATAAACAAAGTAAAATATTATCTATCATCTATCTATCTATCTATCTATCTATCTATCTATCTATCTATCTATCTATCTACCTACTTATCATCTATTTATCATTTATTGAGCTATCTAGATATATATATCTATATATGTATACGTATTTATGAATGTATGTATGTGTGATCTACCTATGTAAGCCTCAATACATGTGGGCAGAGTTAAAAAGGAATTGAAAGAGAAATGTAAACAGGAAAAATTAAGCAGAACAGCTATCTCTCATATTTCTGTGGCTTGGGCATGAGGTAGCTTCTCTGCCCTACTTTCTTGTGGATCTCTCCCTTTGCCTGTCAGGTGGGTAAGAATGCTACTGTGAAAGGGCCCAGTAAAATGACACTCTTTTAGAAAGTTCTATTATTTCATCAAAGTCTCTGAAATGCACCATAGACTCAGAACATAAATGTATCACGGATGTAAGTGAATGTGTACATCTGCAGCCATTCAAAATGGCAATTTATTTTCTATCCAACTGTAAGTTTCAAGTGTTACCTCTTGCTTCCCAGTGCTAAATGCTAATTTATCATCATGCATTGGCAACAATTCAGAGTTCTGGTAGCCAGTGGTTCTAAAAACTATATTAAGAAAGAAGAGTAACCCTATAAGACGATGACACCATTTTTCTTTTTAAGTCTCTTGTACCTCGGCATTATATAGAAAAATTCAGACCAAGTTTGCATTCAATGAAGTTTTCAAAAACCACTTTCTGAGAAAGTAATTTTTCAATCTAACATATAAATAGTATTTTATTTTATATTTACCATAGCTCTAAGCTGTTGAAGCAGAACAAAGACTGATGTTAGGACAAGCTATGAGGACCGGACCCTAGACGTGCAGAAAGAGGTCCACTAAGGCACACAGCCTGAGGCTCGGACCGAGACTGCTAGGTGGGTTCCCTCACGCTACACTGAGCCTCAAACCAAACCT
>NW_006432943.1:1102056-1115048 GCF_000325575.1 Pteropus alecto
AAGAGTAAAATAAATTAAAGTCAACTTTATATATAAAAAAGAAACCTTGTGGGTTTGGAGCCATGGAAGCTGTTGAAGCAGAACAAAGACTGATGTTAGGACAAGCTATGAGGACCCTAGAATGCCCGTGCAGAAAGAGGTCCACTAAGGCACACAGCCTGAGGCTCGGACCGAGACTGCTAGGTGGGTTCCCTCACGCTACACTGAGCCTCAAACCTTCTCCTGACTGGAAAATTCAGTGTTCTTTCCATTACACCAAACTGAGAGGTGAACATCAAAGCAATCAGTTTTTTCGGTGAAACACGGGTGTGGTGACTTTCAGGTTTCCAGCATAAGAAAATATTTGTGAGTCCTATGTTCCATTGTCTGTATTTCTGCCTCTCCAGTCCATGGAACACCTGTTAGGGGCACTGTGAACATAGGACACTCAGCCAATGTCCCTTATCTTGCCCAGGTTGCTTCCTTGGAGAAGTTGCTAAGCAAACTTCTACCTTGATCATCTTATGAGAAGACGTTAAGTGACATAAATTAGGTTTTAACATAGCTGTTTCCTTATAAATCATAGTTTTTGCTCCCCATTTAGACTACAATTCTCCTTGTCCATATGAACACACTTCATGTCATCACTATTCTCAAAAACCTCCATGGATTCCCATCTCAGAGTAAAAGCCAAAGACTTAAAATGATCTCCAAGGCCCTGTCGCCCGGCTCGTTACCTCCCCAGGCTCCTGTTCATCTCATCACATGGCATTTCCATTGGCTCTTCCACCAGGTATCTGTACAGCTTTCTCTTTAACCTCCTACACTTAAAATTACACCCCACCAACACTTCTAGCCCTCTCCCCTGCTTTAGTCTTCTACTTAGCATGGGGTCTATTTTACTCATTTATCCTTCTGCTCCAGTACAATGGAAGCTTCTTCCATCAGGGCTGAGTTTATGTCTGTTTTAGTCACTGTTGAATCCTCAGGGCCTGGAACTGAGCTTAGCAGATAGCAGACATGCTCTCAGCATTCAACAATTGAAAGAATAAAAAAAGGGTCTGTTTATTTCTACATCTTTCTTTACCCTTATTTCATCCTTTTCCTCTCAGTGAAAACAGGCTCCCTATTCTCCAGTCATCCCTTCCCATCTCCTCTCTTTCCAGTCCTCTAGCACCAATCCGCATATTTCATAATGAGACAGCATTATTGAGCACCTCTCCCGTGCCAGGGACAATGTTCAATGATTTCTTATATACTTTTGAGGTAAATACTACCAGCATTTAAATTTTTCACATTAAAAAACCAAGGATCACAGAGATAAAGTGAACTTGCCCTAACTCTCACAGCATATAAATGGTGAACTCGGGTCTCTGGCTCTGGAACTAGCATATTTAACCCTCTGCATGAGCCTGTCCTATAGCAGGAGTCTGTCGCGCTCTCTCTAGCAGTTATGAGCTCTAGATTTTCCTCACCTCTTTATCTTGGACTCATATTCTATCTTCTGTTTGGTCATTTCCTGTTTCAGGCTGGACACTAAACTGTGCAGTGCACTGTGGTTGCTGGTGTTGTTGCCCACAAATGTCTCGCTGTTGTCGCTACTGCTGGTGGCACGACTACTTCGACCTCCCACACTCCTCCGGTCACTTTTGTTTTCATAGTCCCCAGGGTGGGAAAGATCGTCCTGTGGGGGCCCATCCAAAATAGGGTCTTCAAAGTTCCCACCATAAAAGTCTTGTTCCGGGCAGGTGGTGGTGGAGGAGCGACAGGAGTTGGAATTCTCTGGGAGGGAGATTTCACAGGAGGATGTGGACCAGGTGGCACTGTCAACACTCTGTTTGTCATCAAGGCTCATCATGGAAAACTGCTGATGGACGTTATCATAGGTGGAGAGCCTGTTGTGCTGGCCTGACTCTCCTGCTTGTTCCTTCTGCTTGTTGTCTCTCAGGGTCACATAGCCGTTGGGCAGCCAGCTCATGCTGCGACCATTCATGGGGTTCCCAAGTGTGTCAGTGTTTAAAACGCCCATTCTCACCGTTCCATTCTGTACACTGTGGGTGCCCATTTTGGTACCAGACCCCTTCAGTGAAGAGGTCCTTCTGGCCTGTAAGCTCCCATTAGGAGTGGTTTGGGTTTTCTCAATACCTTCTGCATTACTGTTGCTGAAGGACCCATTGGTGACAATCCCACTGCCCTTATTGAAGGCGGGATTCTTTTTGACCATAGGAGGGGGGCTCCTAGAGACATCCAGCTTGTGAATGCTGTTCCTTGGGCTGTTGGTTTTGCTGCCAGACAGGGCTGTGGGGGATCCATTATCCATGCCACTTCTCTGGGGAGACTCGGACTTGTCCCAAGAGCACTGCCTACCAGGACTGTCCTTGGTATTATTGTTCTCTTTGTTCTGTAGTTGACCCATAGTGGCTTTCTTCTGAATTTCATTGTTGTTGTTGCTCACTCCATCTTGGGGCTTGCTTTGCAGTTCTGCATCTTTGGGGAAAAGGTGATCATGTTCACTAATCATCACTGACATCAATTGCTGGACCACCACGGTGCCTGGAATTGCATAGAAAATGAAGTAGTATGAGTCAAATAGTTTTGATTTATCTCCCATTTTGAAAGTGACTCTTAAGGAACCACATTCAGGTGAACATTCAGAATTATTATTAACAGTGTTGAACTACATTCTTCATGATGATAATAGCAATGGAAGCTAAATTTTTTTGAACATTTACTACGTGCCATGAACTGTATCAAGCATTTTACTTTTGTTAGTTTAGATTTTAAAATGAATCTGTAAATGGGTAGTTATTATCATTTTTGTATTGTAAGTTTAAATAACTTATTAAGGTCACAAAGCTATTAAGGAGCTGACTCAGGGCTTGAACCCAGAGTTAGCTAGTTCCAAAGACCCAGCTCTTAATCATTACACAACATCCTTGCAAGTTAGACATTTAATTATGAGAACTCTTCCTCAGAAAGAGGTCACTATGACCTCTCATTTGACAATTGCCCCAAACGATCAAGACATTTTAGTGGCATCACTAAGTGAAACCATATTGTCTGTCTTTGACAATTGTCTGTCTACAAGGCAATAAAGTTCCATATGACTTTTGTTCACTAGTCAAAAGCTTCAGGGCATTTGAAGTGACATCAGCCAGAATGGTGTAATAAGGACCTTCGAAAATCTTCTTCTCCCTAAAAGCAATTGACAAAAAATGTTCTAAATCAACATTTTCAGAAATATGGAACTTAACTAAAGGCTTGTTGCTATCTGGAGAGTATTTATACAAGAGAAATGGTTGAATCTCAGTAAGAACAGCAAGCTCTGTGATATTTTAACTTTTCCTGGTTCCATTTTCCTCTCCCTAGCTATGCAATTGCCTTGAAAACATCCCAACATCCCACAATCACAGTGGTAACCAGCAGTCTGGAAGCTCCTGGAATAGGGAGAACAGGGTTAGAACTCCTTTAAAGCACCATTCCCAGGGTATTTTCATTGTTTGACCTGTTTAGTAGTTGCCTGGAAGACTCAAATAATGAGGCTTGCCTTCATTTTATCTGACTAGGAATTTGACCAGTATTAACAGCATTTTTCTTAGAGTTATGCATCAAATACAATGTAGGGCTTTTTAGTTTAACATCATGATTGCCTGAAGCAGTGAATAACAGTTGGGGCAAACAACAGACTAACCAAAAACCTTTTTTAAAAAGTTTGAGGAATGGGATTTCCATAGGAGGTTTTAAAGCTCTGATATATTCCTAGGTATCTAGAAGACTACATGCATGCTTAGGGTTATGTGAATGTCCAAGGCTGTGTATATGCTTGGGAAGAAACGGAGAAGTCCCTGGTCTCTTACCTCTGGCTGATTTTGAGACTCTGCACAAGCAAGAATTGAAGTTAAGGCAGAGTTGTAAATTGCTTGGCTGAGTGTTAGAGGTTTGCCTTAACATGCACACAGAGCCCTTTGGTAAAGAATGTGAGACTTATCAATGGGATGTAAAGTACAGCATAGGAAATATAGTCAAAAATATTGTGATAACTATGCATAGTGCCAGGTGGGTACTAGACTGATCGTAGGGAATCACTTCATAAATTATATAAATGTCTAATCACTATGTTGTACACCTGAAATTAATATAAATATAAAATAATATTGAATGTCAACTCTAATTGAAATATTAAAATAAAAAAATTTTTAAATAGGAAGCTTATTGGTTCTAGGCATGTAGAAACTTCTAGAAACCAAGTAGGAACTTCAGTGACCACATATGGCAAAGATTATAAGCTTTATAAAATTAGTCCAGAAAAGTAACTAAACAAACAAATAACAAACTCTGGTGAAGGGAAGAATCTGATATCCTGAGTTCTGACATTATTATATTATTAAAAAGTCTAGTTTTCAACAAAAAATTATGCAATATGCAAAGCATAAGAAAGTATGGTCCATTCATATACAGGAAAAAAAAAAAAACAGACTGAGGAAGCCCAGACATGGTATTCGCTAGACAATGACTTTAAATAAGATATTTTAAATGTGTTCTAATAACTAAAGGAAACCATATTTAAAGAAAGCAAAGTATAGTGAGAACAATATCTAGCCAATATGTAGATAGAAAGTATCAAAAAGAACCAGGAAATATTCTGGAGTTGAAAGGTACGATAACGGAACTTAAAAAATAAATAAATCAGTAAAGAGGATCATCTTCAGATTTGAGTAAGCAGAATAAAGAATCAGCATACCCAAAGACAGGTCAAATGAGGTTACCTGGTCTAAAGAACAGAAAGGAAAAGAAATGAGGAAAAATGAACAGAGCCTCAGAGACCTGTGGGATATCATTAAGCATTATGCACAATGGCAGTCCCAAGAAGAAGAGGAAAAAGAGAAATGAACAGAAAGAATATTTCAAAAAATAGCTGCTGGAATCAGACATTCCTAGATAAACAAAAAAATGAATTTGTCACTAGCAAATCTGCTCTATAAGAAATACTAAAGCTACAGGGCATTTTAAAGAAGACTTTCAAGAAAGGAACTAATTCTTTTACACAGATGAAAATACTATGGTTCCCATTTGATCCTCATATTTTTACTATGCACTGTAAAGTATGAATTAGAAATCAATATCTTACAAACTTCAGACCATAAAAAAAATTCAAACAATATTGGATAGAAAAGTTTACTATTAAAAGCAGTAATTTATTTGAAATTTAATGGTTTTATCAAGTTTATGGTATATTAGCCAAAAACACATATTTTTGTGTACTCCTCACTGACTTACAAGGTGAGCTCCCACCCTTTAAAACTGGGTGCCACTATTAACTGGGCTTCTAAACTAATTTCCTAACTTGGAGGCCTCAATGTCCCTAAAAGTCTTCTTAAGTATTATTTTATTCATCTACCCACAATAAAGCAGTATAGGCTAATGCAAACAAACAGAAATCATCTTTGCTTTGGCTTGAACTGTATTAATTTATGTGTTAGCTCTGTTTATATCATGTTCAAAGCTCCTAATCTCTGATAAATAAATATAGGGAAACAACTTCAATTTTAGTTGGTAAATATAGTTTCTAGATAAAATTCTTAAGACATGAGATTTGGTAAGAAAAATTGGACACTAATTTTTCCTACTGCAGTTTCCTACTGAAACAGCTGCTAATTGAGTGGCTGTCAGAAACTAGAAGCCCAATCTGAGGCGAGGTCACTCTCCGGCTTAAAGCATCACCTAGGCAAGATTTGACTTAGAATAGAATTCCAATCAAATTTTGAATAGAAAAAAATGTGTTATATCTATATCTTGCACATTTCTTCTGTAATGACTCAAAACTTATACTTAAAACACGAATCTGCAATGGGCTAAGTCTGATGCTGGATCAGTGTTGCTCAAATATTAATATTGATACAGATTACCTGGACATTCTGTTAAAATGTAGGTATTAGGTGGGGCATAAGATTTTACATTTTTAACCAGCTCCCAGATGACACCAGCACTAACGGAATAGTGGCACTGGCACCAACCAGAAGCTTCACAATGTCAGGACCCACGGTGGGCCTTCTGGATCAGAGTTTGCATTCTAACGAAAACACTGGGTGACCCCTGCATGTGTTAGAGTTTGAGAAACACCATGTTGGAAAAGTTTTACATACATCTTCTAAATTAAATTTCTCAAAAGACTGTGAGATAGGACTTAATATTTCTTGGATGAGAAAATTGAAGTTCAGAGAGGTTAAGCTTTTTCTCAAGTCCACAGAGGCAATAGGTGACCAAGATGAAATTTGATGCTTCATCTTCTTACTCCAAATCGTGTTTCTGTCCTGTTATATTTCAGTTATTACTGCAGTAATAGTAAGCAAATATGATGTTGTTCTAAATAAGAAACAAAATAAAAGACAATTGTCTATTGAATCATTAATTATTACAGAATTGTGGAAGAAAAAAGACTGAATGAAATTAATCGTATTAGATAACCATCTTTCCTCCTTTAGTAATCTCTGAATTTGTCATCTTATTTTCAATGCATGTAGCAGTGAATCAGATGAAAAGATTTTGGTATTGTTAAAGTGGCTGTCAACACTGTCACCATTATGTACTGTGTTTGAAGACACATGCACTTAGTTCTATTTTACTGTTTTCTTTTATGACAGGCACAGTTTTAAATGTTAGCAGCCTCTATTATATATGATTCTGCCTAGTACTTTGGAAAAATGGAGCTTTTTCCCATCACTGGAATATTAACATTTGAAGCAGCGCTGCTTTCCATCATAGCTGTGAACTGTGTGGGACATTTAATTAATTGAAAAGTGACATCCCCAAGGTCTCTATGATGAGTCTGTGAACAGCCATGCCTAAGTGTTCCTGCCACAATTATGGAGTGAGTGTCAGCGTCCTAGAGATTTAGAAATCTCTTCTATCTTGGGAAGCTTTGCTTTTATCTAGTATCCAAGATAATAAATGACAATAGTTTCTTGTAAAGGAACTTTCTTTCCATTTTTATAGCTATTTAGGACAGACTAGCTTGGTAGTAATGATGAAGTGTGTGTCACTATGTGCCTTTTTTTTTTTCCTTTTTATTTCTCCTTCTCTGTCATTCTCTCTCTTAGAATGCTAACGAGAAATATGAAACCCAAATAATGAGGCCAGAGTGGTTATAATCACCAGCCTATTCTGAGGAGTCCAAGCAGATTCAGAAGTCCCACTGGCTACACAATCCAGCAATTCTCCCTGCTGATATAATTTTCATATAGATTGAATTTAAATACTATATTATAGGCATTTTTCTTCATAGCTTTGGATAAGAATTCTATTTTTCTTTAAAGGTACTCAGGCACTTTAAAATACACTTATATGCACATACATATTATAATATATACATGCATATATATAATATATGTATATATATATATTTATATACGTTATGTATATATGTGGCAGGGTTCTACGGAAATGCAGTTTTAATTTGTGTTTTTGTAAAGAATAACCTTATAACTGTCATATTGCACATGTGCAAATATCTGTAAGATATATGGTGATTTTTGATAAATGACAGTCCTGGAAACTCCACATAATGATAAATATTAAAAATTCACTTGTGTCCCTTTGTGTCTAGGCATTACTCACTCAGCATAATACACTCATTTATGTTGTTGCATGTATTGGTAGTTCATTCTTTTTACTGCTGAGTAGTATTCCATTATATGTTTGTACCATGGAATTGAGACCTTGCATGATCCAAACAAATTAAGACAACAGATGAAATTATTTTGCTGCTCCATTTCCCCTACTCTTTTAAAAAAAAAAAAAAAACCTATTTTTCTACTTGTGCACCCATCTCTTGCACATATTATCACTGTATTTAGAGAAAATTTCTTTTCTCATTGGGTATCAGGTTTCTTACAGACAAAAAGAAGCAAGGGACTCATTGAAATGGTGTTCTTCAGTGTCCTAGGAAACTCAGAACTTAGGATTCTACTTCTTCCCAGAGCAACTTTGCTTTCTTCTGTTGAAAATATGGGCAGGGAGGGGAAGGGTGGACTATGTAAGTTTTAAAGGATGTCTTCTAAAACAACAACAAGAGTTAAAACAAACAAAAAGACAAAACAAGTAAGCAAACACTGACTTCTAGGAAGATGGTGATAACATAGTATTGATGCTTTCCAAATCCCCACATAAAAACAGAGCAACTAGTTAGCAAACTCCAAAACTCGTGGACCACATTCACACCAAAACTAGGTGACAAGGTAACCTCCCGAACCTCCAAATACAAGTAGTTGAAGACAAATCCCCATTGCCACTAGGCATGCACGGTGTTGGTGTCTGTGTGAGAAGAAATGGGAGGAAGCAATGGGGGCTTTAATGGGCCTGAGAACAGAGAATCCTCAAAGGATAGGTATTCACTGGAAAATGCAAAGGGCCACTTTAGGAATAGTAGGTGAAATTGGGAGGGAGTACTCTTTGTCCAATAGAGGTGATCCATAGTAAAGTCATCTAGCCCCACTGAACTCTCAACACTGACCAGTCAACAGTCCTTTCTAGATAGGGGTCCACAAGGAAGGGAAACTGTTGGGAATGGAATCAAAATCTAGAGGGACTAATTCAATAGAGATAAAAGAAAGGGGAGGTTTAATTAAAACCAAAGGCTGGAACAAAGCCGGTTCATCTTAGAAAGCAAGCTGGCATATTTCGTAGCACTATGTGAAAAACAGAAGATTGGGCTCTATGAAGTCAGAGAAGCTAAACTGAATGTTGATTGGATATTTTACATATGCCTGGCTAATGATAACATGTCATTTGGAGAATTCATTGAGTTATGCAGATACTCCAATGTTGGTACATTTAGTTCTAGAGTATCAAAAACACATCTGTTAATATCTACACAATCTCACCAGAACATTGGTTAAATATTAAGAAGCTGTCAAGCTCAAGGTGTTAGGTAGAAGTTTTTCACATGAAAGTTCAAATTTTATCAATGGCAACAAATACTGGCAGTTATTTTTCTTACAGGTTAACTTAGCACAGTTTTGAGAACCTGTCTGCCAAATGCTTGAGTATGACGAACTATAGTTTGTCCATTGTTCTTTTAAGTAAACATGAAGTTCCATAAGAAAGCAGTTAGTACAGCTCTCAACTCAAATAATAATACGAATGTTTTAAGCCAATTATTGCATTACTTTAAAATAGTATGCAGAAGAGTGTTTTATACATAGAGCTCCTCTCTCTACCAAAATGTTTAAAAAATGTATTCTCAAGGTTGGGGATTTAATACAGTTATTATTTTTACTATTCAGCAGAACATTAAGTAAAATTGACTTTTTTCCCAATTGCCAGTGCATGGCAGTGAGGAATACAATGGTGCTAGTGGAATTTGGCACCACTGCCTTGATTCATACTAAGGTGCTAATTTTTTTTTTTTTTGCCCATCATTGCTTTTGTACCATCAGTGCAAGTGTCAACATAGTGAAAAGGCAAAAAAAAAAAAATCTTAATATTATTATGAAGCTATGTTTGAACTCATGGACCTCCTAAATGGACCACATTTTGAGAACCACTAGACTTTGGAGATATCAAAATGAGGACCTGTCATGATCATTAAATGCAGTTACATTTGGAACTAAGACTAGATAAGAACTAAAAGGGAGAGAGTATAGTAGATAATGGGCATACATGCTGACAATATAGACATAGTACACATATAAAAATAAAAGGAGAATTAGAACATATGTAAAAAGTTTTTAAATGTTTGCAATATCCATACTGGTGTTAGTAGCATTAACATTGCTATCCTGAGACTATTATGAGTTTGATGAGAGATAGAGCAAATGATTATTTATGAGATATTCTAATTCTATCATCTCCAATGTTTTTGAGAACGAGGATATCAATTTGGAAGATAAGAGATAAAACTATAGTAGAGAAAAGAATGAAAAAAAAATTTATAGTCATGATTTTGAATTGGAAGTATAATGTGAACTTGTGACACACTTTTTCTTTAATGTGTGTGGGTGTGTGTGTGTGTATGTGTGTGTGTAGTGTATGTAATATGTATGTCTGTAGGCAGGCGTTTGTATCTATCAGCTTTGTCTACTGAAAGACCTAGAAACAATGACCAAACCAGTATCAATGAGCATCACTAGTACCTACATTTTGATCTTGAAATATCATTTCCCATTAAACAAATTTTTTGGAAACTAGGCTCTGGAAATTGACTGATTATAGGTTAGGGGCAAGAAACTCAATATGAGCCTGGGAAATCCTGACATACTAAAAAGAAAGAAAGCTATCCAAAACTATTCGGATCATGTCAAAAGAACTCAGGAGGCAACTTGAAGTAACTTCCACTAGCCAAAACGGGAAACGATAATTACAAATAATTACAAAGAATAATAATTACAATGCACTGACCCATGAAATATATTTAAATACATGAGTTCATAATAATATTTGTAAAAATGCTGTTAATAATGATATTTGTAATAGGAAGAAGGAGAAGAAGGAGGAGGAGAACTCACTTTTAAAGGATAAGAATTTATTTCATTATTTAAAAAAAAAAAACTAATAAATAAAGGGAAAGACTCAAGCAGCATTTATCCTGCTGCTTGAAAGTTACCATTGCATTACTAAGTAGTAAATGAGAAGAGATTTTTTAAATAAAGAGCGTTCCACTTAAGTTAAAAAATATAATGCTACAACATAGATGACCATTGGAGACGTCATGCTAAGTAATATAAGCCCATCATAAAAGACAGATACTGTGTAATTACACTTATACGAGGTATCTGGAGAAATAAAATCACAGAGACGAAAGTAAAATAGGGTAAAAAGGGGGTGGCGTGAGGGAGGAGGAGGTGCTGTTGTTGAATAGGTGCAATTTCAGTTTTGTAAGATAAAAAGAGTTATGGAGATGGATGGTGGTGATGGTCGCACAGCAATATGCATGTAATTAACACCATTGAACTGTACACCTAAAAATGGTTAAGATGACAAATTGTATGTTTTGTGTATTTTATCACAATAAAAAATTGGGAAAAAGTTTTAGAATTAGAATATCACCATTTCGCCTTCAAGTGAGTTGTTTTAAAAATTGTACTAAGATCACAAAAAAGAGAGAGAATCAGATAATATAATCCATAGCTTTGTTATGGATATCAAACATGAATTTGATCCAGGTCCTAATTTTAGAAAATAGAGGGCAGAGAAATATGTTAAACTGCATTATGAATATGTAATCAACAGAATCCAGGCCTTCGGAAAGTCTACAAGTCAAATAACTTAATTTTTCAACAGATAAATTTCAGAGATCCTGTACATTCAGAGACTTAAAACTTCAAATAAAAGATTAGTAAAGATTAAATGTAACGTCTAGAGAAGTCCATTTAGTTAAAACAAACTACTAAGAAATGCAAGGAAATTACTGATACGAATGTCTGGGTAGTAAGGTGGAAGGTAGCACAAGGAAGAGCTTTTGGGATGCCTATAAAATTATATTTCTTGATCTAGGTGGTGACTTCTGAAGTGTCTTACTTATAATAATTCATTAAGGTGTGTGTGTATGTGCGTGCACGTGTGTGTGTGTGTGTGTGTGTGTGTGTGTGTAGTGGTGGTGGTTTTCTATATTATATGTATATGTTTTATTTTATAATAAGAGAAGGTTTTTAGAAAACAATGGACCAAAGTATCTTTTAAGCTTCTTGTACTTTCTCATCTTGTATTTTCTAATGTCTGCTAAACTCTTCAGGTAGAAATTAAGTCTTCTAGATCAACTATTCTATTGCCAAAAATGTGATGTTCAATTTATATTGCCCTCAATATTCAACAAAGGAAATTAAGCTGAGTTGATGCAGGCAAACATTTAAATGCTTTATTTCTCATAAGACACAGAGGAAATGAAAATCTTAGAATTTTAAAGAAAGGAACAGTACCAGGGAGGTATTTTGTTCGAGACAAAGAAACTCAGAATGAAACTGAAAATATTCTTTCTCCTTCCCTCATCCCTCATAGATTCTTAAATGTTCAATTAGAACAATTTGCAGAAAACAATGTGCCACTAATAGCAACAGGGAAGAAAGGTACTCAGGCAGTAAGGTCTTCTGGAAATAAATAGAAGTAGCAGTTCCGTTACTGTGGATAAGAATTTGAGGCTTTTTGTAACTTAGAAAGTAAGAATTCCTTCATGTTTCATCCCACAGGTAAACAAGTAACATTGTCTTATAGAAGATCATATTTTTCTCCCTCTCGAAATCAGCCAAATAAAACCAAAATTAATAAAAACATATTACCTTAAAATGGTAATTTTTGACTTTTCTGAAAATTGTATTGGACTCAAAAATTGAACTTGATTTTTCCAGTTTCTGCATAATGGAAGTTTCATT
The DNA here is from genome assembly GCF_000325575.1 of Pteropus alecto. Taxonomy (NCBI): domain Eukaryota; kingdom Metazoa; phylum Chordata; class Mammalia; order Chiroptera; family Pteropodidae; genus Pteropus; species Pteropus alecto. The sequence continues at coordinate 1,114,398 of NW_006432943.1, forward strand.
TATTCTTGTAAGGCTATTGAGGAATCATGTAGTAAGTTATTATGTTTAGTAAACTGAAAAAAAAAAAAAATGCCTGACTCGCAAAGAAAACATTTGCATTTGAAAAGCTTGAGTCAATAAAGAGTTATCAATGATTCACCTATTTCCCTAGTTTGCTCAGTAGGTTCAGGCCAACAAAGAGACAGTTATCAAGGTGAGAGTATAAGACTATCATTTACTTACCCTCCATGATAGTCAAAGGATCTTCCACTTTGGGACGCAGGATATTAGGGCCAAAGACAGTGGCCAGGTTCTGAACACTCATTTTGTTAACTCCCGAATACGATTGTACTTCATCCAAAAACCTGTTGGGTGTAAGCATGAGGTCAAATCTGTCAATGGAATAAACAGGTCTTTGGGAAATATTTATGACACGGAGCATGTTCAAAAATGATTATGAAGATAACATTATTTAGAAATTCAAACATCTTTCAATTAAATGTGAAGAAAATATGTTTTAAATAATTAAGAATTAAACTTGAGGCATGATATACAATATCATCCCTGGCCTGGCTTGGTTTCCTCTGGCAGTCATAGGAATAAGTGTTTGAATAATGCTATTATGGACTTGAGATTTGAGACTATGGTTTCCCTGCCAACCCTCAATAACAT
>NW_006432943.1:1115061-1155790 GCF_000325575.1 Pteropus alecto
TTGAGAACTATAAATAAGATCATCTGGTATAATCCCTTATTTCAGAGAGGAGGACTCAACCCTCTTTGTGGAGTAATTTGTGAGCTTCAAATTCATAGTCTGCTAAAAAATGAGATCAAACATGATTTAAATTAAAACCTCAGTTCTACTGACATGAAAAATTATAAGCACAAATTGTTCAAATTTATTAGATGCTAAAGAATAAGAGGCATGAAACAATCCTTTCCCTGAATGATTTTAGTAGGAGGGATTGATTTTGTAATCTTTCAGGCTTTTTTCATTCCTTATCACCTTCTTTATTTCTACAAGAATTTCTATGCTTCAAGAGCAGTTAAGTTTTTCTACTGTAGAGATAAAGACTCGCAATACAGTTCTCAAGTATGCCTTCTGCTCTTTTCTTAAAGAAAATGTAACCTTTTTACTATCCACTACAATAGCTTGAACTGGTTCGAAATCTCGATATGGAAGACTTGCATGTTAATAAGTCTATGCTATCAGTAAAACTATTTCTTGCTTTTTCAAATGCTGAAGCCTAAGGTTTTGTTTGCTTCCTAAACATAACCATCACCATAAAATTATAGTAGGAGGTTTTGGAATTCCTACTCAGTTGCAGTTGACAGTGAACTCCACAGTGTCTCACAATAGTCTTAACTCTAGTCTGCTGAATATTTATCTAATCACACAAGACACAAAAAGCATACATGAATGATGTATTGTACTGAATTAAAAATTTGAATTTATTTTTAAATGGACTGGGAAGCTATCATTTAAAACACTGCAGTAGCACCAATCATCAATCTCTTTAGTTAAATTTAATATGTTTCAATTTAACGTGTTTGGCTTTTTTCCCCCACATTTGGTTTCTTAAACAGGGCCACAGATATGGCATATCCCATCCTAGGCTTTAAGTTAAAAGTACCCACTGAGAGAGAGCTTTACCAGGTACAATTACCGTTCTAATAGAATGAATTACAAATGTCTTTTCAATGAGTCCTGAGGTGGAAAAGGAATGGAAAGAAACTAATATTTAGTATGCACTTACTATATACACATTAATCACTTACAAATATAATTTAACACTTAAAACAACTGTGTGAAATGTGTATTTTTACTACCATTTTCCCTATTAGGACTCTTATTCAGAGAGAATAAGAAAATTGCATAAAGATACGTAAACAGTCAGTGGTAGAGTCTGGACTCCCAAGTAAATCATTCTCATGCTAAGGAACATGTTCCTTCTCTTAAAAATAGTACATGGTACATGTAAAAATAAATTTGATGAAAGTTCAAAACAACATAGCTTTAATATGTAAAGGCAAGAGAGACTTCAAAAATAACAAATTACAAAATCACGCAATTTTAGTGCTCAAAGAAACTTTTGAGATCACCTTGTCAAACCTCTTAATTTTATAGAGGCCAATACTAGAGCTCAGAGCACTTAAGTGGTTTTATTCATTGTCGAACATTAAATTAGTATCAGGCTAAATATAGTTTTGTTTTGTTTAGTTTTGTCTTTTAGACAATTCTTACCTGCAGATATACTTGAGGAGGTTGTAATTGACCACTGGCAAACTCTTCACCTGCTTTGCTAATTCCTTAACACCCTGAGTACAAAGAAGAAAATAAAAGTTATCTTTCTAGGTGTTGGTTTTATAATTAAAGCAAATGTGAAATGGATATACAGTGTTGGGTTTTTTAATTAGTTTCACATACTATCAGCAAAGGATCCTATCCTGAAAACTTGCCATCATCACAGAGAGCATTTTAGAAATATTTTCAAGGATGTAAAAGAATTTCAAATATCTCCATAAGTACTATTTGTAGAGAAACATATTTAAGTGAAGCCCATTTAAAATGTTTAACATTTGTTCACATTTGACTGAAAAGAGAAGATAGCCTCACTTATACTAAGGTTATCTATGGGGGAAAAGTAGCTTTGACGTAGTGTGGGTCCTTTCCATTTTTAGCATGCCCCAAATATAGACAGACACACATCCACCAACAAATGAGTCTCTCAAGCCTGGTCATGTCTAGGATACATCATTTGGGGTGGGGTGGAAGGTTGGAAAGTCTGATCTTCCTGGAAACTCCACAAAGGGATCAACTGCTTTGTTTCTTCTCATTGTAGCCCTTCCTCTAAATTGTAAGTAAGCGGTCCCAGAAAAGCTAATCAATAATTGGGTTTGTTTTTCTCCCTGTAATGGGCAGGTAGTGAATATTTTAAGCTTTCTGAGACATATGGTCTCCGTCTCAGCTATTCAACTCTTCTATTATAGCATAAAAAGCAGTCACAGACATCATATAACAAACAGGCAGCAATTTTGATAAGAATGCCAAGAAAATTCAATACAAAAACGAATAGTCTTTTCAACAAATGGTGCTGAGACAACTAATATCTGGATGCCAGAGAATGGCGCTGGACCCTTTCCTCACAGCATAAACAAAAATTAATGCAAGATGTAGCATACACCTAAATGTAAGAACTAAAGCCATACAAATCTTAGAATAAAATATGAGAGTAAATCTTCATGACTTTTGGTTAAACAAAGCCTTCTTACATCTGAGAGGAAAAGCAAAAGGGACAAAAGAAAAATAGATAAATTGGACTCTATCAAAATTAAAAACTTTGGTGTTTCACAGGACACTCATGAAGAAAATGAAGAGACAAACTACAGAATGGGAGAAAATATTTGCAAATCATATATATCTGATAAGGGACTTGTATCTAAACTATATAAAGAATTCTTACAATTCAATAATAACAAGACAATCCAATTAAAAATAGGAAAATGATCGGAATAGATGTTTCTCCAAAGAAAAACACCAATAGCCAACAAGTATATGAAAAGATGTTTAAAATCATTAGCCATCAGGGAAATGCAACTCAAACTTCAATGGCATACCACTTTACACGCATTAGAATGGCTATATTAAAAAGAGAGAGAGAGAGAGATAAAAATTGGCAAAACGTAGAGAAATTGGAACCTACTCATATTGAATTTTAAATGGTGGAGCCTCTTTAGGAAACAGAGTTACATATGGCTCAGCAATTCTACCTCCTAGGTATATATACCCAAGAGAAATTAAAACACATGTTCATGCCAAACTCTGTACATGGATGTTCATAGCAACTATTACCAATAATAGCCAAGCAGTGGAAACAACACACATGTCCTGCAACTGATGAATGGATAAATAATGGAATATTACTTGGAAATAAAAGGAATAAAGTACTGATACATGGTACAATGTAGGTGAGCCTTGAAAACAGTAAAAGAAACCAGTCACAAAAGACATACTGAAAGATGCTATTTATATAAAATGTCCAGAATAGGAAAATTTATAGAGAAAGCCAATTAATTAGTTACCAAGAGCTGAGGAAGGACAGACATGGGGAACAGGTATGAAGTTGTTACGGGATGATGAAAATGTGCTAAATATTCTAAAATTAGGTATGGGTGATATTTGCACAACTCTGAGAATATACTAAAAAAGCACTGAATTCTACATTTCAAATGGGTGATTGTATAGTATCTGATCGTATTTCAATAAAGCTGTTCTTTAAAAAAAAAAAATTAGGCAGTAGGTAAGATTTCTTAGGAGTCATTCTTTGAAGTGATTTAAGAGGCCTGCAACAAAAAAGGAAATATGAAGTCAGTCATCTACTTTGTTCACAAACTATTTGGCCTGAGATAGCACCACGAACTTTTAAGGGAGCGAAGTGGAAAAGAATGCTAATTTCATTTATTCGGCTACATACATTTTTCTTTTTGATGAGAGAAGGGGTTAAAAATGGGACCCGAGCTGCCAGTATCAAGTCTAAATGCCTGTGATGTTGATACTCACTCATAATAGTGGAAAACAATCCAAACAATAGGACAAAGGGAAGTCTACAAATTAAAGACAAGGAACACTGGCGAAACCCTCAAACTAAGGTTTTTCTTTTTTAGAAATAAATGCATCGACTTACTGCTTCCTCTTCTTTGCTGAGAAGTTTGGCACATGATAAAAAATCTTCATATTTCGCATAAGGAATAACTGGTTCTGGGAGTTCTCGGAGATAAAGTTTGAGAAGTGATGCCACCGTGTGCACATCCGTGTTGCTGTGGAAATAGAAGTATGAGGACATTCTTTGGAGTGAAACTTATACCATTTTATTTATTTTTTTTCATCAGATATACAGGGAAGTCAGAACACTATATGAGCTGGCAATTGACTCAGTCAATCAGCTTTCAAGAAACACACATTTATATAATATCTATTTGATGCCACCACAGGTGGAAAGAGAAGGAACAGAGAGTGTAGTTTAAAATCATTTGAAAGTTAAGCATTTTTTCTTTCATGTGTACTTAATGGTAAGCAAAAGTGTTAACCTTCAGAAACAATGAGAATAGACCAGACTTTAAATAAAATATAATACAGTTTACAAAAAATGCTAAATCTATGTTTGTGTATGTATGTATTCAATGTTAAAATTAATTACTTCTAAATAACTCCATTTCTCAAAATGTCCTACTCATTCTTGAGAAGACACGGGTGACTGGTTTTAGATACCTGAAGCTTAGTATGACATGATATAACTTTTTAAACAGAGCTCATTTGAAGATGACTGATTCTCAGCATGTTTACTTGTTTAATATTCTAAGATAGTTGCAAACCCTAAGAGTCTTTAAGAAAGAGAAGGAAAGTAATACAAAAATAAACAATGAAAGCTGAATATGATCTTTGTGTAACACAAAATTTATTTTTATTCTCTGCTGAATACCAGAGTGGCAGGATAATTTATTGAAATATTATTTTATATATTTTTTCTCCATATTTCTCTATTTCCTATTAATCCCTGAAAATGGCTGATAGTAAAGACAGAAAGAACTAGGGTTGTCTTTTTTTGTGTTTTTGTTCTGTTCTGTTTTGTTTTGTTTTGTTTTGAGGGGAGGACAGGAACATGGGAAGGAGAGATGGATAGGCAAGAAATAAAAAGGTCGATTGATTCCCATGAAGCAGAAAGAGATTATAAGCAAGGTCAGGGATTCTGTAAGTAATGAAAACACACACCCACTCCCAGACTGTGCTCCAGGAAGTGACAAGTTCCCAGAGGGGTATATACCTTGACAAGTTGCAATATAGGCACTGGGATTTCCTGCCTCTGTGAATATTGTCTTGTCCCAAGAGTGATATGCAAGCAGAGCTGGCTTCACCAAACTACATGGGCTGGGACAATGGGCATCTCAGTTCTCAATTTAGGACTCATAAATTGATTTCATCAGGTATTTCCCACATACCTACTCTGTATTGGGCATTAGAGAAAACACAATGGCTAGGATCCCAAGGGGTTAAAGGAAAGTATTATTTTAGCCTGCTTATAATTTATAATCCAGTGGAGGCAGCAGATATTAAGCAGATAATAATACAAGTATATAATCACAAAGTGTGGTGAGTGGTAATAAGGAAAAATATTAGATGCTATCTAATATCAAGAGAGGACTAATCTAAGGGTTGAAAGCCTTCTCTAAGGAAATGATGTTTGAGCCAAGATCTGCAGAGTGTGTAAGAATTAACTAAGTGAGAGTAGAAGAACAGAAGACGATGTTCCTGATTAATTCAAAGAGGTAAACAGAGCCCAAAGTGGAAAAAAGCATCTCGTCCCTGAGCTAAAAGCTAGGGAGACTAGAGCTCAAAGTGGGGCTGGATGAGCTGTGAGCAGCAGGCAGTGTCTTCGTGGACCATGGGACTTCGCTTATGTCAGAATTAGTCAGGGTAAGGGCTGAGGTTCTCCACTGTAACACTGGATCAGAGCAGGCATATTGTAAACCATTTTGCAGATGTAAAAATAAAAGAGGTGGTCTGACAGGGTCTGTCTTAACTAATTAGCTTTATTCTTTTCATAATTAAATGTTTTTTCTTTTAAAATTATGAAATGATAGATAATATAGAAGTCATTTTAAAGGCTAGTAAAAAAAATAAAATAAAAATCATGTCTCCAGGATACCTTAAAAACTGTGACCAAGCCTATTAATTCCTAAAAATACTTTCTGAACATTTTTTAAAAAAGAGATAGACCTAACATAGTCTCAGTAGTAAGACAAGGAAGACATTAATGTTTTTGTTTTCTGGCAAACCACTCCACTTCGTGCATCTCAAAGCCCTTCCTACATCTCCTGTGCTATGTCATAAAGCCCCGAGCCCTGAAAGTACAGTCATCATCAGTAACAAACCACAAACAAGGCAGGATCTGCAAATCAATCAAGTATTACGATAAACTATTTCCATCTTTTGATTCCACTCAAATCCAATCCACTCTAATCCGACCCAGTCAATGACTGGGTTAGGTTCTGTGGCTTTTAAAGTCAATGACAATTTTGTTAAAGTTGTAGGCAAGTCCAGAGAAGACTATAAAAAATAAAATCAGCATAATTTTAATATATGGAGTATATTATGTATAATTTGTATGGCTAAAAAAATAGACTACATAAAATATTTATAAAATAAATGCAATAAATGGAACGATAATGATAAATAAGAAATATATATTTAATGAGAAATCTGTTTTAGTATTTCAGTGAAGAACTATTCATTACATTGACTCTCTCCCAGCACACAGTTTTCTAGGTAACTTGCTTATTGTTTTGCTTCTAATGAAGTTGAGCTATAGTACTGAGGACGTTTCAACACTAGATGGCATGATTGCAAAGTTAGTCTACTTGAGATGGTGTGAAAATTGTGAAGGATGAAAGGCTTCAGACTCATTCTTCATCCACTAGCAATATTCTTAGCACCAAAGCTGTAGTAATTCTCCAAGATTAGAAATATTCGAACTATGAATCAAGGTAAGAGATGTGGACTGTTATGATTATATTATCCCTTCTCTAGAGTGATATGTTACATTAGTTCGATAGCATTATAGTATGTATATACTCGCACGCTATTATGTAGAAACAAAAAGAAAAATAATCACAAATATATTCACATATATATATTAATCAACAAATGTTATTAAATTTTTGCTTAAAAGATAAAACTTATGACTTAAAAGATAAAATTTATAACTGTTGCGGGGGGCTTTATTAAGCTTAGGTTATTTTGTAGAAATAGAGACTTCTCTATTTCCCTAGCATTCTCATAATTAGCTTTGTCTTTTCCCACTGAATGGAAGAAAACAATCACTTCTGGAAAGACTCTAGCATACGTGCCAGTTCTGATTCACCTCAAGGGCCTCACATCTGCCTCAACTGCCTACTACAACAAGAAGTCTGGGGTTACTCTGAAAAATCTATTGGTATACCAACTCTACAGAACAGCAAACATCTGCCTCTAACTCTCTGGCCTGATATGTCTTACTGAAAATCCATTACTTTGGCTAATTAATATTTGTTTAACATATTATAGTCAATTATTATGTATTAATTGATATTAATATTATGTGTTAATTGCCCAATATACCTAGAGGAACTTGCCATCTTTGCCTCAGAGAAGTATATCTCAGTCTTCATCAAAGTGAAATGAAGGGACTGAATTGGGGCAAAAGTTGATGTACATGAAGAATTAAAATCCCTAATCATAGCAACGGCTGCAGCACACATGTATACACATCTCTTTCTGCGTCAGGCCCTCATAGCAGTCCATTGAGTAGCTTCTGTTATGAACCCTATTTGGGGCACTAGAATAGGACACTGCACATATATGAAATTCTTTTTGGCTAATTACTGAGATGGAGGATTTTTAAAGCAACTCTGTTTGGGTAGAAATTTGAATCTATTTGTTAACGTAAAATCATTATATAGACCTCAGGTCTTTTTCACTCACCTGGCAGTAGAATCTGTTTTCAGAAATTAAGATAAATAATCATGCACAATCTATTCAGTGAGAGCAAAGAAGCAGAGTCAGGCCCAGAGAGTCTGAGTAAAAGAGTGATCAGGACAGAAGATGTTCTGTAGCATATGTCCCTTCATGGATCAACATATGGGTTTTGTTTTCATCGTATATTGTACTTAGACTTAATTCTGGATCCTGTATGCTTTTTATTAAACTTAAAGGATAATTCCATGAGACTTTCTATCATTGACCTAATTTTATATTCTTATGGCTCTTCCTTTGGTCATTCTAGATTGTTCTAGAAATCATTAACTCACCACATAATATCTAAACACTTATGATGTGCACATGCCAGGTAAAACAGAAATAAACAACATAGATTTTTTTTTTTGTTCCCTTTGGGTTTATATCTATCCGATTAACAACATGTTTCTAAACCAATCCTCATTTGTTCAACTTGTTAACACTTTTTGTGTATTCTTGCTGCTAAGTCCCTTCCAGGTATGTGATCTTAAGAATAATTTGATATTTCCTAGAAATGATCTGCACTATTTACAATCTATGTACAATATAGACCTCTTACTAATCTGAATAGAGATAAAGGAGTCTGACGACAATCCCTCCTTGCTTATCCTTTAAGCCCACCCCTCCATCCCTAACAGACTCACGCACACAGGTAAATCCAAATGCCACAGTAAATACAAACATAACACTACACAGGCAAAACCATGTAATTTTTTTTTTTTTTTTTACACCTATAGCAGCTGATATTCCTAGGTGGTCTCCCATCCAAGTACTAACCAGGCCAGACCCTGCTTAGCTTTCGAGATCAGACGAGATCGGGAACGTTCAAGGTGGCATGGCCATAGAAAAACCATGCAACTTTTAAGCCTCAAAATTAGAAATGGGAAGTTTTTACTCTGAATACTATGCACAGAACACAATACAATCAGTTGATTAAACTAAACAGAATTAACTTCCAATGAACCAACATAGAAAGTTATTAAAGATATTATGAATTTATTTGCAACACACATTGTGAGATAACCTAAATTTCACTTAGAATTAAGAAAAAATAAAGTCATATCCATCAAACTCTATGGATAACATATATGAGACTGAAAGCGATCAGCAGCATTGCCAAAGTGAAGACTGGCACCAGATTATCGTAAACAACACATTGTCTACTGAGTTCACCAAGATATAAAAAAGCAAATCTAATGGTAAATAAATAGTTTCAAACTAAACTAAATGTCTACAAGAAAAGCCTGGTTTTGTTCAAGCTTATTTTCTTATATATCTGTCAAAAATGGTACACTTTTGGGCAGTGAAACTTTAATAAAGTTAAACTGTCATGACTTATTGTACCATTATGAAAGTGTCACTACTGAATTATATAGAACACCAAAAGGCAGATTTATCTCCAGGCAAAGTCCTGGACTATACTGAATTAGTGCTTATCCCAGACAAGTCTCCTGGTTTAAAACTAATGATGGCAGAGAACTGCATGATTACTCCTGCTATGGACTGAACTGTCCGCCCTCTACCCCTACCCTTGCCAATTCATATGTTGAAGCCCTAGCCTCTGATATAATATTATTTGGAGATGGGGCCTTTGGGAGGTAATTAGAGTGAGATGTGGTTATGAGGGTGGGACCCTGGTTTGATGGGATTAGTGCCCTTATAAGAAGAGAGCTTGCTCCCTACCCCCTACCCCATGCATACACAAGGAAAGTCTATGTGAGCATACTGGTGGGAAAATGGCCATCCACAAACCAGGAACAGAGCCATTTCCAGAACCCAACCATGTTGGCACCCTGATCTCAGACTTCCAGCCTTCAGAATTGTGAGAAAATAAATTTCTATTGTTTAAGCCACTCAGTCTGTGGCATTTTTTTATGGCAGCCTGAGCTGACTAATACAATGCCCAAATCTGCATTTGGTGATTTTACCTTTAAAGCCATTAATGGTACTGTTAAAGTATTAGATAATGAAATGTTAGCAGAAAGAGAGAAATATGCTTTCAGATAATGTGGGTTTATGGAACTACTGTCAGATCAGTGCGATATAGAAGAAAGTGATTCTCAATCTTGGTTACACATGGAACGTTTGTTTCTCAAGACACCCATGATTGGGTCTTATACATTCTTATATATAATTGGGCTGAAGCCTGGGCATTGACATTTTTAAAAAGCTCTTCAGGTGATTCTCATGTGCTTCCAGGGGTGGAACATGGAGGCAGCTTCCATATATAATGGTCACAAGTTTAAATATGGCCACTCTACCATCCACTGGAAACTACTAGTTACAGACTTGTCTCTCCAAAGTTTCCTGATGGAACAGTGGTGGGAAGAATGCTGTTCATGCTTAAACCTAACTCTCACATTGCCCTTTTCTTTCCTACTTCTAGAATTACTTAGATATATGTGTATATTGACTTCTCCCTTACAATGCTAGCTAAATACATAAAGAAATATTTGATAGTTTGGCATACAATCTAACATACCACACACATGAGCAGGTGTATACATGCATGCACACACATTTGCACACATATACATATATATCTGTACATGTATAAGATACTCAAAGTAACAGAATATCCTGTCGTATACCTATAGGAAGAGATTACTTTAAGCATCTGAGTTTTGTGATTCCAAATAATAGACCCCACAAATAGAAAGTAGCTAACCCCAAATTGAAAAAATAAACTTATGGATATTTGTCCATTTGCTGCTTCTAACGATTATTTCCCAGGGGTAAGTCTCTCATTTCATTGTTTCTTTAATGCGTCACTTGCCTTTCCCTTCCATCTCTTTGCCTTCTCCTTCTCTGGCTATCATTCCTTACGTGTCAGCTCCCAAACTTTTCTTCCTCTGCTGGCTTCCAAGTATTACTTTCCTCAACTCTATGCACAACCCCTGGATAAATCCACAAGTTCAACTATCACGTTTTTACAATGACTATAAAGTATACACATCTCTACTCCAGACCTTTGCACTGGATTCTTAGACGTTCCATACACATTTTGAACTCTATGTAAACAAAGCTGGATAACAGTAACGAAATCTTTGCAATACAATTATTCTTTCTTTAACATGTTTTCAACCATAAATGGCATCACCATTTACACAAACAAGCAAGAAACATAGACATCAACCTCAATTTTGCTATTCCCAAGACCCTAAATCTAATAGTAATTAGTGATTCTCAGAATGAGTTGCATATTGGAATCACCTGGAAAATTTTAAAAAATACTAATAACTGGATCCTATATTTTCTGATGTAATACTTTATGAACTCATTCTCTCTTCAGTAGTTTCATTGACACTGCTCAAGTTCGAGTTTGTATCACTCACTTCTATTCATGTAACAGCATATTAGCTGGTCTCTCTGCTGCAAGCTAGTCTTCCCACTCCCAACTTTCTGAACATGTCATATGGGTAGTCGTCAGCAATAACAAACAGATGTAAATAACAAGTAAAATGCCTGGTTGTATAACTTTTGAGTACCGTATTGGAATACAAAGGGCATATGTTTAGGTGTATGTAGATAAATATATATCACACAGAAACATACATACTTATTTTCTAGACTAGACATTAGAGTTGTTAAATTAGTATATTTGGGTTAGTATGTTTGAGAGCATTGATTCACTTTATACATAGCCATACTCCAACTTGTCTAAGTAAAATAAAAATTTAGACCAAAGAATAAAAATAAAATCTGACTTTTTCCATTATAGTGCCAAAGTGCTTTCTACAGTGAGGAAAGGATAGAGGGACTGAGACACTCATAAGTGGTGTAGAATATTCAGGAAAGTTTTCTTAAAGCATTATTATATCAGTATAGCTATTTTAACAGGCTACTTTGTGCATACATATGCATACAATTCCAATGAGAATAACAAAACTGATTAAAACTTTAAGTGCTATTAATTACAAAATTAATCAACATGGCTATTAAAATTAGTTAATATTTCCCTCCAAGTCTAGTGATTTTGGACTCAATATTCAATGTTATATCCAAATTTAACTTAGAAGTAACATTCAAATGCACACAATACATTCTTTTTTTTTTTTTAATTAATTTATTTTTTTTAGGCGAGGCAACCCTTGGTTGACCTCACAGATTGCAAAGACCTTGTCAGCTTACAATCTCTTATATTTTATATTTTATACCTACAGCACCTGGTCTTCCTAGGTGGTCTCCCATTCAAGTACTAAGCAGGCCTGACCCTGCTTAGCTTCCGAGGTCAGACGGGATAGGGCTTGTTCAGGGGGGCATGGCCATAGACACACACAATACATTCTTATACTATAAATGACATTAATATTTTCCAAACTCTTAAGAGCCAAGTTATAAAAAAAAGTTTCATAAAGTCCCTCCCAAAGATATTAACTCAAGTCAATAAAGCCATGTAGATTTTCCTATTAAACTAAGATCATATAGTCATATCACTAATGTATATAACTCCTTAGAATAAGTATTAACATAAGGAATTGTTTGAAATTCACCAGTGATAGAGATTATAGCCTGTCTGCAAGCTAGAGATTTCATTGTTTATGTGTGTATATCTACATGTTATATACATATATATACATATTACACACATACATACTACACACACACACATACACACACTTACACACACACATGTCCTTTATAGAATTTAAAAATGTATTCAATGAGTTCTATCACATGAAGAAAATCAATCCAGGTGCCCCTTGATTGACTTTATGTGTTAGACTTCGTCTTTCCTCAGTGTCAACAGCTCATCGCATTTATTTATAATTGCTTCGGGAGAAAGCTCAAGCTTTTGAGGTTCCACAGAGTATCTATAGTTGCTAATGGATGAAGTAGTTAGTTTGCGCAGGATTTTTAATAAACACAGGCATTCTGAATCTAGGTTGAGAATAACAATGTAGGAATATTCACACATGAACACTTTCTCTGGCCTTTCTGTGGAATATTATTTCTTAATTTCACAAAGCGTAAAATATATGCCAAGAAATGTAAAAATGATTAAAATGATTGGGAAGTTATTGTCAATTCAGATGACATATTTGCAGATGAATATAAAGAAACTACTTACAGTAAGTGATATAAGAAAACTCATAGTAATTTTAAAATTATACTTAATAAATAGCACTTATTCAATGGATCACATGACTATAGTTTAAAAGAGGTGGACTAAAATACTTCTTGCTCACCACATATTTCCCCCAGGAATGGATCAGAAATAAAGACATTTGGAAGAAATTATATACTAAGTACACTATGATTATACAATTATCTAATTAGATTATATAAATTATGAGCTTTCATTTCTTACTTAAATGAGATATGCTGCCTTTCCTAACATTTGACTCTTGAAATACAGACTTTGACGCTATTCTTTCAGAGAGTTTACATGACTACTAGTTTTCACGTCTTTCCTTTAGTAAACACATGTACTTGAGGCTTTATCACATAGCCTTTTCTTGTTTCAACTGTACCCAGCATTTGAAGTGCTATGGGTTGTAATTTCAGTATCACGTTGTCTTCAAAATCTTGGCAAAGAGCTAATGAACTTGGCTTGGCTAAAATAGACAAGTTATTGCTCTATTTCATTGCCTTACCATTTTTTGTTGTCTGCCTACATGCTTTTCCCTTCAATAAACTCTGCATACAGAGTTTCAGGAGAAATGAAGGAAATGTAATCATCATAATACATTCAACAATTTGTTTTTTCTGGGAGATTTCAGATTATGCAACTAAGAATTTCCTAGAGAAGCATTATTGATGTTCTGATGCTGAGGAGGTTTATGCTAAAATGTTTTTTAAATGTCCCTAACAGCATTTAAAACCTATATACATACTTTAATAGTTCTTTTTTAAAATAAAAAATAAAATAGAACCAAATGTCACTAATAATTTTTCTAGCTAACAGACCAAATAGCAACCAAAGTTTTTAATATATATTTTTTTTCTTATACATGTGTCCCTAACAATGACCCTATTGCATGTTGCCATTTCCTTTTGTGACTGTCACAAGTTTGGGGAATTTTGATTATGTGATTCTGGGATGAACAATAAAGTATGCAAACATTCTCTTCTAAAAAACTTACATTCTTTCGATAAAGTCAATAAGGTAGAAAACAAAACCTTTGTGTCTTATAAAAGAGATGAGTAAATAGAGGCCCAACTTTACACTGTTGAATCTCTAACTCATAGTATTAGAGGGAACTTAAAAGGATTTTATAGTATATCCAGGTGAGTCAACACCAAAACCATTGGAATCCATGCAAAACTTGGTCCTTCTCTGAGCATGTCAATAGTCTTTTATTACAACACAAAAGCATTCTCAATACATGAGCTAAATAATACCATTCCATTTTATTAGTATGTGTGTATTTGTATACATTTATACAGTTGCCCCTTGAACAACACCGAATTTCAACTGCATAGGTCAACTTGTATGTAGGGTTTTTTTTTCAATAAGTACAGTCGGCCCTTTGTATCTGCAGTTTCAACCAACCTTGTATGGAAAACAGTATTTTTGCATTCCCAACTTTGGTTTCACAACTGCAGATTCCCAACCGTAGATGGAAAATACTGTTTTTGATCAGTGGTTGGTTGAGTTAACAAATGTTAAGGACACTGTATTTTAGTTTTTTGGGAATCAAAAGTTATACACAAATTTTCGACTGTATGAGGGTGGGCACTGCTAAACCCCATGTTGTTCAAGGGTCAACTATATTGAGGGAGAGGATAAAAAGGTGTAAAATAATTGAATTATATATTTATTGTAGATATTGTATTAAAACACTGTCCTTTATTGAAAAGGATATTTTGCTATCATATATAGAGATATTTATTATATTAGTGCTGTTTTCTACTCGAACCATTTTTAAGACAGGTCAGTGTAAGCACAAAGAAAGAGGTGAAGGAAATTGTATTAAGAAGTAGAGTTTTTGTTTTGTTTTATTTTGTTGTTAATGTTTTGTTATAAATCAAAATCTAGTTCACTTTGGGAGTATAATGCATTATATTCATGAGAGCATTTCTGAGTACAAAGCAAAGGTACTGGTCTTAATTTAGAGCTGTGGCATTTATGAAATCATAAACCCATTCAATTATGAACATTGACATAGGCAGGTATTTTGCTTTAGCAGACAAAAATGACTTTCTCATGTAATTTTAGAAATTGTTTTGAAACATGACAATTTTTAAGTTTTCTAAATTCTAATCTATGAAAATAAGCACATGAGTTGCCTACTTATTGAGATATCAGAAATATTAGCATTCTTTCATTCAAAAAATATATTGAAAATATACTTCTTTTATCCATTTATTCAACAAAGATCTATTGAATGCCTACAATATGTTAGACATTGTTTTAGGTGTTAAGGATATAAAAGGTGATCAAGATTCATAAAATTCTCTACTTTCTTAGAGCTCATGTTCTAGTTATACATGTAGAGTTTTATTTTATGAATACAATGCTTTAAATGAATAGCCACAGTGATATCCTCACGGATATATATATATATATATATATATACACACACACACACATACATACATACATACACATACACACACACACACACACACACACACACACACTCTCTCTCTCTCTCTCTCTCATGATATTCGAATGATTATCTCAATCTTAAATCGATATTCCCAGAACATCACTATTGGTTATTTAGTGATTTTTCAACCATTTCCTTATCATAAATTATGAAGATAATCAGAAAAATCAAACATTTTAAAACCATACGCCTTTTAAAGGGCATATATGAATGGCTCATAAGCACATAAAAAGACATACAACATCGGTTGTATATATTAGGGTCAAGCAAATTAAAACAAGATGATACCATCTCACTCTCACTAGAATGGCTATAAAAAAAGTGGAACATCCATACATTGCTGGCGGAAATATAAAATGGTACAGCCACTTTGAAAAAACGATTTGGCAGTTCTTCAAATGTTAAACATAGATATGACCCAGCAATTTTACTTCTAGTTATATACCCAAGAGAAATGAAGACACAAAAACTTGTACATTCATGTTCATATCATCATTATTCACAACAGCCAAAAAACAAAAACAACTTTAATGTCTACCAAGTGATAAATAAATGGATAAACAAAGTGTAGTATATCCATAAAATGAAACCTATTCATCAATAGAAAGGAACAAACTACTGATATATGCTATAACAAGGACAAACCTCAAAAGCATTATGCTAAGTGAAAGCACCTGGATGCAAGAGACCACATGTTAAATAATTCCATTTATATAAAATGTTCAGAAAGGGAAAAATTTATAGAGATAGAAAGATTAGAGGTTGCCTGGGGAAGAAGGGCTGCTGGGAATAACAGTAATATTATTCTTACTTGGGTAATGAAATGTTCTAAAACTGCTACATAGTAATGATTGCATACCCTTGAAATTGGTGAATTACATGATATATAAAATATGAGCTACTAAATTTATTTCAGAAAATATAGGCTTTTAAGGGACGTACTTTTGCCAAGCTCATGCAACAATATTCACATTCTGACTTATAAGTCACGCAAAAACACATACTTTCAGAACATAAAAACTTACAAGTATCTCATTTCTTTCAGTAGGAATTGCCATGGAAATTTCAAAACAGAAGTTAATATATTCTAGATTAAAAACATTAAAGTTTATGGTTAAGCAGTAGTTGCTGTATTACATAGGTTCAAGCATATTACTTTTCTTTATCATATAAAATGTTAGAATCTTCATTATCATCAACACCATGATTTTTATGACAATAAAAGTGCTGTATTTTATTTACCTTATAGCATTTCTCCTGCTGTTTTTGTTCTATTTTGTTTTAAGTGAATGAATACAACAACCCAGCAGGGTTAAGCATCGTTACTTCTACTTACATATGAGAAAACTAGGAGTTTTGAGAAGTTAAGCAATGAGTCCCAGGTTGTTAACATGAGTGGTAACTGGTAAGCCTGGGGTTTAGTTCCACACCTGCCTGTCATCAAAAGCGGACCTCTTATTTCTACACTGCTTCCTTGCAAGTATACAAACACCAGCTGATGGATATATCAAATACTGGAAAGCTTCTTGGTTAATTGGCTATTTTTATTCATAATTTAATTAGGTTTCAGTGCAAGTGAGTTCAAATTTATTAATAAGTCAATTGAGCTCAAATTTATTCAAAGATAAAGTGAAACTCATGTCCTCAGTTTCATATGTACAGTCTTTTAGATAAAGCACCAAGAGAGTAAAACACAATGAAACATGACATATTCTAGATAACAACTTTTCCTACATAAAATATTATTTAGTAAATACCCATTTATGTGAGTATTTCATTTATGAGAGTGTTTTCTACCTAAGAGATACTTTCTCTGAAAATTCTTTAATTTTTCAGTCCTTGCTATGTTTACAAAGGGCTTTCATGGAACCCTTGAGAATTACACCCATTGTTCAAATTAGAAAGCCAAGCACTCAGGGAAGCGGGCTTGTCAGAGCTAGTGAAGAGTGAACTGACTGCATTTTCCAAAGTGTGGAGGATTCCAAGTGAGGTGCCACACAAACAGAGCATTAAGTGACATCAAATCACAGAGTAGGAACGTTAGTCCTTTTTCTATTATCTTTCAATTTTCCTGATTATATCAAATAGGAAGTACCAGTTGGGAATGAAAGAAGTGTTAAAGCGGTACTAGCACTTGTCAATCTTCATTTTCATCAAATAAACAGAGGTACTTAGTGTCAGAACCTTTGGGAAGCAGCTCTATTTAGCTGGTATTTAATAACGTGCTTTGTTGTCATTGTGTTTATGCTATATTGACCTTGTATTTATGGCAAGCGGTGTTGGTTTTCAACTAACAAACAATAATGATATAAAGTTCCTTTTACAACAAAATTGATAAAAAAATAACCAAGATAGATTTAAAGAAAAATATCGGTAAACCTAGTATAGGTATTATATGGATATGACTAAAGTTATAATGGTACTCTGTGAATGACAGAAGTTTGAGAAAAACTCTAAGATAATGGTTATCAAACCTTGTCATGCCATTATATTATCTGAGAACTTCATCAAAAAATGGGAATGTTAAGAGTTACCATAGCTAAATAGCTGTTCAGGAGTTTAGAGAGCTGGCTCCTCTCTTCACTTCAGAGAATCACTTACGGTGCTGAAGACAGGGAGCCATCTACAAGTTAATAGTGTAGGGGTCCAGAATGGAGTCTCCCCAGAATGTGCCACTGTGACATGAAGATTATTTCATGCTGAAAAGCCCAACAAACTCAAGGAGAGTTTTTGTTTGTTCGTTTGTTTGTTCTCAACCCACCCCCACACCTTACCTGTCTAAAAGAATTCTAATAGAAAAATCTGCTTCAAGACATGAACCTTAGCAAATTCACCTCAGCACATATAAATTGTGTGGCAGACAGGGAGGATCCAAGCAAATCTGTTTATGAGATTCCCCTCTGTGTCCCATAATTTCTGAGTGGCCCAGCAAGAATTTGTTTACCACATGTCTGCTCTTTCTCATCGACCTATGAATCCCTACTTTCCCTCTGAAAGCCCAGCCCCTGCCTCTCTCTCCTGAGTCCAGAGTGGCTTGTAACCCTCAACTGCCCAATGTATTCTTGGATCTCAGACCTTTATGGAATCCTCATATGTATGTATGTAATAAATTTTGTCATTTTCTCATGTTGCTCTGTCTCAGAATAATTTGATTATTAGTCCAACCAGAATAACTTAGAAAGGTAGAAGGAAATTATTTTTCTGCCCCGACAAGGACTTGCCTTAGGCAAACCCCTAAGAGTCTATTCTTTGCTTTTTCTGACTCTTTAGCTATCCACATGCCCTCAGGCTACTACTTGCTTTCTTCACTTTCCTCCATTGAATCCCACCCTTAGATCTTTTATTCACACTATGATATGAAGGTTCTATAACTGTATAATATGCTACTGGACTCCCAGTGTTTAGTTCTCATGTGGATCAAAGCATAAAGGTGCAGGGAGGGATGTACTCTTCAGGCTGTTCTAAAATTTTAGGCTCCCTGAAACTTACTGGATTTTGTTAACCAATGTCCCTAATTAAATGAATGAATGAACGAATGAATGAGACTAAATTAAATTTCATCCATCTTTCAGCAGATCGCAAAGTATATATTTTACACATCAACTGTATACCCCCCCAAAATAATTTCTTTCACAGTAACACAAGACCTGTCTAGCCTAGTCAGAACTAACATGTTTTTTCCAATAATGCCATGAAGCTGATTTTTTTCTCATTTCCTATATGAGATACCTGAGGCAGATCACCTCACTTGATCAATTTCCCTTCACCTATGCTCCAATAGCCTACAGTCTGGCTTGTATTTCCCAAGTTATTGTTTGAAGATCATGTATACAAAATTTACCAGAGGATTTGTTTTAAATGCAAATTCTTAGGCATCCTTCAACCTTTTAAATCAGAATGATAGCCGGTGGGTATAAGTATTTGAATCTTGAAATATTTCTGTAGATTATTCTTATGTAAACTAATGTTTGAGAATCTCTACCATGTCTATAGTGCTCCCCACTTTCAAGTTCACCTTTTACAACTCAGGTCAGTAGTGCTCAAAACTATATTGCTACCCAGAGATTAAAATTAAAATATGGGTCTGGCTCTTCTGTCTTCTAAATTCTACAGTTTGAGGTTTTTTTCATTTTATCTCTGTAGACTTGCAGCTTGTTTAGTGGTCCTAATCAGTCATCAAGACAAATAAAACATAAACAAAAAAGGAGAAGAAGAGAAGGAGGGACAAGGGCAGAATGAACTGGGTATGTGGGAGGGCAGCTGGGGTGCCTCGGGCAGCAGCTGTTTTATGGGATTGTTGGGCAGAGTGTGTAAAATCACTGGCTTTATACAGCCTCTTTGCTTGTTCTTGAATGTTGTGTTGTAAGTGCGTCGTTATTTTGTTGCCAAGCAATAAATGCAGTAAGAGTGACATCCATATGGCCACTCTTGACTCTATCTTCCCAGATCTTCCAAAATCTGTCTTTTCACAGCTGATGCCATCTGGAGAGCTTTGGAAACAAAATAACACTTGGCTTCTAATTTAATTTTACACATTCTATTTTTCATTGTGTCCCCTCTAAGTGGGGAAGTTTAATATAAAATATTGAGTTTTAATTTGTGTTTATTACTATGTAGAAAGAATGAAGCAAAGAATGATTAGGAACTATGATATCTGTTGTTTTTTACAGTTGACATAAACTGATAAAATATAATTTTTTTCAGGTCAATGAGATTGTCCTTTCTCACAAAATTCATTTTGCTCAAGGAATCTGTGGGAACATGCCATCTACTGTAAAAACAATAAGTCATGCATACATAAAAGTCTTAAACTTGAACCTTGGAACTGGAAAAATAACATTCGATATAATTAAAGAAGAGCAGAATGTTCATGGTTAATAAAAGCGTGCACATGCACTTGCAAACTCTCTAAATTCAAACAGTGTGTAATTCAAATTTCTTTTTCTCTAACCATCTTTTTTCTTTCTCCCACAGGATGTTTTCTCTCATTCAAATATGAAACATTATCTTGCAAGTGGATTCATAGCTTTCAAAGCACAGGCTGATTTATGAACACAGATGCTCGTCAGTGTAGGACTGATGTATAGAAAACATTAAAAACAACAGAGGCAGAATTAAATAAACCAATGTTCTGATATGGTGAATTATTATATAGTCCTTGAAATCATGTTTTTGAAAACTACTTAGTAACATGGGAGGTTGTTCATGATCTATGTTCACAAGAAAAGGCAAGATATAAAAACTGTGATTCCAATACTTATATTTGTATTTTTATATATCTCTATGTCTAACTCTCTACATATCTACTTATTTATACATAGCAAGAGCCCTCTGGGTTGTTTAATTCTGAAACATTAATCTTTCCTTCTTATATTCTTCCATATTCTAAATTATATACAAAATGTTATAATTTAAAGTACAATTTTAATAAATTAAATTTTAATAAAACTTCATACTGTTATAATTTTAAAATATTTTAAAAGTTCACTTTAAGATCAAATTTTAGGCTTTAATATTAGAGTTACAATAATATTATGCCTTATTGTTAAAATTAGAAATTACCTTTGCAGAATTCCTGTGAGAATTTCTTTTTGGATAATAAATATAAAAATAAAAGCTAAATCCTGTTGACTCTTTAGTAAGCTAGAAGCATTATTAGAATAATTAAGGAAAATATTTAATCATTCTTACTCTTTAACATATTTCACAATGAAAAACTTCTGTATCTTGCTTTACATCCTAAAATCTATTCAAAACATTATGCACAATCTGTATTTTTAACTTACATTCTTTTTTCTCTTTATCATTTTGATGGTGACCATTGGTTAGATTAACCTGAACCAGCAAATATTCCCAGGAAGTTTGTCTTCACAATCTGAAAACTGAAAATCGAGCTAGGACTTGGTTGTGCAAAATTTCAAACTCATCCAATTAATTACAAAAGCAGATGGGACTGAATACTCTACTTGGACACATTTCTGAAAATAATCTCTTTCCTTGGAAAATTACAGATTAATTATTCCCTTAACTGTGTAGTGTATATTTTGCCACAAATATATTACTCTCTTTTTTTTATTTCAATGTTCATGGATCTGAGACTCTTCTTTAAAATAAATAAATAAACAAATAAACAGCAGAATCCAGTAATTTAAGTATCTGTGAACTCTTTGAGGGACTCAAGCTTGACAATTTATCAAAACAAAGATATTTAGATTGCCAGAGTGTGACATTGTGGTATGACAAAAATATATATATATATGTATTTATATTGGTTTGCATCCCCGGCTCCAAGGCAGAGCTCCTAAAACCCTTATAATTTCCTAAATGATAAGACTAATAGAAGCATTTTTTTGTTATAATATTTGCTTTTTATCCCTAGTTCTTGAAATAGTTCTGGGGTGATGAAAGGGAAAAGAAAGTCTTTTGTTATTCATAACAAGCCCCTTTTAATCACACATTATTTTATGTTAATGAGGTGACTTTTGGAAAGTCCCTATGGTTGCCACAGGACCTAACCGTATGATTAGAGTGTTGGAACTTTCAGCCCTGTCTCTTAACCTCTGGGGAGGAGAGAGGGATGAGAGATGCAGTTCAATCACCAGTGGCCAAGGATTTACTCAATCGTGCCTATGTAATGAAGGCTCCACAAAATAAATGAACAAACAAACAACAACAAAAACCCTAACTAAAGGTGTTAGAAAGCTGGGTTGTGAACATATCCTCCTGCTGGAAAGGTAAAATGCCTAGAGAGGGCATGGAAGCTCTGCCCCCTCCCCATACCTTGCCCTATGCATCTCTGTCACCTTGCTATTCTTGAATTGTATCGTTTTACAAGAACCCCATAATCTGTAAGTAAACTGTGTTCTAAAGTTCTGTGAGCTGGTCTGGCAAATTACTAAACTTGAGGAACCTCCAATTTATTATCTGGTTGGCCAGAAGTAGAAGTGGCAACCTGGGACTTGTGATTGGCATCCGAGTGGGGGAAAGCAGTCTGGTGGAAATGAGCCCTTAATCTGTGGAGTTTGTGCTAACTAAGGCAGTTAATGTCAGAATTAAATTAAATGGTAGGATACCCAGTTGGCATCCATTGAGAACTGGAGAATCGCTTGGTGTGGAAAACCCGTGTATTTGGTGTCAGAAGTGTTCTGTGGGTGGAGTAATGAAAAACAGTAGTTTTCCTTTACAGAATGACCTTTCTAAAATACATAAGTAAAATTATTTCATTTGCTTATTAAAAATCTTTCAATGGATTTATATTTTATATAGAATAAAAACTAAATGTCTTATTATAAACCACTGAGCTACACAGTTTCAACCTCTTTCATCTCATCTTAGAGGACTCTACTCATCACTCATTGTATTCCAGCAACTATGGATTTAAGTTCTTTAAACAAGCTAAGCTGTGCTTGTCTCAAGACCTTAGTACTTCCTATTCAGTCTGCAATGTCCTGCCACTATATCTTAGGTATGGCAAGCTTCTTGTCATTCAAGATAAATCCAAATGTTATATCCTCAGGAAAGAGATGTGTATCTTTATCACTTCACTTACTAACATATTAGCATGTCACCCTTATCACTCTTTGAACTTACTTATACATTGACAGTCTATTGTTTATCTGCCTGTCATTAGCACTGCAAACCCCAGAAGAGAATAGACCTGGCTTATCTTTTTTACCTAGAACAGTATCTAAGGCATAATAAACACTCCAAAACTATTTGATAAAGCAATGCATGAGATAGATTGTCTCCAAAGGTGACTGTCAATGATTTCTCCCATCTATACATGTATGTCACACCTTCCATCAAGAAGAAGAGTTGATTGATTTTCAATTCTCTTTAATCTGAGCTGGACTTATGCTTTGTTTTTGATCAATATATTCAGAGAATGTGACATAGGCCTTGTAGGATCCACTCCTTTGAGTCCTGAAACACCATGTAAGGAGTTCCAACAGTTGGCTAGAGAGAGAAGCCCTGGAGGATACAAGAGTGCAAAGACAGAAGCTCAGCTAGCTACCAGCCATTTCAGCTGGCTCAGCTTAGGCATAGACTTTGAATGAAGCTCTCTTGGACACTATAGCTACACTATATTGCGGCCACGGACACTGGTTAGATGAGAGGCAAGGCTCTCTGCCGAGCAATGTCCAAATACAGAATCTGAAAAGATTGTTGTTGTTTTAAACCAAAAAAGTTTGGAGTAGTTTGCTATGCAGCAATAGATACCTGAAACAGTCACTAGTACCAGACGTTGGGTATTGCTGCAACAAAAAAATAACATATATGGTATTGGCTTTGGAACCAGGCAGAGTCTGGACAGTCAGTGAGGTGACTATTAGTAAAAACTGGAAGAGCAATGAGCAAATTGTTATTAGAGGCTAGAGAAAGGTAAATGTTTATAATGCAGGGTGGAAAATTTAGCAAGATTATCGACCTCAATAACTCAAAATATAAGAAATATTTCTGATGAGGCTAAAGAAGGAACTGTTCAACTTTGAAGAAAAATTTAGGGAAACTATGGTGGTCCCAGAACAGTTTAACAAGCTGATGAAAGATTCTCATAGTAAGAAATGGCTATAGAGCAAAGATGCCAGTAAAACACAACCCATAAAGACCTTTGTTTACCTTTATGGCCAGTGTGAATGTAAAATCCCTTGTTAAAAACTCTGTAAGAAGTAAGGTAGCACTTCACAGATTCTCTCAGCAAGACAAAAGAATTTAGAAGAATCTTAAGATTATTCTACAGCACCTTGACTCATAACTGAATGTGGAAAGGCCTGACATAAAGAGACGTATGGGTATGACTTTGTCTCAGCAAGTAGATTATAATTCAACATCTATGAGGCTTTTAAAGGAATTACAGCAACTTGGAGTAAAAGAGACTGTATCAGTTCAAAATGAAAAGAAACTTTGGGATCCCAACTTTTTATGGGCAGGAAGTAGGCTGAAAAACTACTCAGCTAGAAATAAGAGCCATCTCTTACAGAAAAGGAAAGAAGTTTTATAGAAAAGAACTAAGACTCAAGAGGGTACACCCAAGAGTGGAGAAGAGCTAAAGGTCTGTGAGCCGAGACCTAACTAGGACCGTTTCCCAGGGGAGGGGTCCTGACAACATGTGTCCAACAGGGTTTCAGAACTGCTGAGGAGGAGAATCTGCTCATGAACTTCACAGAATAATGTGTGTCAGATCTCTCATTTAAGAAAAAATGAAAAAACTAGTCTACGTGAAATAATTGTTTTTAAGATATCGGACAACAAATAGTGCAAAAATATGACCCTCGACACTATGTAATTCGATGAGACAGGTCTTGTGATTGCTTCAGCCTTGAACGCAGAGGCATTTACCAGACCCTGGGACAGGAAGAAAGACCTTAATAGAGAACAACGATGTTACCAAGCTAAGGATACAGAGGTTGCAGTTTAGGGAGGTTGAAGTGGCTAGAATTGGTGATGTAGACTATTAGAGAGAAGGGAGCTTTGTAAAAAAATAAACAAACAAAAAACCTTCTGAAATCCACATATTGGTCTTCCTGATTCTTTGTCTAAATAACAAGATGAGCACGCAGAGGGTAAAACTCCACAGGACTAAACAAAGAACAACCACCAGGGAAAGAACAACGATCAGGGATAAAAGAAGAGAAAAATAAGAGAGAAAAATCAATGACACTAAAACTGGTTCTTTTAAAAGTTTAATAAAATTGATAATACACTAGACTGATTAAGAAAAAAAGAGATGTCACAAATTGCTAATGTCAGAAGTAAAATAAGAGATATCTACAGACATTACAAAAAAGGTAATATAAACCACTGCACGACAATTTATTTGGAGTTATATGCAATGGACAAATTTCATTAAAGATACAACTTACTAAAATTGGCACTAGAAGAATTAGGAGTGCCATTCCTAAAAACTTTCCCACAAAGATAACCTCAGACTAGATGATGTTACTGATAAATTTTACCAAAGATTTGTGGAGGAAATAATACAAACTCACATACTCTTTCAGAAAACAGGTAGAGGGGACACTTTCCAAGTAATTCTGAGGCCAGAATTTCTCTGATAACAAAACTAGTCAAAGACATTACAAGAAGTCTACAGGTCAAGATAGGTCCAAAAATCCTTAACATATTATTTGCAGGTCAGATACAGCAAGATATAAAAAGGATAATTCATCACAACCAAATAGAGTTTATCGCAGGAATGTAAAGTTGGTTTAACATTTAAAAATCAATTAATGTAATTTATGACATTAACATAACAAAAGGGAAAAATCAGATAATTTTTGCAACCAATGCAGAAAAAAATGAATTTAATAAAATTCGATTCTCATTCATTATTAAAATTTCCAGGAAACTAGAAATACAAGGACATTTTCAAAGCTGATAAAAGTCATTTACAAAAAACCTATAGCCACATACCTAGTAGCAAGACTGAAAACTTCCCTCTACATACGAGAAAAGTATATCCACTCATGACTATTGTAGAAGAGTTTTTAGCAAGCACAAATAGGCAAGAAAAACAAATACGAGGCTTACATATTGAAAAGGAAAAAATACTCTCATTATGTACAGTCAACAAGATCATAGAAAATCCTAAGGGATCGCAAAAAAAAACATTAGCACTTAATAAATGGATTTGTAGTTTGTATTATGCCAAATTTGTAGGACAAAAGCTCTCTCTATAAAATATCAATTGTACTTATATAATCTAGCAGTTAGCAATAGAAAATTAAATGTAAAAATACTATTTATAGGAATATCTATAAACATTAAATATTTAAGGATAAATTTAACAAAATATAGCAAGAGCTTACACTGAAAATTACAAAACATTGCTGAGATACAAAAGTCCTAATGAAATGGAGAGATTGACCATATTCATGGATTAGAAGAGTTTATATTTTTAAGATATCAATTTTCTCTCAATTGACTTCTAGATTCAATGAAATATCTATTAATATCATAATAGGCTTTTGTAGAAATTGATAAGCTTATATCGATTTTTTTAAATGGAGATGCAAATGACCTAGAAGAGACAAAACAATCTTGAAAAAACAAAGTTAAGGGATTTACTACACTTGATTCTTGATTTCTAGACTTTAAAGCTATAGTGATTTTCTCCAAAAAATAATAGCTTTTAACGAATTCTTCCTTCATTGTGTATGCTTGCCGCTCTTTCCATCAAGTGGTGGACTGTATTTCCCCTTCCTCTCAAATCTAGGCTTGCCCTATTTTTTGACTTGCTTTGACAAATAGAATGTACCAGAAGTGACACTGTTTCATCTGGCCCTAGCCCTTGTGAAGCTTATAAGCTTAATTCCTTTCATTCTCTTGGAACCCTGAGCCATTATGTCAATAGGTCTGATTAATCTGCTGGAGATAAAGGCCATATGAAGAGAAGCTCTATTGGATGTTAGATGAGAGAGAGAGACAGACAGACAGACAGACAGACAGACAGAGTGAGAGAGAGAGAGAGAGAGAGAGACAGAGAGAGAGACAGAGAGAGAGAGAGAGAGAGAGAGACAGAGAGAGAGACAGAGGGAGCAAGAGAGGTGGAGAGTAAAGCAGCCAACAGTCATTTTAGCCATTTCAGACAAACCTCTAGACATCCAAGAGAAGCTATTTTGGATTTTTCAGACCTAATTGATCTGCATCCATCCATCCATCCACCCATCCATCCATCCATCCATCCATCCATCAATCAATGCTATGTGAATAAATGAGTACACCCTAGCCAAGTCCTGACCAAACTGTAGAATCATGAATAAATAATTGCTTGTTATTGTTTGAAATAAAGTTTGGGGTGGTTAGTTATGTAAGTGTAGAAACTCAAAACAATGAACAACTGAGCTAATGAATGACATTCTCCTTTTTTTCAAAGTACGCTAGCAACATGACCATATTGTGTTTAACACTGAGATACTCTCTGCAAGTCTCTTCTATAGCTTTTCTATTAATAAGTATCTTCTATAATTATACTTCAGAAACTAAAAGATAAGGAAATTTTTATGCAGCATGAAATCATCAAGTAATTTAAAAAGTCTCATTTAATTTCTGATTATAAATGTAATATATGCTTATTGAAATTACAGTATAAAAAAGGGGGGAAAATCACTCATTCTGTCACAAATCAATGTTAATCTTCTCTTCTAATTTTCTCAGTATGTTTATGCAATGATGCATTTCATACAAAAAACAAAAACATACATTTTCATAATTAGGATGACATTTTGTATAAAGATTGCACCATATTTTATTTTCAACATGTAGTTATCTAGAACGTTATTTAAAAAATGTTATTTTCAGGGCATATCTCTTTTTACAGGTATCCTAAAATATATAAAATATCCCTCTATTCCCCCATGTTAGCAAAGTTCTGTTATAAGAACCAAATCAAAAATGTCTATAGCAAAATAATTTTTAATAAATAAATATGCTTTGCTGTAATGTCATCTACATATATTTAGGCCATGTATAAAAAAGGCCATTAAAATTTATCAATGTCACATACAATTCATTGTAGATGTATATCCCATTACACAGATTTTATTAGGAGAATTCCATTAACAAATTTTTTTCTAATTTTGGAACCACACAATTGCATTTCTCCTAAATAAACCATTGTTTATACCTTGTGGACAGGATTGAATTAAGTAACAACTAATCTGGTTTTCTTTTTCAAAGTTAGAATAAGATATGTGACTCCTCTGCAAAAAGTATATTTGCAATCTTGAAGTTTGTTCTCTGACCCTAGTTTTAAATTCATTTCTTTACCTCCACATTTAAGTTTTTTCTTTTGGAGAGAATATATGAATCCTTATAAACCACCTATATTACCTTTGTAATTAAGTAGGTCATAATCGATTAATTGATTCTGCCTTATTTTTCTATTTATACTTCCATTTATCATTACATAAATTAGCATTTTCCCAAAATTTTAATAACTGTGTATTATTTTGTTATATGAATGCATTACTCTACTCTGCAGTCGAGACAACACATTGGTGCTGAATTTTTACTATTATAAAAATTATAATGTTATTTTGCACTTGTTTTTTTCCCCACATATCTGATTTTTTCCTAAGACTAGAATTTCCTACTTAGAGGGTCTTAAAATATATTGCCAAATTTCTTTACGAAGAAATAATAATTTGCACTCTCAGCATCGGGGTGCCTGCCTCAGCATAGCTTGCCAGCACTGAGTATTACCATTGTTCAGGACTTTGTTCATGTGACCAGCAAAAGAGTATTCAATAATTTAATGTTCAAAGAGAAATAATGCATAGTAGGTAATTTTCAATTTTCAAGTATCAACACTATTTTTATCCACAAGGTCCAAACTGAGAATCTCTCTTAAGTAAATAATCCAATAATAATATATATGTGAATGTATACCCACTATATTATTTGTAATAGTAAAAAAAAGTCACAACAAAAATGTTCAACAATATTGAAATAGTTATAAACATATTCCTGTAGAAATTTAAGCTTTTAAAAATTTACTTACAGAGGTTGCCAATGATAAAATGTTGTTAAAATATAATTGAAATAAAAGGACATTTTTCAGCTATTAATGTGGAAAAATCTGTGCTACACAATATTAAATTAATAATACTAGGATAAAAAATTATTCTTCTACTAAATTAAAACAAGTAAAGAGAAGGAAATAATTCACAAAATATTAACAGTGTTTAACTCAACTCATTTTATACTTTCTTCTCTGGAAGTTTCATTACTTCCTGAATTTCACCATGCTATACTTCTCCTTGTTTCTTAGTAAATTTATTCTAGATTAAGGAGGAGCTATATATTTTAAAATATAATGCTTTCATTATTATTATAAAAGTAGTTATTTTTAATTACATTTCCAAATTCCAATCTCAACTTAACAATATTTTTAATATCCCTTAGCTGAAAGAATTAAAAAGACATCAAGCAAGAGAAGATGCTTATTTTAAAAGCTCACTTTTCTGATGCAAAAATTAAATACAGTTTTAATTTAGGATTAAAGGAAAAGAATCAATAATAATGTTTTAAGGGGGGGAAGTATAAGAGAAAAAGACATCTAAAACATCAAATTTTTGGCTCTATAACTTAATAAAAACAGTCCATTTTTGTGTGGCCACGTAATCCAGCATCTAAACTGTTATAACATCAATTAAGTTTATGCCATCTCAGCTCACTGCATTCTTTCAATTTAGTTTAAATTTCTCAGTGCAGGATGGTTAATAAAATCTTGAAATTTACCTGTCAAATGATGGCTTCTCTCCACAGTCAAAGGCATCCTGGAGTTCCTTAACAAGATTAGCTTGGCCTGGCAGTCGGAAGAGACCCTCTTCTTTTAGCCCCCTTTGTCGGATGAAATCCACACACTGCTCCACCAACATAGGAGCCAGGCGGTTCCCATATCTCTTCTCATAACGAACAGTATCTTCCAGTTTCTGTCCAAAAATGCCTGGAGAAATAAAGGATCACAATGAATTTGAGAAACGTTATATTTTCCCACTTTGTTGCTTTCTTTTAAAACTCAATGTAAAGGAAAAACAAAGATTGGAATGCTAGTGAGCATTTAACATTTGATACCTCACATTATTACAGAACTAAATTGAAGAAAAGTAAGCATTGCATGTACAAATTATGTAAGACTCTCGAATGTTTGGTTAATTACTTCAAAACCATTAGGTTAAGGATTTAACAATGAGAACATATGCTTTGCATCCTCATCTGTAAAATAATTTATGGGTGGATACAATGGTGCAAAACCATCACATTCCAAGCAATAAACACTTGCTATCAAAGAGAATATTCTTAGCTCAAGTAGAAACAATAACACGACAAACCAAATTATTCACCTGGCATCAAATCTGGCACTAGTGGAATTCATATATTCCTTTTGGGAAAGAAGGTTGAATGACCTAAAACTAATACTTGATTACATATGAAGTGGAATTAGGAAATGGCATTCTCTAAGGGCAGTGAAAATTAAAGCAGGTAACAGGTTTATTTAGCTTAGTTTGCAGGCTTTGGAACAAGCGATTTCTTGGTAAATGTGTGTTGAACATTATTCACTAACTCAAGACACACGCATTCCTATTTTCTCTTGTCATCTTCACTTTAGACGCTGAACAATTGAACATTTTTATACTTCCCAAGTCTTCAGGAGCTTCTAGGAAGACTTGGGTTTGATTGATTGATTGATTGATTGATTAGTTGATTGATTGATGAAACAGAAAGCACACCTGGAATTACTATTCACTCCTTTTTCTATCTTGAACTTGGACATGCTATCTGTCCATCTAAGAGTCATCTTTTGACCATTAGGCAACAACCACAAAAGAAAGGTTGAAAGATTCACAGAGGCAACAGGGCTGAAATCAATGAACCACTAATCCAACACCAACAGCACCTTCCTCCAGATTTTTTTTTAATATAAGAAAAATAATTCCCTGTGTGTTTAAGCCACAGTTAGCAGTTTTCTATATTTGTGGCAACAGAAAATTGTAACCCACACAATGGTGATAACAATTGTGAAAATATTCTAGTATTTTAATAACAAAGACTTCAAATCAGTTATGAATGGAGAATAGTCGTTTTCTGTAAAACTCCTTAGAAACAAATGTCATGCTTATTTGCCGGGATGTTTGGAATTTACCCTGCCAAAATTTTAAAAATAGCCTTTCAAAGGCATTTATAGATCATTTTAAAAAATAATGTCAACATTTGAGAATCTTAAGTATTTGTGATTTTTCACTTATATCTTTGGATTGATAAATTATGTAAGGTTTCTCCCTAAATCCAGTAGAAAATCTACTAAAGTTCTGTAGAAATTCAACCTCTATGTGCACTACAAATGAGAATAAAACTTCCAATGTTTGGTTTTATGTAGAAATAAAAAAGCAGTCAAACATTCTTTTCTTCATACCCAGGATTTCTTTTTTTCCCAACAACTCAAGGATGATAAAGGAAGGGGTAAGTTTTGCTTTAGAAGAGTACTCTGTTTTTTTTTTTTCTTTTCTTTTCTTCCTTTCTTCCTTACTTCTCTTGTACATATAGGCTTACCTTTACAGTAAGAATTTATTAAAGAGATATACCAAGAAACTAAGAGCCAAAGGACCTAACATCCTTCAATTTATTAAGTTTGTATTATGTACTAAGTTCTTGACCTATATTTTCTCATTTTTATAATAAATATATGAGGTAATTATTTTAGACATGAAGAAATTGGGGTTCAGATTAAATAAATTGCCCAAGG
Source organism: Pteropus alecto (assembly GCF_000325575.1). Classification (NCBI taxonomy): domain Eukaryota; kingdom Metazoa; phylum Chordata; class Mammalia; order Chiroptera; family Pteropodidae; genus Pteropus; species Pteropus alecto. The sequence continues at coordinate 1,146,700 of NW_006432943.1, forward strand.
TCTGTTACACAGCACCAAGTAGCAGAATGGAAGTTCACATCCAGATTTATTCAGCCTTAAAACCTTTGCTCATTCCTCAATACCAGTCCTTATCTTTTTTAAAAACACAATTTTTGTGTGTTTTCATCTTCTAGTAATTTAAAATATTAGTAAATTCTAAACATGAGTAAAATAATGTATCTTTTCTGTAGTTTCAAAAATGATAATAGTGAAACTGTACTTATGTATACCAGGCTTGGGTATAAGCAATTTATCTATATTTTTTTCTTATTTAAAACGCACAGTATTATATAAGGTAGGGGCCACCATTGTACCATTTTACCAAGAAGGAAACTGAAGCACAGAAAGATTAACTAATTTGCTGAATCTCACACAGCTAGTAAATGGTGGAGCCAGGATTTGTTCAAGGTTGATGGATTCAGAGTCATTTTGTATCTATTACGCAATAGCTATTACACACTACTGAGCAGTGTGCATAATGGCTGGAAACTGAGCTGCAGAGGAAGAAACCTGCCAGCTTACTTACTCGCTTTCCTACTTCAATTCCTGTATCACGCTAAGAGGGGTGGTTTTTGCTGAGAAAATATAAATTTGGGGGAAGACCAGAAAAATAGAAGGCGAAGGAAAAACTCTGAACATTTAGTCAGCATCCTGCCTGAGGAAACTCTTTTTTTATGTAAAGAGCTATGCTTACCTGGCAATATAACATGTAAGAGAGTTAAACTATGTAGATAATAAGTACATATAATTAGAAATTCCTGTGGAAAAACTATAGTTTCTCCTCTAGATCTAATTTTATTAAGAATTATAATAGATGTATACTTTTCATTGTGTAGCATTAGAAATAAAATGTCCCAAATATCTCTGGCTTACAATGGTAGGTGTGAGTTAACCTCCTATATGAGAATTTTTTTAGTGAGGAAAGTTAGGAGGAAAATGATTTTTAAAAGCTGTTTTATTTAAAAAAAATTTTTGAGGGAACAGTAAAATTTCAAATTCTAAAATTAACAAAAAAGAACAAAGGTCATGTTATTCTCAGCTAGAGGCATGGGGAAAGCACACATTGATTACTGCACTATTCACAAGAATATTCCCTATAGTGTGAGCCATGTAAACAGTTCCAACTATGTCCATTTAAATTCTCAGTGATGTTTCATACTCCCTGACAAAGTCCTCCCAGAATGTCTAGGTGAGGACATATGTCATGCATGTTTCCCCTAAAAGTACATTGATAGTGTCATAAAACATTACCCAGGATGTGACTTTTCACTGGGCTGAGGAAGTAAATCATACAGGTGAATTTATTATATCTGTGGGAGGCTGTTTCAACTGGGGGAGGAATGGGGGTGGGGGTAGCAGGGGAGAGAGAGAGAGAGAGAGAGGAACTGAAGCAACCTTCAGAGTTTGTGAGGTTCCTGCTTTAGTGTGATTTATACATCAAATAGCTAGAGGCAGCCTGTGAAGTTAGTGAATGTAATAAGATAAATATATTCAAATTTAAGTCATCCTGAAAATGAATAAACAAATATAAAGCCTTGGACTCTCTGTGCCCTGTAATTATTTATTTTCTTTGCTCCTAGTATCTCAGTTAAGTAGAGCTCCGGCTTTTGTTCATCACTTTTCCATCGTCTTGCCAACCTACGGCAATTTGGCCTATGACACTGTCATTCCACTAAAAGAGCTTTTACTATAGTCACCAACAACTTCCTGGTTGTCAGATCACTGACAGCTAAATTTATTTTTGTAATACTTTATGTCTCATTCCCTTTAAAACTATCATTCTCACTCTTCTTCCTGACACTTCTCACATGTTACATTATTCTTGCCTTCCAGAATATCTTCTCAGTCTCGTTCTTGACTATACTACCTACTATATGTTCTCGTAAGTTTTCTGGTTCTCGGGATTCTGTCCTCAGCTCTATTTTCACCTTACTTGTTACAATTTCTTTGCTGGACTCCACTTATCTCCTTGTATATTAATTATTCCCAGATTTGTATATCATTTTGGGCCACTCTTATGATCTCTAGCATTGGATTTCTAAGTGTCCATTAGATCCCTCAGCATGGATATCTCAAACCACTCTCAAACTCAAAATTTCTAAAACTGGCTAAGTCATCTTTTCTTCAAAACCTGTTCTACTTTTAATTCTGATTTCAACTATCTGTACCAGTTACCTACCTCCAAATCATTAAAGTACCATCTGAGAATCAACCTAGATTCTTCCTTCCTTCACAAACCGGATTTAGTCACCATGTTGGTCTCTTCCAAACTCATCACCACTACATGAGACTAGATCATCAATATTTTTTAATTGACTTTTTGAAGAGTCCACAATTCAGGCAAGCACTACCATAGTGATCTTCATAATATTTACATTGGATCATCCCATTCTTTTGCTTCATTTCTTCCAATGGTGCCCACCAAACTCCTTTTCATGAAATACAGGTTCTACAATCTGATCTCTGTCTCTTCATCCACCAATCAACCAACGATGTTTAGGTAGCACTCATTGTGTGCCAGGCACTGTGCCATATTCACCTTCATTTCTGCTGCTTCCTCACAAACAACGTGTTCTCTATACTGAATTATTTGTTGTTTCCTAAATGTAACATGACTTATCATGTCTCCAGGCCTCCTTCTAGAAGGGAAATCCTGCCATCGTGAGTCAGCCTAGAATCTTATCCTGCAAGATTCAACTCATATTGTTTCTTGTGCTGACTTCACTAACATTCCCTCACCCCCACTCCAAATGCAAAGCTTGATAAGTTTCTTCTTTGATTTCTTAACACATTACTTTGTAATTATTTAGATGCCTATCTGTCTCCAACTAGTCCTCCATTAGTCAAAAGAGGATTGTACTTTCACAATTATTTTGATAAGATAATTATTTTACAGTTATTACTGTTATTTTAAATAATATTGAAAAACAGCTGTAAAATATGTACCTATCTTATGAACTTCACAAAGGTTTAGATAATTTCCAAAGATGCCACAGACACAAGAACTAAACTGGGATTGGCGTTAGATCTGAAGGCCTCACTCCATTCTACCATACTGCTATGGTTTGAATGTGTCACTCCAAAATTCCTAAACTGCAAATCTAATGCCTAAGGCGATGGTATTAGAAGGTGGGGCTTTTGGGAGGTGATTAGGTCATGAGGGCAGAGCCTTCATGAATGGGATTAGTGCCTTCATAAAAGGGGCTCCAGACAGCTCACTCATTCCTTTTCTTTGTGTCTTGTAAGAATACAAGAAGTTGACAGTCTGCAACCTGGAAGAGAGCTCTCACCAGAAACCAATCATGCTGGCCTGATCTCAGACTTCCAGTTTCCAGAACTCTGAGATATAAATTTATGTTTTTTTAAACTACCTACCCAGTCTGCGGCATTTTGTTATATTAACTTGAACTAAGACACATAGGCAAACTCTCTTGCTTCTAGCTCTGGGACTTAATATCAAAGTGAGTAAGAATTTTCTGTTCATAAATACTTGTGGAATTAATGAGTTCATTAAAGCAAAGTACTTCACCTCCTCAATTATGGGAAATAAATAAACAACTCCTAAGTAAAATGGTACTCATCAATTGTTTCAGGTTGTGACATTGATTTCTATAAAAACTTGAAAACAAAAAAGTCTTTGGTTTGCTGATGAAAAGCCAAAAGTTTAAAAACTTCTTGATTATTGCTCAAATTCTTTGCTATCAGTTATTTTTCAGAGTTCCCTATCCCTTCTTTCCTACAGATCACATCCTGAGTCATACAAAGAATTTGCTTTTACTTATCCTTATGCTTACTGCAACTCTGCTAACAGAATAAGTCTTGGTATTACCAGTCTTGTAACAATTTTCAATTAATAATAAACATGACTCATGGTAAATAGACAAATCAAAATAAAAGACATCCAATTTAGTACAGAACTAAGAAACAAAAACAGCTAAAGCTTACTTCAGGCTGTTACCAGCACTTTCTAAGTAATCAACTCTTTTATGATAGAAAACTTAATCCAAGAAGCTCAGAATCTATAATCAGTGAATGTCAGCAGAATCTTGACCTTTTTTATATTCAGAATGGGGAAGGAGGAATAAAAATAGAGGCCTGGAAAAATTAAATGTAATAATGCGAACATAGTAACCCAGTGGCCTAGGTCTTAGGTCAGCAGAGTAATTATAGACACAGTTTACATCTGGATACCAAGCCATGCCATTGACACGTATTTTCTTATACCACACTCACAGACATTCCGCAAGGAGGTCTTTCTGCTACAAACAGATTCAGAAATTCTAGGTGACCTAAAGTCACACATATGGAAAGTGGCAGATTTGGGGTACAACTGCACATATAATTCTAAAAATCTTCCTTTCCCACTGTTTCATTAATTCAGTTCAGATATATATTTTTTTCATAGGCATGTTGACCATCCTCTTAAGATCATATAGTAGTAAATGTCTTTTTGTAACTTCCAAAGACTGAATATGATTTCATATAGTTCAAGTAAGTCACAGCCTTTCTGGATGAGCCCACGGCCAGTCTTTTGTTCATGGGCCCCTCAGATTTTTTTTTTCTTGTATTCATTATTACTATATAGTTTATTTAAACCAAATTAGGATAATACAGAGAAGAGACTGAGGTGGGAGCTGCCCAGAATCTTTGTGGATTACAGATGCTAACTGGTCGGAGGTAAGTCCTTGGACTCAGACTTCAGTAAGACAGATCAGTTGCATAAATAGAGAGAACATAAGACACAAGATATTTCACAGTTTTTTGCTTTGCGTTTCCATTTTAAACATATATATGTTACAACAAATTTGGTGTAGTGCTTATCACAGAGTAAGTAATTACTTATTTATGTTTCTTTACCCCCAAAGAGTCTGTGAACTCATCCCCAGCAAGACTTAGTAAATGTTACATAAAACTTTACCATATGAATTAACGAGCTCCTCATTTACAGCACCATTTAAAATTATATGGATTTGGATAGTAGCATTCATTTAAACAAGTCAATTACCATAAATGTGATTGCAACATGCACAACATAAACTTTAAAGAACATGTTGCTTTTATCTACCAACATTTTAAAGGCATTTTATTTTAATTTATTATTGCCTATGGACTTGCAGGAAAAGATAGATAATACTACTGTAATTCATGAATCTGCAATAAACCTTGAATCCTTGATTGAACAGACTTGTCATTCTTCACTTTGGGAAGAAATAAATACATACCTTTTCTCTACAAAGGTATATACAGTACTTTAAGATGGCTATACAGATCAGGTGGTCAATTGGCAGCATACATGAAATATAAGGGCTATAGAGTCTAAAAGTATAATGGATGAAGAAATGAGAGCAGCAATGCCTTGAAGGAAGGGTAAAGTTTGAACTGACAACAGAGATGAGAGCATCATAACAGGGAGGGCACAGTGAACAAAAACAAGGAGATGCGGGAAATGTAATCACAAAGAAAGAGCGAGACAGTCTGGACGATAGTTGGAATTAGCTAGAGGCTTTCATAAGCACATGAAACAGTTAGGACCTCCTTTGGGAACAAGAAAAATGTAAAAAATTTTGAGCTGTTGAACGCTGCCTGACAGTACTGTGTAGGAATATCTATTTCACAATGCTTTACGAGTGGACTATGTGTTGTAGGAATTTGTGAAGAAAGTTGGGATTGAAAAGAAGTAAGGATGGATGCTGCCTGGAGAGCCACTTTTTCAGGTAAAGTTGTGTACATGAAGCAAGGAAGACACAGAGAACTAAGGTGATGGGAGTAGAAATGGAATTGAAAGTGTAGAAGGAAGGAAGAAGCAATGATGCGTGACCACTAAGTGGTTATAGTATAGGGAAAAAGCAGTGGGGAATTAGAGATGACTTATCTCCAAGAAGAGAGCAACTCAGGAAGAAAAAAAAAACAAGACAGAGTTAGGGTTTAAAATTTTACTTTAGTTTGTCCTGTGATCACAGCAACTAGAAATTAGCACTAACATTCAGGACCCAAGGTGTTACGCACCACCAGATAATCAAAAGATTGGTTGTGCTCTGCCTATTAGATATTAGTCTTAGAGAGAGAGGCAAAACAATTCATAGTTTCAAAGTCGAGAGTAAAAAATACCTTGTAATCTTTATCTCACCAGAACATAAATGCAAAGCACCACCATCCCCCGCTTCATGCCTCATAGATGTTTCTTAGTTCCTAGATTTTTAACACCGTGGGGAAAACATTTTCAGTGACCTTTATTAGTACCTGAACAAAGAAAGAGACAGATGAAAAGGGCAGAAGCGGTCTGGAGGAGAGAGGAACCCTGGGAAATCAGTTAGGGCTCCCACGGCTTGCAAGCTTCACCATCACCAGGCCTCCGGAAACTAACGCCACTCCCCATTCTGTGGTCTTTCCTAAAGCGGCAAGTCTCTTCCATGGGCTTAACCTTGATGACAGTAAAAAATATGCTTTAAATGTGGTTCAGGAAAAGCTGACTTCTGGGCACTCTTCCATGATTCATTCCCTCTCCTTTCCACTTTCATTGAAGTGACTTAAGCCAATGCTCTCCAACAGGCTTGGGAGAGGAACTCAGAAACCCTGGTCCACTTCTTGAACTATGTGAGCACCCAGGAGATTAAACAAAGCACAAAAGAACGCTTATTTTTTAAGGTGGCATAGTTTGGGAACACAAGATTGAAAGGAAAGTTTTTTTCTGTTCAGTGCCAGACTTTATGTAAAGATGTAAACAACCTGTGCTTCGTGCTGCCCCTGACCCGAATGACTAGTGCTGCACCAAACAGCATTGCAGCAGCCGCTGGGCACCTTCCCTCCCTGAGCCCTGTCGTGTCACCGTGGTCATGCAGCCAATTAACTGAGAGAAGTTGGTAATGCACTGGCTCCGGGGAAAGGAAAAGGAAACTTAAACCAGCTGACTGAATGCTTCCTGCACCACCTCTCCTTTATGGTTCTGACAGAAACCAGCATACAGCTTTGTAAATTAAAAATCTGTTAATCCTTGATTCAAATGCTGAACATTCCTCAGGTGACTACGACTGTGCAGAGGAAAGGACAATACTTTAAAAACAGCCTACGGGAGAGGATAGATGGAAGCTATTCCCTACCCCTGTTATTGCCATTTGCCAGCCCGCCAGAATTTTCTTTGCAGGCATGCCTTTCCTTGTTAGTATTTAAGGAAAAAGGGAAGAGGGTATAATGAACAGCAGTGTTAGCCAGGTTTCTTACAGATCTGTTATTGCAGGAGAGAAGGTAAAAAAGGTGGAAAAGGTAAAAAAAGGCCTTGCTCTGTGCAGATATATTAATTGTCCCCAGAATATCTCATGTTACAAATGAACAGCAATAACCCAGAAATGCAGACCTTCTCTAGTGTTTGAATAAACCTGATTTTGTTGCTGAGGGGTTGGGGAACTATAAGAGAGAATGTCTTTTAAGCAATTAGTCCCTTGAATTTTCAATTTCTATCATTGCCAATTTTTCTATCAATGATGCAATCTTACAGTTCTATGCTAGATAACCCTGTTCTGAAATCTCTATAGATCTATAAAATATGAGACATGTATATATTTAATTATCTTTGTAGATGAGGGAAGAATATGAATCAACACCTGAATTTCTTACAGATAATATATGCTAATGATCATAGCCAGATCTTAGATGCTCAAAGACTCAGAAGGAATAAGGTTTAGTTTTTAAAAAGTTTCCATTATATTTTGCTTTACATATGTGGTTTTCCTTATTTTGTTTTCTTCTCATTTTTTGTTAGTTACTAAATAGAGAGGGTTAATTAGTAGGTGGCAGATCAAGAAAAAAAGGGAGAAGGAACGACCTTCTATGTTACTCAAATCAGCTCCTGATTAAATTAGCTTACTGTGTATGGCATTAAAATTATAATTACCTACTTCCAATTTAGATAATCATTCCATTTAATTATTCCTATTTTGAAGCAAAAAATTTTTTAAATATTTTGATATAAACATTTTCTAAAAACATTGCCAAATGCTATACCCTGTAAGTCTCCCTACATAAATTAATTCAGAAATGCCTTAGTTTTTTTATGGATCATCAATTGTTATACTTCCCCACTCCTAGTTCCTGCTAGTTCATATCCTTGGCCTCTCCCAATGCTACCTATTTGGAAAGTCAAGGTGACTTTTATTTCTAACCAGTGTTAATCAATATGGTTGAAAGCCTCCTGAAAAGGGTTATTACGAATAACCTTATTATTATAATTTTCTCAAAGGGGAGGTGAGGTAAGCATAGGCAGCCAGAATCAAACCAGTATGATGGGTACACAGACAGGGATTTGAGAGGAACTCATTTCGATGGGTAACAACATGGCTGCTTGATTTGGGTCTAGGAACAGTCAAAGGTAGACTTGGCCCCTCCTCTCAGGATAATCAGTCAGCCCAGCTTGCTTATTTCTCCATCGTCAAGGTGATCCTTATCCGATCACCATTCTTTAAGCCCCACCTACCCAGCCCATTCACAGATAGTAATAAACAGATCAATATGTACCCTGAAAAATCATTATAGATGAGCAAAGACATACATAAATCACTCCTATACACTTCTAAGCTCTTGGTTTCCAAACTCCATTTTATCTGAGCATAAACTGACCTTAAAACATCAGAGAACATATGCATATTTTTAAAAAGGACATTAACATATCATCTACCTACCTTTTCGAAAACTAAAACATCGTTTGATTCTTCTGTATGTAGTTTTAGGAATGAAGGAAGTTGATGCTAAGGCACCTGAGGGGCGTCCCCCAGTATTTCGGTCTTCAGGCATCATACAGGCCCAAAGTTCTGAACCAGTTTCAGGCTTCTTTTAAAACCTGCCTCTGCAAGATACCCCACAGCCACTCTTTCTCGTGTTTATTTGTTGGGTTTGAAGTGCTGATTCCTAGAACTCGAAGGTTTTTATCATCCAAGTCCTCGATCAGGGACAAGTTACCACCTCTCATTTACTTCTTTTTGGCAAAAACTTTCTTTTCTCTTGCCTAATCCAAAGAGTTTTTAAGGCTGTTTTAAGTTTCTGCAGACATTCCAAAATGTCACAGCAAACAGAACCGTAGCAAGCAAGCTGCACCTCCCAT
>NW_006432943.1:1155893-1169822 GCF_000325575.1 Pteropus alecto
AATTTTTTTTTTTTTAAATTTTTATTAAGAACTATCTTCTCAGCTGGAACTGGGGGGACTGAGATTCCTCTGGAAAGGTCAGCAAATAGCCTTGTGCAAGGAGAAGAGGAACAATGACAAAAAGGCCCCTGAGGAATATTTCAGGACTGTCCTTGCTGGCTCTTTTCATCTGAGCAAAAGAGGAGGCAAATAATGGCACCTTCTCCAGAAAGCATTTCAGTGCATGATAGATTCTTTTCAAAGGGCTCCCCTGTTCCTTTTATAGCACCCCTCATTCTTTGATGCTCTCTGCGGGCTTCTCCCTTTTCCCTTCTATCTTCAAACTCCCGGGGCTCTTGAGGGAATCGCCACGTCAGAACAGTCGAGTGCCCATTCCAGGAGACTCCTTGGATCCGTGGAGGAGGCAGCTCTGCAGGGAGCTTCTCTCCCCCTCCTCCTGCTCCGGTTCCCTTTTCTCAATGAGAGAGCTGGGCGGGAGCTGGCAGGACTGCAGCTGCCTCGTCACCACTGCTGTGGCTGCAACTGCCTTCAGTGCCCGTGGTCACATGCAGCAGGTGCAGTCACAACAGTATGAAGGGAGGAGGGAGAGTGCCAGGCAGCAGTGTGAAACCTTTTCTTCCTTTGACTTTGAGTTGACTTCCTGGCTCTTGTCCATCTGTGCAGCACCTTTACAGCTGCTGCCTCGGTCCCTCCAGAAATCCAACACCACCAAGCCACCAACCCCAAGGGGACAAACTCTTTGCCCTCTCCTTCCTGCATTTATTCTCTTCCTATACAAGATTTTTAAAAACATATTTTGCAGCTGAATCTATTTGTAAGTGCTGATTTAAATGTGCATGGCATTAAAACATATATGTGTGGATTTGTATATGTGTGTGTTTGTGAAATAAATATTCTATATCTAGTAACAAAGAATCTGCAGCCATAGCCAAAAAAATCAACTCCACCCATGTGTATATTTATACATACGTGTATATATATATATCTCTGATTACGGTTGGAAAACCAATCCTGTTGACAACTTTTCTCCCTGCTCTTGCATGAACCCTCTACATCCCAGCCCCCACATCCACTAACCCTCTCAGTCTCACTCACTGAGCAATTGACTCACTGGGTTAATCATTCATCCACCTGGCTCTTCCATGAACAGATTTGGAATGCCAGGGCTTTAACCCCAACTGACCTCCAAGGCCTTTGCGTTCCTTTCTAGCTATCCAGCAGAAGCTTTCCAAAACTGTGAGGTGTTCTAAAAAGATATACCCTCTAGAAACTTCATTACTCTGACGAGAATGCCCAGAGAGGTAGTAGTTTGTCACTGAAGAGATCATTACTAGTTATTTCTGCCCTGTGGTTCAAACATTGGTTTTGGCTTCTGTGTCACAGCATGCAGCTAGGAAAATAAGAAACCACAAAGATAACTCAGAACTACTGAGACAGTGACAGCGCTCTGCTGGGAGGCACCTGTGCCAACTGAACACTTCACTGACCTCAGCACTGGTAGGAGGGAACACATGGAATCACAGGACTGGAGCGGGAATGAATCTTAGTTAAAACAGTTTTGTCCAATAGCCTTATTTCATAAGGGAGGAAACTAACAGTGAGGGGTCACTTATCCAAGATCACACAGCAGGTTGTATAAGAGACAAGACCACAGTGCCTCTTAATTAACCCCTGCTTGCCCACATGCCAATTATTCATTATGAGGATTATTTACATTCAGTATTTTCACTGCTTTGATGGGTCTCTAAAAGGGTTTTCAGCCACGTACATTTATTGTTTGAAACTCAAATTTATAATATTTCTTTAAAATTCAGTCAATGAACAGAGGGGGGGGCGCTACATTAACGCAAACATTTGAGACCCGTGACTATGGGTGACAGTCTCGATCTTCTGTCAGTGTCAATATTTAGTTTGGTTCTATATTCTGTATTAACTTTAGAAAATTCTGATGTTCAGATGAATCACAAAGGATTTCTTGCAAATTGAATGAATGCTTTAAAAGCTTGCCTTGCAATTTCATAACACTCTTCAGTTAAACAAAGGCAATGGGAAATTTATTCTTTGGAGCATTGTTTCTAATGCAAGGGCTATATGTTAAAATATATCTCTTTAAAAGTAAATAGACATGGAAAGTGGATTGGAGCTTACCAGAGGGAAGGGGGCAGGGGGCAGAGGGGGAAGACAGATAAGGGTAAGGGGGGCCAAAGATTTGGTGACAGAAAAAAATTTAACCTTGGGTGGTGAACACAAAATGCAATATACATGTGACATATTATTGAATTGTATACTTGAAACCTGTTTGATTTTATTAACCAATGTCACCACAATAATTTTAATAAAAAAAGAAAGGAATGAAAAAAAGTAAATCTGAATCAAGCATTTGCAAAATCCCTGAAGCATATTCTATAGGATAAAGTACATAAACCAAACAAGTACTAGATTATCCCTTCCAGGTTCATACATTTGAAGGTTCATTCATAGCTCTTGGCCAGTCCCACTGGGATCACTTCTGATGCTCCTGGGCTGATAGAACCTCTAATGGCCAGTGATTTGGTGAAATTTACATTCATTTTTTTCTTGAGAAAAGGACAGAGAAAAAAAGAGGAAAGAGAAGATAGCATACTTGATGGAAATAATCCCTCAACAAAAATACCTCCTTTAGCAGATATTAAGGATGCTCCTGAACCAATGAGCCCAGAAATCTGATAACAGAGCTTCCCCTCTGTTTTTAGAAGATCTTTAGAAACAGCAGGATCTTTGAAAAGACACACCTTGAGGCCCTCCACACAAGTCTGTGGCCCTGAGGTGCCAGCAAACCTCTAGCAGTTCAGTATGTGTCTCTCATAAATAGCTACGTGAGGAATCCTCTGCTCGAGCACTGGGGTGGCGAGCTCAGACCCATGGGCTTTTTCAAATGCTTTGCATAGTCACCTACTAGCCATTTATATACATATTTAATGACCACATAGTTTGTCAACCAAATGAAAACACCGTGAGAGTGACAGGTAGCATTATCAAATCATTAGCTTGGGATGACAGTTGTAAACCAGACTGTTACCAGGCAAACTGGGGTGAATGGTCACCCTGGTTATCCCTCGACAGAATGTACTGCTAAAAAACAATGTGTGGTTATGTGTCATTAATCTGGTAAAATATCAACAGGTCTTCAATGAATCTACTATTTTAACTTTAACTTAACTTTTCAACTTTTTAAACTAAGATTTTGAAGTTTTTCTATAATGTAAAGTAGTCAGTCAGCCTAAGAAGCTTCTGATAAGTTAAGGGAAAAAAATTTACTTCTGAATTCAGAGTGCTGACAATAGACACAAAACAATATAAAATAAATATGGAAATTGTAGTTGCTTTACTAAATATGAATTTAATACAATTTATTCTAACTATATCAACATAAAATAATTAGTTTTACATTCTTATAAATACATGTTAGATATAGATAAATATTTGGGGGTTCTTATTTTTTGGTTCAATTTACTGAATTTTTACTATAAATAATTTTTCAGAGTATATTACTTTATTTTATATACCTTTGCAGACAAAGATCACATCTTCTACTTTTTCTTCATGCTTTTAGTTGGATTCATAGCACCATTTAGTTTATTTTTTATTCTAAACAGTGTATTAACTGATTTTTTTAAAACCTTATTATCAAATCCACAAACACTTGCCTGATCACAAAGCAGCATTTTTTTTATTCCAGTAATCATCAAGTTTTCATTTAAAGCTTTGCTATTCCTCTCTGATGTGTCATTGAGCATCTGGGGGCTGGGATCTCTCCAACAGCTACTAGTCAATTTTTGCCCCACATCTACATGCTCTTAACTAATTTACATTTATGTTATCAGTCTCATAACTATTTATTGTTAGGAAAATAGAAAAACTCAAAATAAAAGAAAAAGTATAATTCTTTTTTATAATTCAAGATATTTATGGAAGAAGGTTGGCTATTAATGATATTTAATTAATTAAACTTTCAGGAGTTACTTAGGTATGTATCTAACTATAATGCAAAATAGTTTACGATTTATTTTAATATTCATTCGTTTGAAAATAGGAGCTGACAGTAACATTAGCTGGGGGAAAAGATAAACAGATGTACCTATCTGTTTTTCTATGATTTAAAAATACACTCACCTCCTCCAAAAGGTCCCCATATGACTCGGCGGATGGACTTCACCCAGTCTTCCATATCATTCTGGGTGCTCGCCATAAGGAGGTAGCTCTCATGATTCGCTGTCATCCGATCTCGATCACCTCCTGTAGGAAGACAGCAAAACATAAGTATGTGCTCGGCCAAAGATTCCCCATCAGAGCCTCCTAGGTAGTCCCTGAAACACAGACTGTGCCTAATGTAGACAGCACTAGGTTCTACCCAACAAACTGGAAATATTTGCCATGATTTCAGCGTGGAAAAAAAAACCTGCTTAAAAAAGAAAGGCTCTTATGTTTCCAGGAGAAAGCTGGAAAGCAAATGTCATTCGCCAAACAAAACCTGCCTTTTCATCCTAGCAACAATCCATAGGCCTCGTTAACTCATAATCCAATGTATTCACACTGTACTGCTGAATAGAGAGAAACAGCAAAAGCAAAATGAAAGATAGGAGAGTGTACCAAGGAACCTGTGGTTTTGTTTGAAGCAAGTGCTGCTTAGCACCTGTACAGTTAGTCCACTAGGACATCATGGGTGAGTGGGGAAGTTCTAGGAAAAAGAAAGAGCCACATGAGAAACTTTTGATCCGGGGGGTCTTCTCTATCACTCTGTCATGGAAGAGAGCTTCTTCCCTCAGATTGGGAGGGCAAACAAAGAAGAGAGAAAAAGACACAAGCCTGGCCTAATCAACCTTCCATACGGCCCTCACACCACATAGTGAGCTCAGGAAACACCAGTCGTGCCTGCATGCAAAAGGTTGATGGTTTCTCTTATTTTTTTTCCCCTCCAAAAAAAAACCTTGATAATATCTGATATCAATTTTGAAATACTAGACTTCTGATGCGTATAATTTAATTTATTTGAAATTTTTACTAGCATATTAAGTTTACCTGGTGACTTAATTTCCTCGTTTACAAAACAGGGATAACCATACATAACCTTGAAAGAGGTCTTGAGGTATAGTTTTCCTGACCTCTTATTTTATGTTGAAAGTATTTCTGAAGACAAGTATCAGTGACTGCACTGCTGCACTGTCTTTGAAAATAATTAGCATTGTTCTCAGAGGGAATAATTAAGGAAGTGGAACATTAAGTATTTAATTGAATTCTGATAATATTTTAGTGTTATATGAACTTTTCAGGTGCTCAAATAATCTACCAACATTTAATTTTCACTAAATGTTAGTGCAGCCTTGGGTTGAATTAATTCATAATCAAGTGCTTTGTTTGGTTAAGATTGCTGTTGTTTGTTTTAAAGCAGATCTAAATATCTTTTTTTTTTGGTGTGCCAATATTTTATTACTTTAATTGCTCACTAAAGAAAAATCCTTCAGGATGGCAATACCATATCATCCTCATTCTCTGTGTCCATACGTTTTCAAATGGATGAAACTGCCTGTTACACCAGGACCAAATTATTTCAAGTACTGTATCAAAAATATATTTTTCTATTTGCTTTTTTGGTTTGTCTATTATTAAGCATTGATACATATTTTTAAAATCCAATATCTCTTCTTTTTTTATGTACTTTTTAAATTTTCTTATTTTTTTATTTTTTATTTTTTTGCTTCAAGTATACAGTACATTGGTTAGACATTTATATACCTTTTGACCCAGCAATTGCACTTCTGGGTATTTATCCAAAGAAGACCAAAACAATAATTCATAAAGATTAATATGCACCCAATATTCATGGCAGCACAATTTACAATAGTCAAGATATGGAAGCAACCTAAATGCCATAAACAGATGATTGGACAAAGAAGTTATGGTTCATATATACAATGGAATATTACTCAGCCATTAAAAAAATGAAATCCTTAGAGGTTATTATGCTGAATGCAATAAGTCAGACAGAGAAAGATAAATACCATATGATTTTACTTATATGCGGAATCTAAAGCACAAAAAGAACAATCTAATCAAAAACTGATTCACAAACATAGAGGACAATTTGGTGATGGACAGAGTTGGGGGTTTGGGGGGCTGGGAGGATCGAGTGAAGGGTTAAAGAAGTATAATTAGTAGTTGATAGATGGTCACGGGGTTGGGGAGCATGGCATAGGGAATGCAGTTAGCATTAATATATTGGCTAGGTGGAAAACCAGAGGAGAGAAGGAACAATTAGGGGGATCATAAATGTCTAACCAACGTACTGGATCTAAAGATCTTTAAGAGGAGCATGCAGGCTTCAATTTACAACAGGCCCCATTGCTGCCTTCCCTTTCACATCTAATCTGTTTTGCACATAGCTCTGAAAGCTATAGGCATTTGAGTTGGTAACCTCTGAATTCTATACCAATGCCCTAAGTTGAGAAATACAACTAACTATTCTACCACTGATGTAAATTTATAGAACAAGTAAAAGGTCGAAGAGGTGAAATAACCTTCAGCCAACCAGAGAAACAACTAGATTGGTGTTTTACATTATAATACTACTGGACAGGAATGGGGAAGGGGTTGAGGGATTCTATCAAATAACTTTCCTAATGTCTACAAATGTCTGGAATAAACAAGACTAGCCTTCCCATATTTTAGAGAACATCTCACTGTTAGGGAAACAATGACCCTCTTACACCTCTGTGTCTATATTAGGTTAATTATCACTTTAAGCAACTTGTATCTAGAAAAAACAGGTTCAGGAATCAGAGAAAATCCCACTGAAATCACAATGCTTATGTTAGCTGTTAGCCTTCTGGGAAATTATATAACTTCTGGAAACTCATAGTCCTTTAAAAATAATAATCCCTATAAAATAAATTTTTGTGAGAATTAAATGCAATAAAGTAAGTAAAATACTAGCACTGTGTTAGGCTAAAAGAGAAATTCTGTAAAATATTATCTAATTTAACTGCCTCTCACCCCTAAAAATGCAAAAAGGACATATTACATTTTTTATTTTGACTTCAGATATATTATGTCTAGTAAGTGCTTGGGAACTATTAGTCAATAGTACACATAAACAGAGACTTTTTTTTAAAGGCTATCTTTCTTTCATACATAACAATACACATAAAATTGTATGCTATACATGCACATAAATATGCCACACACTAATATGCTTATGCATGGTTGTATGGCATACATGTGGCAGAAAAAAAACTGAATGACAAAAAAAAAAAAAAAAAGATGCTTCATTTGGCATGGCACACTACTACAAATTTACTCTGTATTCTGATCCATTTATACTACAGCACTGAGCCAAAAAAAATTACCATTTGAAGTCAGAATATTTTAATTATTGTCTTTGCCTAAAGGATGCTTAGCAATTCAGACAGCAATATCCTGCTGTGTCACTCCCAGCCCAGGCAGAAACAGCATTAGTAATGAGAGCGAGTGACAGTTGCTAGAGTGTGTTTCTGCCTGAAAGTGGCGTGGTGGGGAAGTTGGGGGGGGCGGGAGGAGAATGATAAGCACAATTGGCCATTATCCCTTACTTTTCATGTGATTTTCTGTCTCTGCCAGTGGTGCTATGAGTCTGACCCTGAATCTCATTTAGACTGCCAATCACATATATGAAATCTCATCTGTAAATTTTACCCACGGATATGGATCTTAGTTCCTCAGTGTATTAGTGAGAGCAAGGGGAAAGATTTAGAAAAATTTTCTTTGAGTCCCAGTGAGACTACTAGACACATTGCTAAGAATGTCATTAAAACAATTAAGGACGTTTATATAGATATGAACTAGATATTCTGTACTAGATTATGTGATTTCTAACTGGGGATACTGACTGTTCTAATTTATAAAACTTCAGTACCTGATACTGGTACTGTGACTTGCAACTGAAGGGGCTCAAAAACAACTTATTAAATATGTAATTTAATAAATGAATAAATTCAATACTGACTTTCAACCATGTGGATCAAATTTTACTCTCTGTTAATCCTTTACGGGGAGTAATGCTCCATTTAACCATTGTGAATCTAAAATTCTTTCAAAAGGTGAAATTTTAAAAAGCAGTCTGGAGATTTAATTATCACTGGAGGGACAGTGTCATAGTTATCTTCAATGCATATATGTAATATATGCATGTGTATTTGTATATTATATTATAGACAGTATACATTCTCCATTCTTAACTTCTGCTTCAACATAAATACCTATGCAGTTTTATTTTTATTTTTTAGTACTGCTTTATGTGATAGTAGATTTGCACAAATTTTAAGGACATGGTGTATTAGTAAATTGTATCTGCCTTTTAGATACTAACTCAGGTTGGTAGCAATGTTTTGGTGTTAGTGTTAATACTTGAAGCATTTGTCATTTTTAATTTAACTGAGTAGGTCACATCATCCAATTTTACTTGTTTATATGTAATTGAAAGTATGTGTATATTTCATTGAGATCTTCTGTATACTTGCATTTGATATAAATTTTTCTTTCCCAGAAATAAAATATGTTATCTGAAATAAAATAAATACTTCACATTTTTAACTTTTGCAAAAATTAAAAATAGATTAAGAAAAGCTTAATGAATTTAATAGACTAAACAAAAGATTAATCTAAAATTAAAAGGTAGGTTAAAGAAAATTTACATTAAAGTAAATGCACAGTTAATTTAAAAAATAAATACAAATATCTATTAGTCCTATAAATAATTACAAAATAAATAACAACTTAAAGATAATATTTGATAAACAATTTTGCAAAGAATTTTTAAATTTTAAGAGAAATATTGAAAATGTTATGTCAAGACATATATGCTCATTGCTTATAAGAATATGGATAATATTTCTTATGATGCAGTCACAAATAGGATTTTGAAAAATATTCATTAATGCATTTTTATTACACAAAAAGAAATGTACAAATTTTATATATGATATTATCTCAATTTTGTATAAGTAGAAAGCTAGATAAATAAGGTTCTGGATTGAAATACATCATAATTTTAACAATGATCATCTCTGCTAGGATTGGAAAAATTTTTTGCTCTTTTTTTTTTGTTCTATTCTGTATTTTTCAGATATCTGACCATGTGTTGTTTTATAACATATGTGTTATTCCAGATGTTCTACCATGTATTATTTTATTGTCAGAAAAAAAATTATTGAAAAGAACAAATAATATAAATTGTATGGTCATGAAAGCCACTAATCAATAAAAAGTCAACATGACTTAGAAAATAATTATCACTAACCATATTCGGTTCTGCTTAAGATTGTTCCCTTTGAATTCTCATTAATTTACCTAGAACCTCTCCTTTTTTTCTCAATACTGATCCCTGAGCAAAATCTCAAAGGAAGATTTTGGACAGGAGGCCAGCGTTGCTTCAAGTGCAGACTACATCATGTATTTAGGACCTCCATAGTAGAAAAGAGACTGCTACTATTAGTTGCATTACCTTTCTTAAAAAAATTATACATCTAAAGAAATATTTTACTGGATTTATTTTGTGGAAATTTCCAAAAACAGTCACCAAAATAGATCTTTTTTTTTCTATGGATAAAAGTAATTGTAAATTGTCAAAATTACAAACTAAAAAGCAAAACAATTGCTTAGAAGTGATGTATTTATGTATGTCATTACAAGGAAACAGACTTTTAAAGACATAAAGTGAATTATTTGTTTGTATTTGAGTGTTAAAACAAGTTGCTCCAGGGAAACTGGAGTAAGAGACATTTGTGTTTCCGAACAGAATTCACAGACAGCCGGGAGGACATTCCAATAAACACCTCTGATACTGTTAATAATTTCAAGGGCGAAATGTTTCCTCATTCCCAGTTACAAATCAGGTTAAAACTAGACCTATTATACTATCAGTTTTATCATAGCTTACAGAAAAAATAGTTTAATGTTTTAAGTAGAGTTAAGTTTCACTCATACAACTATAAAGTCTTTTTATTTTTTAAGCAATTTCCTCAAAACTTAGTTTAAGTTTTTATTGGTAGTAGAACGCTAATGATAAATTGCAAGATGTAAAGTAAATTCTAAAGCATACCAGTGGAAAATTACTGAGATGGAAAAATTCTTCTCTTTGTAGAGACTGATACATGGAAAACAACCAGAATTATGTAAAGTATAAGCAACAAATTATAAGCTTCTATAGGTTCTATCATCTCTTAATAAACAACAATAAAAATAATAAAATACCACATAATTTACAAAATAAGAGCAGAGAAAAAATTGACCTCACATTCAATATCATAATTAATTTTTTCATTTTTGTTTTGGGTATTATAAAAACATTGTTATCTGAAAATGAAGAGTTTTAGTATGTTTTGCTAATCAAATTTTTTTCCAAGTATTCTTCCTTGAAGGTTAATTTAGAAAAACATCAGAAGGGCAAGATTTCAGTGTATTCAATGCAGAAAAGTTATCTTACTCTAAAATGAGAGTTTGAATATTTTAAAACCCCTAAACCAGAAAATGAGAATTAATTAAGGGCCCAGTGGTATTATGCATCATTCTGTTTATAGTTTGTAGTTATTACCAGACAATAAACACATTACTAAGTGTGATTTTGCATTATAGTAAAATTAATGATTTAAATTTCATGGTATTTTATAATACTGTTTTACATATTTCTTATACCCTTTACAAGTTCATAATTTCTTTGTAAGAAGGAAGCATACTATAATATATAGATAATTTATGTTTAAGATAAAGTAACTATAAATGCACACTTCTTAAACAATTATAGATTGATGAGTACTTATTAATTATGTAGATTTCTAATAATTAAATTTAGAAATGATTTGTTTGTTGAGAGTCTGTCTACTTGGCTAAAAATAGAAAAAGCACTGACCTTAAAATTCTATACTATACAAATTTTTTCTGATTGCCTTTCCTCAAACTTTACTATCAAAATGTCCAAAGATGTTAATGTTAAAGCAAATGTGCTACATGGACCAAATTGCAAAAACAAATATGTGCTTATAAAGGTATACTGAAAAATTATTAAGTGTCATGACAGTGAAGCCAGACTCCTCAAGTTCAAATTAGTCATTGACGAGCTGTAAGATCCCTCATCTTTAACTGGGGGTAATAAGAGCACCCACCTAATACTGTTATTGTGAATTAATTGAATGAAAAATACCATATAATACTTGAAATACAGCTTGGAACATAGGATGTACTGCTGTTATTGTTATTGTCATGTATGATAATTTTGATCTTAAAATTGTTCAATAAATTAAATATTTATTATTTGAATTCTTTAAAATGCAGGAAGATATCTTACCTTTGGACAAATATTCTGAATATATTTGTAAAGACACATCTTTTTTATAGGAAAGTATTGATTTTCATATTGGTCATGTTTTTAAAAGTACAACTGTGATATACTTACTTTTAAGTGGTTAATGAACTCTTCAAAACCTAATAGGCATAGTTTATATTTCCACTAATTTTTCACATTTTTTGGACTCATTTTTTCAAAAAAACCCTACTCTTTGCGCTGAGCACATTAATTATAAAAATGATATAATTTATTATATTTTAGATATCTCTTTCCATATTGCAATAGGATCTCAATTTAAGTTCAACAATGTATTTTGACTTTCACTGACATCAGATGCTCAGAAACTAGTCATTTTCTTCTTGGCAACTAATTAAATTCTGATAAAAATTTTTAAGAAATAAAAGTATACTGTTTCCTTGACAAAGCAAAGATATCTAGAATTTATGTCCTCTTCTAATATAATTTGGCTTAGTTTAGGAGATAGTGAATTCAAAATTTTATCTGGTTGGTATGGAAAGCAGGCAGATAGAATGAATGATGTATAGTTAGATCAGTTTAGTCTAACAATGATGCCTGCCAGATGATTCTGATGCAAGCATAAAGTTTGAGAACCACTACCCTAATGAGAGAATTTGCTATAATAGGAAGAGGATATTAATTTTAGAATGCATTTATTTCAGCCACTCTCATCCTACTAGCTTGTATCCGCATCTTATTCTTTCAGTGACAGTCATTCAGCCAGAAAGTACTAAGCTTTAACTATGGATCATATAACTTATCTAATTGCTTATTTGCATTGTAAATTATTAACACTGCAACTAGTTTTGCAAGGACATGTCATTCAAGCTGGGATTACTGAGTCTAGCAAATATGTGGGCCTCATGCATTAAAGATATCATACTTTATCACAGCAAACATAGGAGCATTTCTTTTTGCATTTAAATACAGTTTCATTATACCTCTGAAAAGGTATAATGATGTCCAGAGTTTGATGGGTGAAATAGAACATCGAATTTGGGGGGACATGTCGGTTTTAAAGATCTAGATTAGAATGTTAAAATCCATTTTTAAAGTTCCCTCATATCCCACTCCTCTTACTGTATTTGAATAGTACAAATCTGCAAGATTAATAATAACAGTTGACAATTTTGGGGTGATTTATAGTTTACAAATTACTTTTATGTCTTTTGATCCATTTGGTTTTTACAATAATGCTGGGAGGTAAAGCATTCATTTATACAACAAATGATTATTGAGCACTTATATTGTGCCAGTCATTATTTTAGGTTCTGAGGCCATAGCAGTGACCAAAACAAAGGCTGGAGTTTAGAGGCGAGGTCTGGACTGCAAACATATATTTAGAAGTCATCAATGTGATGGTAATTAAAGATATGGACCTGGATGAGGTCCCCAAGAAATACTGTAGCTAGAATAGAGAAAATGAAATTCAAGTGAGCTCCAACATTTGCAGACTCAGAAGAGGGAGAGGAATCAGCAAAATAGATTGTGAAAGAGCAGCCAGTAAGGTAAGAAGAGAAACAAGAGAGGCTGAGTGAAGAAAGGGATCAGGTGAGTCAAATGATGGTGAGAGGACTAAGTATAGACTATTAAATCAGGAAACCATAGGTCTTTGGATTAGGCAATATGGAGATTATTACTATCAACCAGATCAGTACAAATAAAATCATCATTGGATTGTGTTCATAAGATTATAGAAGAGAGAAAACAGAAACAACCAATATAAACAACTCTTTTAGGCATTTTAATGTATAGAGAAATGGAGAAATGAGGGCAGTAGTGAGTAGTGGGTAGGAGAGCTGGGGGTAGGGCAAGGGTATTTAAGGTAAGAAATATTACAAAATGTTATATGCTTATGGGAATTACTTACTGGAGAGGGAAAATATGATGATGTAGCACAGAGGAGGTTTAAAGACTCATGTGTATTTCTTTAAAGCTATGCTCAAAATTTCTCACTCTCCACAGAATCTTGAATAAGGTCTGACAATATAATTGATTTTTCCTGAAAGTTTGCTACTTTAAAAACATGTAAAATATCTAGAACCGCGGTCTCCAACCTTTTAGGCACCAGGGACCAGTGCTCCTATGAGAACCTATTGCCTGATGATCTGAGGTGGAGCTGAGGCGGTGATGCTAGCGCTGAGGAGCGGCTGCAAATACAGATGAAGCTTTGCTTGCTGGCCTGCCACTCACCTCCTGCTGTGCGGCCGGTTCCTAACAGGCCATGGACCGGTACTGATCTGCCACCCATTGGTTGGGAACCTCTCCCTGCTTTATAGTATGACCCCTCCCAGCAACCCAGAGATATACATGTTATTTATTAATCTCATTTTTCAAGTGAAGAAACTGAGTGCAGAGGTGAATGACAGGTAGTAAATGGGAGAACACCTTTGAGTTTAGTGTTCTTTGCAAAAGGGTTGGCCTGCTTTTATTGCCTATGAACTTTGAAACAAAGGAATTACTTGAATTACAAAACCCATTTGTTTCCTCTGGAGTTCAATGTTTTCTTTATTCATTTTCCTTTCATTTCCGAGTCTTGACTTTAGCGACTCCCCAAA
>NW_006432943.1:1169888-1209645 GCF_000325575.1 Pteropus alecto
GAGAACCTATTGCCTGATGATCTGAGGTGGAGCTGAGGCGGTGATGCTAGCGCTGAGGAGCGGCTGCAAATACAGATGAAGCTTTGCTTGCTGGCCTTCCGCTAACTTCCAGCTGTGCAGCCTAGTTCCTAACAGGCCGTGGACCAGTAGCAGTCTGCGGCCCAGGGGTTGGGGACCATTGTTCTAGAAGAGAATCACTGAAACAAAAGGAACTAGTATTGAGCAGCTGTTTCTTCACAGGTCTGGCTGAGGCCAAATAAGGAAAGAATGGGTTTAAACTTACAAGTCATTTTTTAAAGTTAAATTTTTCTATCTTAATTTGAACATGGCTTTTAGTATTTGCACAACAGAAGATTTCTGACAACTTAATTTGGTTGGGAAAATATTATTTATTAGTTTTAATTGCCACAAACACTAATTATCTAATTTTACATAGCAGTTTTATAGACTATGTTTTGGTACATACCAAAGAAGTGATAATTTAAAATAGAACACTATGATGGCTCAAAATTAAATTATTCCCCTCAACAAATGACAGTTAGCAATTATTCTAATCGTGTAAAATTAAGAAAAACTCTTTGATTTCAGTTTGCATTTTGTTCTCTTAAGCAACTATAACTTTGCAATTAAAACACTTAACTCTTCTTTGTACTTTATCTCTGTTTATGTCTGTATTTTCTAGGTTTTGTGAGCTCTAGTGTATATGTTTGGGAGGGTGGGAGGTAAAATTTGTCTTCGGGGACTGGAATTTGAACCTAGCCTTTTAGGGAAAGGCACACTGCTTCACAGAGTAAACAATTGTAATGTGTCAAAAATTCAACACTTTCAAGAACACTGGTGTTTTAGGACTATTATCAGTTCCACTAGTAAAGATACTTGCGAATTTTCCTTACTTGCTTGATAGAAACATATTACACACTAACTCTATGATTTCCACAAATGTAAGCTCAACGAATGCTGAAGAGTCTCTATGTTCACTCGCTAACTCCTTAACCTGGAGTTAAGGGTCTCACCTAATTGTTCCATTCTAATCACAAGTAATTCTAAGACTCTACAGATAGAGTAAGGGCTAGAGGGTCACATGTTGTTGTCAAATTAATTACAGATGTAGAAGTTCCTATAAAGAATACTATTCTATATCTGCTTCTTAATCCGAGCCCTTCTATACTAATTTAGAATGCTTAACATTGTCAGAAGGACTAAGTAGACTTTCTCTTTTTACTTCTCATATTGATGATATGAACACGTTTTAGGATGGTTTCTTTTAAAATAAACATGTAAATATACAAACATAACTGTGTTGAGTCTGATTATAGATCATTTGATTTATTCCTTAAAATATGACTCCTTGTAAGCAGACATTTAAATATAGTTTTACATGTATCTTAAATATGTAAAACAGTTGAATTTTCTTTTAAAGTTTCTGGAATTCAAAATTTTCACTACTTCTGATGGGTTAGTCCATCAACTTTCAATATCATCTGTGTAACAGCAAGGCAATTAGGGTCAGTTACTAAGCCAGGTAGGAAAAGTTATTACCAAAGGAGGATGTAGACTTGCTTCAATTCAGATCACTTGGTGAAAAGATGGTTAAAAACCAAGTAGTGTATGTGTGGGCAGAATCCAAATAATAGAAGTGAATTTTAGAATTTATAAAAAAAATCATAAAATATAAATGTTTGGCCATAATGGGTTAATAAGGACTTATTACAGGCTTGAGAAAATTTTTGTAGATTTCTATGTTTGTCTTGGAAGATGACAGAAGTCCTAAGGAGAATTAAATATATCATTATGGTTTAAAATGACTCAAAGATTTCAATTACTGTATAAACAATGTTTAAATATTTAGAGAAATTTAATTTATCAAATCTATGTTATTTGAGGTTTAACCAAAAACAAATAAAAGTTATTTTTTAATCATAACATAAAATTTACTAGTTTTACACATAAAAGAAAAAAAAAAGAACTGGAATTGAAGGCTCAGAAAATTCTAGGGTTCTATATCTTTTATAAATAGAATATTAATTTAAATGCAAGAAGTATTGTGGAATATTCACTTAACTAAAAGCCCCTCTTAAATAATTAAAAAAATGTTAATGGGCACAAATTAATTTTAATGCTCAGGATTATATCAAATCCATCTTAGTAAAAACCTAAATTCCTTTCTTTTTACTCTAAATTAGAGTCAATCTGGATAATTATATCAGAATGATGATAGAGAAATTTTTGGGGCTTCTTAAAAAGTTAATTTTATAATTTTAGATACTATTAAGTAAGCAAATGGATAAAAATTTGAAATTCTCCCTAAATCTATAACTCCCAAAAACTATTTGCAGGTGGTTGAAAACATAAATATGAAGTCTTGCATTTAAAAATTACCTTTAACAAATGAGAATCATCTTAATCATCATAAAGCTGAAAAAAACTTAAAATATTTCAGGAATTTCTTCCCACTTCTAGAAATAATTTGCAATTACTTCCAAAACCTTTTTAAAAAATGGTGATGTCTTTAGCAAGGAGAAGTATAACATCCAAATCGGGGCAACAACAAAATGTTAAAAATTTTCATAACTATCCACTTGCCAACAAATATGCTAAAAATAAAAATGTCACCTAGGTTTTACATGAATTTTGGATCTTCTTGAATTTAAAGAGAAAAAATCGAAAGGAAAACCTAGAAAAAGTTTCTGACCTTTTACATTGTATCACTTTTTTTGTTTTGCATTATCTATTTAGTACAAATATCTACTTCTTTGAATTCCTAAAGCCCTATGATTTTCTAGACACATGCAATAAATTAAAATTTGTTCTTGCCTGCTGATAGATTGATGCTGCGTATCTCATAATTTTAAATTGAAGAGTAATTAGCCAGAATCCACAAATCAATCCAACTCAGCATACCATTATTAATTAACATGTAATGCCTACCCACAGGTGTACGCAGTAGCATTAGAAGTCCATAAACGAGCTGATGTTTGGGGGCATATAGTCTGATTTATATACAAACCAACCTAAATCTGGTTAAACTCTGAATACAAATTGGCAGATATAGGGGCATATGGATAAACTAAAGGCGAGATTCCTAAAAATACACCCAGTAAGAAATAATATTTTTTCAAATATAATGTATGAAAGACACTAAAGAGGTAACATATATCTATTGATATATGCTATCTTTCCTGATCTATTCTGTGGGGAAGTGAGGTTTGAGAGCAAGGGCAGAAAATGAATGGACAGACACACACATATACAGACATATATACTGAGATAGAAAAGAAAAGGCAAATAAAGCCAGTTATTTATGGAAGAAGAATGTTTTGTAGTTGCAAGCAAGGTTAAATCAAGGTCCCTGGGTTTCTCTTCAGTACAGTCCATAAACATTTCAAAGTTAGCAAACTCAATATTTTAGATAATGTAAAAACCTTACGCTATTCAGACGATGTGAAGAAAGCAAGGCTGAACTAGTCAAAATAGTTGTCGGCAGATCTTTCTTGACTAAATGAATAGAGAATTGGAGAATTATATGACTCCATTCATTAAAAGTCTTTACTTATTGCTCTTTAATATGCACACAAGTTAGACCTAAAATAAATTGAAATCCACGTAAGAAATCTTTTAATGGTTTGTAACATATTGCAAAAGAAGAAGTGAACAAAGACAGGAGAATTATTCAGTATTGAAATTGGATGCCAGCAGAGAACAACTGTAAAAGAGAAATGCTGGGATTGCTTACAGATTATTATAAGTGATCCGCCACCTAGGACATGTTATCATATGATTCAAAATTGGAAAATTATTTTGTTGATAATTTGTCTGCCTTTTTACCTATAGTTTGTCAGTCTAATAACAAATTACTATTTGTAACCTAGAATGGGAATTTGTAAATAATAGTCTCTTAGTCTAAAGAGAGTGCTCCTAACAACTGGACATAATTATTGGTACTTTTTATACCTTATCTCATTTAATTAATAAAAGTAATCTCTGTGATAGGAATTACCGTGCCTGTTTTAGAGATGATAAAATTGAGCATTCAAGAGGTTTTGTTCATTTCCCAAAATCACGTGGCCAATAATGGCAGAGTTGGGTTTAAACAGATTTTAGTTTTACCCCAAAGGCCAATTTCCCGCCTCCCCCCGATTCCCGCCATTATTCTTGGTTTCCTCGGGGTCGTGCTATGCTTTTTTCATGATTCACTTGTACTCTCTGCATAGCATTCCCTTCTTTTTTTCTTCGTCTGGATCTTTAAAGATCTTACCCAAAGAAGAAGACTTGCTGACTCTCCAAGTAAAGTTGGTCCCTCCCTCTCTGACTTCCACAGCAGTTTGTATATATCTCTGGTATAGCACATATAACATTATTTTTCAATTAAAGTGGAGTAGCATCGTATAGTCATTTGACTACAAAATTCAAATTGATGTGTTTATCATTAATTTTTAAAAAGGAAATAGTGTCCTTAGTGGTACAAATTTTTATATTTCAGGGTAGTTTCCAGTAAGAGATAATATGCCAGATATCTTCACATTGCCCCTTCAAATACGCTCTCTGTGCTTTTCCACCCAGCTTCCTGTGCATGGAGACTCATTTATATGGAGGATAATAGTGGGTTCCCATCCAAATAGCTTCTCATTGGGTTTGACCAAGAGGCAGCTGTGGCAGGTGACGACAGGGAGGAAAAAGCATGAGATTAGGTATTTATTTCCCTATATCCCTAGCTCTGGGGTTGCCTTGGGTTGACTCTGTGTCTTGACAAAATATCACTTCCCTCCCTGGAAGACTTTTCTACATGGCACTCTTTTTTAGAGTTCTATTAAGACCTCTCTGTCATTGTCTCTTAGACCTCAGACTGGAAAAGCTCCTTTACTACTATTAGGCTCAGGTTATTTCACTATTGTGAATCTAATACACCTCATCCACACTTTTAGAAGTAATACCTTTGTAAAGAAACTTTCTTCAAATTATCCTAATTTGAGTGTGTCACGTTTTACAGTTGGGACTCTGATTAATACAGTTTGGGTAAGTGATGCATTTTGCATCCTCTAAATCACAACATTCTCTTCATTTCTAAAAGCAACTAGATACATAGCAACTTCAGTGCAAAGGAAAAACACAATAAACTTACAATTAAATACCACAGCTACTTAAATTTTATATATTTGTACTGCCAAGGCACTGTGAGAAGTACAAAAAGAATTTTTGACATGCTCTTTCCACCAGGATGTTATGATCTTTTTAAGGAGGCAAAACATGAAAAGAAGAAAAGTATAAAGAAAGCATGAACTGAACACAGTCAGGGGCAATCATTTATGATACAGATAATAAGGGGTATCGTTTATTAAGAAAGTAAGAAATAAATATTGACTTATGTTATCAGGAAGAATGTTGTGAATGCAGGAGAACTTGAAAAGTGTTTTGATAAATAGTCTCAAAGTCGAGGCGGTTTTGTAGACAGGGAGGAAATATATGCTCATGTGAGGCTCAGTGTGGCTGAGGACCAGGCTCAGATGTCTCTTTGCAGTGAAGTTGTCTTGAGTTGAGTTGACTCTCATACGCTCTGGACTTCCTCTAGTCTGTGTCTAAGCTCTGAGAAGCCACTGGCCCCCACAAGAGCATTTTTTTTTTTTTGGTCACATTTCCTTAAGGCTTCCTTAGCTCTTTCTGTATATTGCCATCTTTTTCCAGTCTCACTGTTGCAAGTAACTGCTCTATTATTAGAAGATCCCTGGGATAGCGAGAGTAGCAACAAAGCATCACTTTTGGATGAGTTCAACACTACACGGCAGGCACCAAACTCGTTAAGAGTCGCAAATACAAAGATGATTAATCACAACTCTTGTTTGTGAGTAGTGTGCTGTCAGTGGTGGAAATTAATAAATACATGATCTCCAACTTTTAATCCTAATGAAAGCAGGGGCATTGTGGGTAAATACAATGTTAATACACACAAGCATACATAGACACTGATAAACGCACGCATACACTGATATGTACAAACGTACACCTTTGCTCGTAATTGTGAATAAGACAGGAGGAATTCATTTGCACATAAGCTAATAGAAAAGAGAAAATATATAATGTTGAAGTCATTTAAGAAATCAATTCCAAAAAGAACATAAAGGACACGATCCTTAATAAAATTCAAGATAATACTTCTTTTAATCAAATTCATCTAAATATGTCTTCTTGGGTTTCATAAAGTAATTTGGGTGAGAAAAATATGTTGAAATTGAGATACATATAACTTTTTAAATAAAATAAACTAGATTTATTTGGATATCCATTTTTAAGTTGGCAGCTACAGGAATACCAAATGATAAGTTGGCCAGAGGAGGGCTTCTTTTTTTTTCTTAGTACCTAGAAACAACATATTAGCACTAGGAATATATTAACACCTACAGAAGAGCAAAGTGGTCATTTAAAAATTCAATACAGGAGCTCAGAGTTTGGTCAAGACTGAGTCTTTATTTCATAGCAAGATGTCTGAGCAAACAAACCTTTATGCACATCAGATTTAATTTTCTATTCATATTGCTCCTATAATGTAGATGAGAAAATCAGTCAATTACTTGAATAGTCAGTCTCCTTTTTCACCAACATGTGCCCTTCTGCCAGAATTTTAATCTTCTCCTTTACTTAAAATAGAAATAATAAAAATATCTCTCTGATTCATAAAGAATAGAGTGAACTAGTGGGTGAGGGGATACAAGTTCCTGTTAAATATATGAGATCACAAATTTATGCAGCTTAGCTATGTCGCCTTTATTCCTCTCTCAATGAAATTTTGGCCATGAATGAACCTATCTATTATTGACTTCCAGCGATGCTGATAGCACTAAAGCTCAACACTTGCACTAAAAAATTGCAATACTAGTAATAATGAAACTATTTACTTACGTGAAATATGGGGTCAGTATAATAATTTTTGTTTCACTATAATTTTCCATAGATCTTTTTAAGTTTTCAACTTATGTTAGTTTGTAAAGTAAAGATTAGGAGCGTGCAGTTTAAGAAGCACCAAAATACTCAGTAATCAAGATAAATAATATTTTAATAACATACTTTAAAAAAATCTAATTAACATAAAAATTCATAATGAATTTTTAAAATATCAAAATAAAGACAGGATCACTATTACTGATTTTTCCTTTTGCCTTCGGTTCCAATATCATTATTATTGATCCGGCCCTGTTAGTTTGAATATTATCAACCCCAACTAGTATTTTCTTTTTAAACTACCATTTCTGCCAAGTGAACATACCTCCTGCCTTCCAGATGACACAGTTGTCACTATTTATCTGAATATAAGAAACAATAGAGAGTGAAATAAGCAGCTTCCTTATATGAATGATGGGTTTTATTACCCTGGAAAAATCTATGATGTGTACTTTGTATTCTAGTAGTGGTAGCCATAATTCTGAAATATTTATGACAGGTTTTCACTTTCTTTCTTTTGTGAGCTGAGTGAAAAAGAAAAAAGAAAAAAAAGCCTGCATATTCTTTCTTTATTATAAGGACCCTGCATATAATACAGCTCCTAGACTAAACAACATCTTTGGCCTCTAGCATCAGGTTAAATATGGCTTTAGCAGTGACCTTGGTGCAAAGATGAAATGAGCTGATGGCCTTATTTCAGCTCCTTCTTGGCAGATATCCAGTGTACTAATTGGCACCCAGGTAACAGCATCATAAAACCAACCAAGGTGAATCAAATGTGAAAAGTAACCCATGTACACAATTTCAGATCATTTGCATACTTGAAATCAGCCATATGAAATTTTATTTTGCTTTGCTTCACTAAATATGAGGGGGAATTGACTGCTTCTGACAGTCCCGCTATCATAATTTAAGGTAAAATGCTCTTTGTATGTAATTCAGAATAAGGTACAACAATAACCTAATGTACAACATAAATTCAGGAAAAAGACTGATTGTTGTTCAATGGAAACTAAACACAAGGGAACCTTCTCTTCACACAGAACGCCTGGAAGCCTGGCGTTACTTGTTAACATCTTCAATGAAACTTGCTGGGTGATGGAGTATTTTCTAAAAGGGAAGAAAGAATTGGAACAAGAGAAGGTGGGATGGAGAAAGGAAGAAAAATAGGGAAAGGGAGTGTACAGTGTGTGTATAGATACAGTACATAAAAGTCCATTATCACAACTACATTTTTTAAAAAATCACTCCAAACGACAAATAATCTTTCTGTAAATATAAGGGGATTTAAAGAAAATCTCTTCTACTTAAATGAGATAATGTACATAATGTGCTGAGCTCAGCAACTGGCCCACAAGGCCTGAAAAGATGCTGGTTAAGAAATCACTCTCCTTTCTTCTCTCTTCTAGAAGGTAAAACTAATGATTATTTTCCTTCCTCTTTTGACAACACTTTCCAATGCTAAGAAAGTGTTTCCTCTCTTAGAATTGTGACTGTATCTCTATATTCAGACCTAGAATGTCTTTAATATTTTTCCCAATGGTAGAAAAATGCAAATTTAATATAATTTAAAATTCTTTGCGCATATTACATTAAATTAAAAAATTGAGTAACTTATTTTGACAAATTCTCTGCCCCCTTACCCCTGAACATAATTTTAGGTTTGATTCTACAATTAAAGGCAACAATTAAGCATTTGTAATTTGCTTTTTTACCGGTGTTTTTAAAAAATCTTGTTATGTAAAAGGATCACTCACCAACAAATGCATTTACTTACAAGCTTCAATTCAGCAGATATTTAATAATATGGTGACAAGAGCACTTTTACTAGGGTTGCTTCACAATTCCTTTCAGGGAATTACCACCTAAACCATGAAATACAGTACTTACATTGATTGATTGATTTCTTCCTGATTAGCTTGTAAAATGAGAAAATAAATCATACAAAAAAGAGTGTGAATCTTCAGTATTTAGTTTTAGATGTCACATTCAGCAATAGAAAAATTTCATTTATAGATCTAAACCAAGGTAAAATAATACTCAGTAGCTTTGAAAGTTGCACATTCTCCAAGGGATCATAATCAAAGTACATTAAAATGCAGTACTGATGTAAATAATAATTTAAATCTTGTCAAATTTAATTTAGTAGCATTTCTCAAAGGATATTCTGGAGAAAACTGATTTCATAGTCTGGAAATACTATATGTTAAAAATTATCCAGGATCAAATACAAGTTACAAGTTACAAGCTATCAGTTAAACCAGGTTAAACCAAGTTAAACCAAGTTAAACAGGTATCTTCTCTGCAAGACTTCTCAAAGTCTTATTATTTAGAAATTGTTCTGAAAAACTCTAAGAAAGGATAATATGCAGAGGATCTCTTATATGCATGACTGTGGAAACTTTTCTTTGCAAATCATGTCAAGGAATTTGTGTTTTATGGAACACACCTTGGAGAATGTTGCTTTTATGCTATTTATTATACTGTACTAATGTCTAGAGTGCACATACAAATCACTTGGGGAGGGTTTTAAATAACCAGGGTGCCTGGGTCCTATTCAGATCAAATAAATCAGAATCTCTGAGGATGCAGCCTAGAAATTCATATTTTTAAAAAAGCTCCTAAGGTAACTTTGATGCTTTAAACACCCTTGTTTTTTGTTTGTTTGCTTGCTTGTTTTTTTAAAGAATGCTTCAAATTGTAAGCAGTTTTAAGTCTTGAAGCTGTACATTGCACTAGCTTCACATTATTAACAGTGGAAATTTTCAAGTATATCTCTTCATCTGGTTAATTTAGTATACTTTTTACACTTACTGAACTAAGCTGTCCACTGCCATTACTCTCTGGAAAGAACATACCAAAATATGACTGCTATACAACGTAAGAATCCTGAGGTGAACAGCTATAAAATTTTTAATAGAAACAAACATTAAAGGTTCAGTTTTAAACTACAATAGCCTAACTGAAATAAAATCAAGTCTAATACATACCAGTGCTATTAGCATTGCCACAGGTTCAGCATATATCAGATTCTGAGATTTTAGATGATTTTGACCAAAGATCAAAGTATTCGGTTAATTAAAAACATTCTTTGACCTTGATCCCCTCTCTCACATGGAGTATAAAAGTGTACAAAGTTTCTCATTTAAGAAAAAATTAAACACAATGTTTTTGATCTTTTCAATAAATCAAGAGAACTATTTTCCAATATACCCTCAATTATATCTCAGCTTTATTCTTAAAGCACACAGGAAAATAATCTGTTTCCTGGAGAAAACAAACAAACAAACAAAAAACTAGAATATTGGACAGAACAAATTAAACCCTTCACCAAAGCCCAGATCAGTTTCAACTCAAAAGTTTTAAGTTTTCATCAAATTTCAAAACACTGGTCACATCTGATTGTCTTTGCATTCTGTTCCAGACAGTACTGATGGGCTTTTTAAAAACAGATTTGTGACCCAGCCCAAGGGGAACGTGTTACAAATAAGAACAACCCATGATTACCAGACCATGATTACCAGACCATGGAGGTTTTATTTTCTTCTCTCAGTCAACCTTTGAAATGAGTGGCTAGTTAAGAGCTGGAAGGTTGTCTGAGACAGGGAACTATGGTACTGTATCAACCTACATTGGAATGTAGAAGTGTGAGGGCACTAGATCCACACAATGTCGCCATTTGGAAACAAAACTTCCTGGGAAAGAAAATAGCATAATCTCTAAATTAGACATACCAATCAGCTTCAATTGTTAACCCTGTGAGCTGTCTGAGTTTACAGACATTTTAAATATCATCGGGAATCTCTACCACAATGGAAGTGTTACATATTAAATATGTTCTGAAGAACAGGACTTGGGCAGTATAAGCCAGATGCCATTTATAGTTAAGTAAATAGATAGCCTACAGAATGAACCATCTCTTCTGGTTAGTAGGGCTACAATAAATATTTATTTTCTGTTTGGCAAACAAATTACTCCTTGGCTGCAAGCTGAACATTCTTGAAGAAGCAGTGCTACAATAAAGTTGTTAAAGTAACTGCTAAGTTATTTGGCTTAGTTACTTGCCCATGTATGTTCTCATGTTCCTTGCTGAGTTAATAAAATGCACCTCTCAAGAAGGCAAACTATCCCCTAATAAATGTTATTAATCCTACTCAAGTTTTCAATACATTATTAAGTTTAGGATTCTAAGACTCCAAGTAAAAATCTGGTCACTCACTAAATGTCCTACTAGTCTAGTATGTGAGAGGTTATTGAAATGTGAAAAAAGAAGTTTCTTATGGCTTCAAGGTGTTCTTATCAGTTATTTTTTTTTTCGCCTTGGTTTTACATAATGGACCATGACAAGAAACATATTGCCATAACTTTCTTTCTATTTCTCCTCTTTAAATATAAATGTGTTACAAGTTAAAATGAAGGCAGGTCTCCATGATATACATAATTGCCTTTGATTGACCTGCAACTCAGATTGATAAATCATTTATTTTTCTTATTTTTTCTAATATATTTCTAGTACCAAAAACAAATTAGAAAGTATGATCTCCCTAGAAGTAATTAACTGGCCCTGAAAAGATTCATTTTACATAGAAGAAAATTAGGCGACTGCACTTAGCGAGTTAAAGTATGCATAAATAGTGAAAGTTTAACCTTGCCCTTAAGAACATAGGCGATGGTTGCAACTGAAAAAGCATACTGTGAATATGAACCTTTTCCAGTTTGCCCTGAGAATACTCACCACTGGCTGCAGCATTTACCCAGAGATAATTCGCTGATTACAGTCCTAACCTTACACCCCAAAATTGCCATGAAATATCTCGCTTTATTATTATTTTTTCATGGCTCTAGTATATTGATAGTCTTTGGAAAGAGTAGTGGTATTTTTATTTACAAAATACAGTAATTCTCGATTGCTAAAAATGTCAAATTCTAGAAAATGTAGCATTTCTACACGTGATATTAAACGAACACTGGCAGCGAGCTGCACTTTTTTTCTAAACGAGAAAAGGGGAAAACAAAAGAAAAAAGTAATATTTATCATAGCCCACTATATGCCAAACACTGCGCTTAGCATTTTTATACATTTTAATTTTCATAATAATCCTGCAATGTATATTCAATATTCGAATTCGGTGTCTATTATACGGATGAGAAAACTGAGGTTTAGAAATATTGAGTACTTCATTGACATCCAAGAGTCACTTATCATTGGTGAGGTACTGATATTGTGCTCTATTTCTCCATGATTGAGAATTAAACTATTCTTCATGGCAAGTTTTAGGAAGAGCTCCACATAATCTTGTGTTTGTCGGTGGTGATGATAATGATAACAACACATTTCAAGGAAGGTAGCAGCGACTTAATTTTGCTCAGACCGAATTTTACTTTGGCTTCTCCAAGTCAATCACCCAGAGTACCAGAAAGTGTCCCTTTACAACATTTGCTCCATTCTTGACCTTTCCTTCTTCTCTCCCAATCACAAAAGTATAACTTGCTTTCAGCTAATGTATTTCCACTAGTCACTCTACTCTCTTTAGCCAGTTGCTTGGATACTATAATCTTTCTTTGTTCCCAAAAATGTAATAGGCAATCCGGGAAATAAGAGTTGGCAGAGGAAGTTAGTTTGGAAAATGTATAACACTATACCCTCCTTGAGAGATGCACAACATACATTAGATATTAAAAGCTCTGAAGTTATCCAGTCAAAACTTGCATAACTTGGTGTACACTAGCACTTTCTAAACTTAATTGATCTGAAAACATTTACCCCCACTTAATTATGGGCAAATGATCTGAGGAACTGTTTCACAGGCACTAGTATTTTGTATTATACACATATGAAGGGGTCAAATCTGCTGACACAAAGTGTTACATATCAGTAAGTCTGTAACATATACTAGTTTGAATGCCACCATCAAAACTGTCCTTAGATGACTTGGTAGGGAGATGTGTGTAAGTGATCCACTCAACATACTTTTGTATTAGCAAAATGTGCTGTTTTATAAAAAGCTTAGAGTCATTTAGGAACTACCTTTGCTACTGCTGGGAGCAGATAGAACTCGCTGTACTTTCTATAGGGGATTAGCAACAACTTTACCATGAGTACTCCCAAGAAGTTAAACAACATCCATGGGGCCAGTAGGCTTAATTGTGAAAATTAAAAATGTA
The DNA here is from genome assembly GCF_000325575.1 of Pteropus alecto. Lineage (NCBI taxonomy): Eukaryota > Metazoa > Chordata > Mammalia > Chiroptera > Pteropodidae > Pteropus > Pteropus alecto. The sequence goes on from NW_006432943.1 coordinate 1,182,984, forward strand.
GCTATAGATAAAGTTTTGCCAAATATGGTGAATAAAAAAGAAAAAAAAGAAACAGAAAAATAGAAATAAAAGAGATAGATGGGACCTTGAAAATGGTTGTATGTCATCCAGGATACATAAATTCTGAATTATATATTCTTCAGTTTATGGATGAGGACAAATCTATATACTTCAATACATATACCTATAAGACACAAACATTTTGCAGTCCTGACATAATAAAAACTAATTTTCAAGAGAATTTCTTCACTAGCTTTTGTCTCATCAATGCATTGGAGAACAAATGTTCCCCATTTCCTGCTATAAAACAGTTTTATTGTTACTCACAGCACCCTAAATTTTTGACTAATTCTTTTCTTGTATGTCTGCTCACTTCTGATCCCAATACACGGGTAAGTTGTGTTTGTTGCCAAACCCATTTTGTAAGACAGATTTGCTTAAAATGCCATAAAAAATTATTCAGTTAAGAAACTTGCATTGATCTCAATAATATTTTTTTCTGATATGTCACATTGGGCAACAGAAACAAAAGAAAAAAATAAACAAATGGGAATACATCAAATTAAGAAGATTTTGCACTGCAAAGGAAACCATTAACAAAACAGAAAGACAAACTACTAGGTGGGAGAAGATATTTGCCAATGATATTTCTGATAAGGGGTTAATATTCAAAATCTATAAAGAACACAAGCAACTCAATACCAAAATAACTAACAATCCAATTTAAAATATGGGCAGAGGACTTGTATAGGCATTTCTCCAAAGAGGATATACAGATGGTCAATAGACATATGAAAAGATACTCAACATCTCTAACCATCTGAGAAAAGCAAATTAAAACTACAATTGAGATATCACTTCACACTTGTCAGAATGGCCATCATTGATAAATCAACAAATAAGTGTTGGCAAGAATGTGGAGAAAAGGGAAACCTTGTGCACTGTTGGTGGGATTGTGAATTGGTGTAGCCACTATGGAAAATAGTAGGGAGGTACCTCAAAAAATTAAAAATAGAACTACTTTTTTACTCAGCAATTCCCCTTCTGGGTATTTATCCAAAGAAATCCAAAACACTAATTTGAAGACATATACATCCCTATGTTAATTTCAACATTGTTTACAATAGCCAAGATTTGAAAGAAACCTAAATGCCCATCAAAAGATGATTGGATAAAGATGTGGTACATATATATAATGAAATATTACTCTGCTATAAAAAAAAAAAAATCTTACTATTTGCGACAACATAGATGGATCTGGAAATGCATTATGCAAAGTGAAATAAGTCAGACAGAGAAAGACAAATACTATATGATCTCACTTATAGTGGAATCTAAAGGACAAAATAAATGAACAAACAAAACAGAAACAGATACATAGAAGCAGGGAACAAGCTGGCTGTTGCCCGATGGAAGGGAGTTTATAAGGCAGGTGAAAAAGGTGAAGGGATTAAGAAGTATAGATTGCTAGTCACAAAACAGTTCATGGGATGTAAAGTAAGCCTAGGGAATATAGTCAATATTGTAATAGCTATGTATGGTGCTAAGTGGGTACTAGTCAGGTGGTCATTTTGTAAATTATATAAAAGTCTAACCACTATGCTGTATACCTGAAACTAATATAATATTGAATATCAACTATAGTTGAAGAATTTTTAAAAGGGGGAAAAAGGTAAAAGAGAATAATAGGTTCAAACTTCCAGGTATAAAACAATAAGTCATGGGGATGTGATATACAGCATTAAGAATATAGTTAATAATATTGTGATAGCATTGTACAGTGTTAGATGGTTGCTGAGCTTATTACAATATCACTTCTTTAGGTATATATATGTTGAATAACTATGGTGTACACCTGGAACTAATATAATATTGTATGTTAGTTATATTTTAATAAAAATCTTTTAAAAAGTACCTCCCTCTGGCAAAAAAAGAAACTTGCATAATTTGCAAGGAGCATTTGAGATCTTGCTCCTTGGCATTTGTCGTCAGTTTAGTTTAAATAAACATTCATAAAAACTCTTTACAGGTTTGGACATTTCTTATGTTGAGTCATAAAGTTAGTCTTAATCAATGTATTGATATTTACTAACCAATGACATTACTATCTATTTAAACATCAAACCTAAAAAAAATATGCACACATTCATGGTCACATATTAACCTGAAAAATAAAGAATTTTAAAATAAAAAAAAAGAAACCTGTATAATTTGCTATAGACTAGCATTTTCTAAAATTATTTGATCTGAAACATTTACTTCCCTCAAATACCTATGGGCAATTGGTCTATAGAACTTAGTTTTATAAATATATATATAATATGATGTGTTCAAATATGGATGTGAAAACTAAGGTGTTTCTATGAAAACCAGTTTACTGCTTTGCTATACAGGATTGACATAAAATACAATTACTGTGAGATTAGATGTGGGTAAAACAACTGTGATTTTTGGTTTAAAAAATCATAGCTTAATATACTTGACTTTAAAAAATAAATCATACAAATCATAGAGGATTCTGAGCTCACATTACAAAGGTATTTGTAAAGTAACTGAATCTGGAAATTACAAGTGATAAATTATAGGAACAACTTATTATGCAAAAAAAAAAAAAGGAGAATACCAATCATTTAGATCTCTAATGAAAGAAAAGAAATTGGTCTCACATGCAAATTGGCAAATTCATATACAGTTAAATGTTTTAAATTGATATAAAAAGCCTATGTTATATACATATTATTTCACAGTTCCCCACTTTAGCCAGATTTTTAAGTGGACTAATTAACTGAACATCTACCAGTCCAAATGTGGTGACTAAGATGCTTTCAATTGTAAGGCCATGATATTATACAAGCTTATCTTATTGGTACCTCTTCCTTCTAAAAGAAACTGTTCTTTTCTGCTATTGGAAAAATCAACATTGAGAAGTTCAAATATGAGTGGAATTTGGAAGACTGATTTTCTTCAATACAAAGGCATCAGATCTGAAAGCCCAGCCTCTGCACGAAGGAAGTATTGCTATTAAAAAAATGATCTGTAGAAAAGGTGACTTTATATTCCACATACTACTTAGTTTTTCACGTAAACGCATGGTTCATTGTGCTTACTACATACTCTATTTCTTCCCAAACTGTCAGTTGAAATGATCAGCCAAAGCTGTCAGATCCATCCTGAATAGTTAAGGAAATACACTGATAGAAAGGAAGGATATATTTGTGTAAGAAAATGTATGTGCATTTGTGTATATGCATACATACATATTAGTAGATAGATAACTGTTACAGATCACTATATTGTTTTCTATTCAATAATTTCTACTGTAATTGAAAAACGAAAATATTTAAAGAAAATTTCTATGGTTACTTTAGTTTTGTTTTACATCACAGGTTGACAGCATAAGTATTTTAATAGCCACATTCTTTTTGTTTCTCTGGTTTTTTTGTTATGTTAGCCATTTTAATGTTGTAGAATTTAGCAGATATTACTAAACTAATATCTTTATAATCCTAATTATTCTGTGAATATATTATCTGAGACTAATCCCATTTTTTAAATGTCATCTTGATGAATATGGACTACTTTTAAATAGTATTATATATTATAAATGGAGATACTGAAGTTCAAGGATACTTTGGGATTTTTTTTAACTAATTAATTTTTTTATGATGACATTAACAAAATCCAGTAAGTTTCAGCTGTACATTTTAAAAGTAAGGCATATATATATTTACATTGTATGTTCACCTCCTATAGTTAGATTTCTTTCTGTCACCACATATTTGACCCATTTTACCCTATCTACCTCTCCCTCTCCTCTCCCCTCTAGTGACCACTAGTGTATTGTCCATGTCCATGAGTCTCTGTTTGTTTGTCCAGGGTTTTGCATAGTATTAGAAAGAAGCTAGACTTTCACTTTACTGTTTGGATTAAATTAAATTTTACCTGAGAGTTGACCAGATGATATCTCAAAGTGTATTTTGTTTCCAGAACTTATTATTTTTTTGCCACATAATATCAGTCTCATTTCTTTACCACTGGATATAATTTTACTATTTCTTCACCTTAAAAAAATAATTTGTCTTCTCTTGATTCCGTGCCTACATAATGGAATATCTATGTAAAAAGTAAAGAAAAGAAATAGCGACCTCTGGAAGTGTGTGCATGAAGTGAAGATAGGACCTGAAAGGCCCCACCGAACATTACTTGTAACACAGTCAGTCATTTACTGGAGAACTGACCTCATCTTGAATGCAAAGGGGGTAAAATTTGATTTTAATTACCAATATCGTTTTGTTCTCTTCTTATGTGCATGTTATAAATGTATTTCAAGGTATCTATCTAATATAGAACTTTTTATTCTCTCTACAAAAATTTTATTCACAAAATAGGGATTTCCTCAAGTGAAAGGAAGAGGAGTTTTGACGTTAAAGACATTTACTAATAAGCTTGTACTTCAAAAATTCCCAGAAAAGTTATCTGATTTTTTAAATGTAGAATTCAACAGTTATATCTTAAGCCATTTAGAAAATGTATCCACAAATTAAATCTATACAAATCTGATTTGAATCACTCTTTAATTTGTTCCTAGGTATTTGATTTTCTTAAGAGAAGTGATGAACAAACATGATACCAACTCCATCAATTGTTCAACTTTCCTAGTCAGATGTGTTTCTGAAAGTGTGTCAGTCTTTATTCATATTTACATCCTGTCATTCTTCTTTTTAAATGATTTACCAAATGCATTTTTTGATCTTATGTGTATCTTAGACTAAGGGCATCTCATCAGCTCCAGCTTTGGAAAGTCATCTTATTCTTTAATCAATGTGGATATAAACACATATCTAAGAGGGTGTGTGCACCCACGTTTAGGAATAGAGCTGCTAGTTCTGCACAAAGGGCTAAAGAATAAAATACTGTTGTCAGCTCAAGCAGATCACATTGAAGTTATAAGATAGGTCTGTGTCTAGCAGTCTCGTACCACAGGGAAGTTGCTGAAACTCCTCACGTCTACCTGAGTAAAACAGACTTAATATACATTATTATATTAATTTCAGGTATACAACATAGTTACTCAACATTTATAAAATTAACAAAGTAATTACCATGCTAGGTCTAGTAACCACCTATCATTGTACAAGGTTATTGTGATATTACTGACTCATTCCTTATGCTGTACATTATATTCCCATGACTGATATAGCTTATAACTAGAAATTTGTACCTCTATTCCACTTCACTTTTTTTTGCCCTTCCCACCACCTCCTTCCATTCTGGCAATGATCAGTTTGTTCTCTGTATCTATGAGACTATTTACATTTTGTATTATTTATTGTTTCTTAGATTTCACATATAAGTGAAATCATACAGTATTTGTCTTTCTCTAGCTGACTTATTTCATTTAGAATAATGCTCTCTAGGTCCATCCATGTTGTTGCAAATGGCAAGATTTTATTCCCTTTTATGGCTGAGTAATATTCTATTTATATATAGATATAAATAGATGATATAGATATAGATATAGTTATGGATATATAGATACATATACACACATACATATATGGACACTAAGGTTGCTCCCATATTTTGGCTATTGTAAATAATGTTGCAGTAAACATAAGAGTGAGTATATCTTTTGAAATTAGTGTTTTCGTTTCTAGAAGTAGATGGAATTTGTGGGTCATACAGTATTTCTATTTTTAATTTTTGAGGAATTTCCACACTGTTTTCCATAGTGGCTGTACCAGTTTGCAATCTCAACAGTGCATGATGGTTCCCTTTTCTTTATATCCTTGCCAAAACTGTTCTTCAGTTAAGAGCATAATATTGGTTTAATGATAACAACAAAGACAACAACAATAACAATAGTTAATAAGGCATTTCAAGAGAGATAGTATCAATTTAATGTTTTCAGAACAAATTTCATTTATACACCTTTCCTAAAAAAAAAAAAAAAAGGAAAAAACTCAACAACAATCAGAAAAATAAAGAAAGTGAGCAGTAAACTGCTATACAGGAAACATATTGTATACCTTCTTCATCTTTACCCCACCTCAAAACACAGTGGATACACATACACACAAACAAAACTTTATCTTCCCCTCCTAGCATTTCTCTCCCTCTATCACATGTTTTGCTCTGCCTATCAATTTGACTACTTGTCAACTTGCAAAAAAGAAAGTAGGAAAACCAGTAACAACAGGGAGAAAAATAAGTGATTAAAAATGTCATAAATAAAGAATGAGAATGATAAATGAGAAAGAACAAATATAAGAATGGGGTAGGGAATAAGATAAAAGAACAAGAAAGCAGAAAGTTGAGAGCCACAAGGAGAGAAGAGAAGTGGAAAGCTGCTGGCTTCGGTGTAAATATTGGTAATAACATTAATTTGTATATTGGGACCCACAAAATGGAGACATCCCCAGTAACCCAGCCCCTATCACAAATCTAAACCAAAGTCAGCCTTCACTTACAAGAGGATGCCTCGTTGTCAAGGAAATCCAAGATCAGTCATAATCCTCCAACTTGGCTTTAGTTAGCTTACCTTACACTAGAAAAGAGGCCTCCCAGACTTATAAAGAAGCCCCTGACCTCCCAGTCAATCAAACCTCGTTTCGGCATTGTGGTTTCTATTGTCTATAAAACTCACTCGCCCAAAATCCCTCGTGAAGTGTGCTCTACTGCTTGTGAAGCTATGCACTCCCAAACCCATAGGTTGTTTTCCCTTGAATAAACAACATTTGTCATTACTAAATTATTTTAGTTTTGTCATTTGATATTGGTTAAATCACCCTTTTAACTCCCTGTGAAATTTTTGTCTCCATTTCTTTAGATATTTGAATACTGGTAAACTATTATACAATCAGTTTTTTTTTTTTTTTAATTAGGAATAATAATAATAACTATAATATATAATTCTTTAACATTAGCCTATAGACAGATAACTAAACCTAATAATATCTTGGGGTCACATGTACCACTATGATCAATAATCTATGTAGGTGAAGGAAAGGGGGTACCTATAAATAAAGCGTATAACAAACAACTAAATAAGCAAATATAATCTATTTGTATGCAGTATATATGTAAATTTCCTCACATTTGCCTTTTGAATCAATATTTACTTGAAATGGGTGGTGCTTGTTTGTAAGCTGATTGGTGTTCACACTAGCATTTAGACTAAGAGCAAGGCGGAGCTGGAACTGGGATTAATTTGATGGGTCATCTTATATCCTTTCAAGAAAGAAATTATCCTATGGGAAGAAAGACTGAGACATCAAGATCTGTCTTATGGAATGACTAATTGCTGAAGAGGAGGAAAAAAATCATCATGTGGTACAGTGCACAATGATTTTTAATCATATTGTCCTCAGTACTGTACATATGCAATGCCTAAGGTGAAAGAGTTTTAATAAAGACAGAATAAAATCTAAAAGAGATTTTTAAAACCAAACTCTATAAAAGATTTTGAGAGTTCACAGAAGCATACTTTATGGCTAGCATTTACGGGATGTAAAGCTTCACTCTACTATTGGAGCTAGGTCATGAGAGGAACAAAACATCTTGAGCAGCAATCCAGACCAATCTATATTTGAGTAGAAAAAGTGAAATAAGACATTGCAATTAAGTGACATTCCAAAGAGATCCTCAGAGCAGAAGCAGTTACAATGACAACTGTAACACTAGGATCTAAGGACAACTGAACAGGAAGCATGAAACAGTGATGGGGATTCTGAGCAATAGCAGGATACAGTAGTAACAGGGAAAAATGCCTTGGGCTAGAGAAAATTTATATCTCCCAAATAAACAAACAATTAAATGAATTCATTATGCAAATTGGCTATGCTAATGAAACTTCAAGAAACCTGGCACTCCCTTCTAAATACATTCTACCCATGAGCCACTTTCTTCTAAAAGAAATTCTATGACAACATTGTTACAGGAGACTTGAGAAGGCTCCCGCATGGGATTCCGGAAGAAGGATTAGAAACAAGAAAAATACTGTTTTCTTGGTTGGAGATGGCCACAAGAGAAATAGATGGCACTTTCTTTGAGATTGAGGAAGAAAATTCTTTTAGAAAAGACAGTCATAAGAAAGTAATTAAGAACTAGTAGTAAACCTATAAAAAGGTAATAACCTGACAATTGCAAAATGACATTGATTACTTAATGTCAACAAAATAAACTACAGCAAATACTTCTGTTATCTTTGCATCGCTACGATAAACCTTAGAAATTTGGTTTAAATAGCCCACAAATACTCTATATACCTGATATCAAGAAGTATGTGCTTACTTAGGAGTAGGGACTTTTTCTGTTCTTGTGTTTTTGTTTCAATAAAGTAACTATTCTTATGGATTTGGTCACAGAAGCCATTCACTTTACACTGTAGTACTTGCTAGCATGGAATTAAGGTAATGGATCACAACAGACTGTGAGATCCACATACAACCTCTGAAACAGGAAAATGACCTACAAATCTTTCAGATAGGTTTTGGGAACTGGCTTAAATTTCCATGTTACCAGGCAAGCAGCCTAGAAATAATGTCGAAATGCTAAGAAACAAGATGTGAATGGTCTAGCATTAAATCTGAATCTGGTTTATTGATCATCAGTCTTCCATATTCCAGTTAAGCAAAATTCCCATGTAATACTCTTCATCCATACACTGTACCATTCGCATCAAGAATCAACTCTGATTTCAAAAATGGCACAGAGAGAAGTCAGGTTGGAAAAATATTAAGGGATTAGAAATTAGAAATATTAATTCTGCCATAAAACATTGATTCATACCATCCAATAGTTAGAGAGAGAGAGAGAGAGAGAGAGAGAGAGAGATCTCCCCGCAAAAGTTTTCTCAGGAAAACAAACAAACACAAAAGACAGAAAACCCAGCTGCTCAGAGTGCATGGGACAAATCCCACGGTCATTTATATGTGTGATCTTCTGTGAGATAAATGCTTTATCCTAAAGAAATAAAGAAAAACTAGTCATAGCATAGATAAATTCACACATGCTGTTCCAGTTATGGTTCGACACTCACCAGTATAAAATTCTCCATGGCAAGGTAAAGAGCTGGCAACAGTAAATAAGTAAATTATGTCCTATATTTTGATTCCTTTACCAATTCTGTTTTGTCTTCTGCCGCTAAATATTGTAATGAATAATGTGGAGTTTGGTTATCAGCTGTCATTAAATTCCTAAGTGATTCAACTTTACCTGGAGTTGACAAAGGAAGATAAAATTTTTACCGTCAATCATGTTGTCTAATGTAGATAAGCCTATTGTGCCTTCATAGACCAACAGAAGAATGTTAGTCATAGAGGAGGGGAAGAAGAAGAGAGAAATGGACTATATACACTTTCCCTGAAACCTCTTCCTTACTTTTCTGGCTGTGTTTTCCTCATCCTTTCCTTTTGGTACATCTTTTTCTATCTTCTTCATAAATAATGACCCTCTTCTTGTAAAAGCCTCTTTCTGAGGAATCTCATTTGCTCCTATAAGCTTGGCTATTACCCCTGGTGTGATGGTTCTTAATTTAACATCTCCATCTCTCATGTAGAAGAGAGATGAATGATATTGACTTCAAACATAGACTATCCCCAAATGAGAATCATCAATTTCACCCCCAAATCTGCATTTTTCTCTTGCCTTTCTTATCTTGTTTGAAAGTTACTCCAGTACCAATGCACAACCCTTCGATCTCCTTGCTGAGGTCCTAGGCATGATTATTCACTTAGACCTGTCAATACTACTCCCAACATCTCTCTCTAGTTCACACCTCTCACCAAACTGACGCCCACTGCCCCAGTTCAGGTTGACACTATCTCTCACCTAGATGACTACAATGGTTTCCTCAGGGGGCCCCTGTCACTGATATCTTCCACCAGCAATTCCACCACCACGATGACCCCAAGCAATTTTCAGGATAGACATTTGTAAAGTGTGTACCTCCTAGTGTCTGCCTACTCTGTTCCGGAAATGTAAAAGTGAATGAAGCAAAGTTCCTGCCCTAATAGATTTTACGTGCAATTGTCTGTCATACATAGGTTTAACTTAATAACAACTCTGATTAAAAATCTTTGATAACAATCCGTCATCAAAGAATAAGGTCCCCAGTCCTAGAGGCGTACAAAGCCCCCAACAATACATCTTCAAATTTCCAGTCTTCTTTTCAATCGTCACTCATCTCACCCTGTTTTACCAAGTAGACTATTCTAGCTGCCATTGCCTGAACATGCTTTTTTAATGCTTCCTCCTGTACCTCTTTATTTACTTGCAAATTTTCTATTAAAGCTTTAAGACTTTGCTAAAAATTTTCATTTTCAGTGAAGTTTTCCTTACGATCCTAGCCAGACTTAATTGATGCCTCCTCTGTGGCTATGTTTGTTCATGCCTCTCTCACTGCCCATATTCACAGAATATTATAATACCTTGGTTATATATCTTTCTCTCTCAACAGGCTGACAGTTCCTTAATTGCAGGAAAAACGGTGTAGCCATCTTTGTATCGTGAGCCCCTAGCAAAACTTCTGTCATGATAAGATGTCACTAAGGGTTTGTTTAAAGACCAACACACACACACACACACACACACACACACACACACACACACACACATTTTGAAAAAAGGAGGAAGAAAAAAAGGAAGAGAAGAGTGAACAGAAAGTCAGGGCTAAGGAAGCCTTCAGGGGTGAAAGCATTGGTAATAAAATAACTACCTTTATTTTATACTCAGTAAATGCTAAGGATTAGGTGTCATTGTTAACCGATAGCTAGGAGGAAAGATACTGATTTTCCTGAACAGATTATTCATTAGTGGAACGATTCGTTTGCTTAGGTCGGCTTTCCATAGCAGGGAAGCTTTGCTTTCCCACAACCTTGACAGAGTGATAGGGAAGAAACTATATATACATAATTCACAAGGAACTATATATACATAGTTCACAAGGAACATTGCAAAACCCTTTCAGCTCATGGATTTAGAAAATTAAAAAAAAAAAAATGAAGAAGAAGAGGCGATGACAAAACGAATAAAATGATAATAAAAGTCTCAGAGGGTCAATACAAAGAAACTCCAAGAGTGGCCTGAAGTCACAGGTGAAAGCAGAGAAAAAAGTGAGACTTGAGGGTACTTTTCTTATTTAAGGCAAATAACCCTCCTTAACATCCAGACTTGTTCATTATTAGCCAAAGATTTCTACCAGGACTCAGATGACTTATGTATGGATGAGGCATTTTGAAAAGATTCAGAAATATTATGCTGAGGCTGCTCTTGCTACTATAAGCTGTATGATAGAAATATCTAGAAGCTTTATTTATAGACGAGGCCATTTCAAATGCTATGTAAACTTCAGGAGAATAAATGTGCACTACTTTAACCAATCAGATACGTTGTGTTTTCTCTTGGCATTCCAACCTTTTTGTTCTGTAAACATCAACAGAGAAGCAGCTAAATAGTCACTGAAGGAAGATGAGTGGTTGGTTATCAAAGTTCTCTAACATTTCAACCATAGAACCACCTGTGTACTCTTCAGGCAGTTAAGCCTAACAAACAAGAGAATAAAAGGTGTTTTATTTTAATTTTAATTTCATGAGATCTCATATTAAAAAGGAAACAATGATCCCTGGCATTTATTGAGACTTCTCTCTAATTAAATTATTTCATCTAGAAATACTAACGTTAATTACAATTTTGTTAATTAATATGACTTATAAATTTGTAGTTTATCTGCATTTAGCATAAACAGGTGACACTGAATAAATATGAGAATTCTGCCTCTCTCTTCATTTTATAGATTACTACCAAGGTCAACACATTCTCAGAAAAAATGAAAAACTAAGCTCCTGTTATTCTACATCCAGACAAAGCTTACATTTTGTTTAATTAAAAACTCTGGCATTTTTCTGGATGAATTGTATAGGATATCTATCCTCTTGAAAAAACTACTTAATAAGAAGTTTAAAGACAAAGCTTTAATTTTTTTAACCTCTATAACAATTGCTGCCTAGAGCAAGTAACTCAATGAAATAAAAATACTTCTGAAGCTATACACATCACTTGTAAATCGTATAAATAGAACTTAAAAAAAATTCATTGAAACACCAGAAATATTTAAATAAAGGCCTCAGAAGTAAAACCACCACAAAAAAGTAAGATTTATTATATTTAAGGAAAATAATTAAAACACACACACACACACACATTCTGTACTAATTTTTAAATTCAGAGCAGGACACATAGCTTTTCAAAAAATATATGAAATTATAGAACATAGATTATTGCATGCCTACATAAAGAGAGGTAAAAAATAAGGGGAAAAAGAGAGGCAGTTTGTTTGCAAGAAGAAAGTTGGGGTGAATGGTGCTTCCTCTGTGCCCCAGAGAAAACTGATTGTAGAAAAAGAGACTATATCATAAAGCTCCATTCAGACATGTCAATAGGTATTATGTGACCCAGGCAAAATTATGACTCATATATGACCTAGGTTAGTCTCTAGTTGCAAGAGACAGGGTCAACAGATTACATATGATAAAATCTGTTACTGATTCTGTAATGACCAATAATAAACTCTATGCATACAATAGATACTGTCTTGCTTAAATATTATCTTATATCGAAATGTATATGAACTATTGTCTTCATATCTGTGTGAGCATATGAGGTTAATTTCAACTGCTTTATTTGTATCTCTTAAGAAAAAATTGATGTGGTCTAGCCTCAATATTTTGGCTGTTTTACCTGTTTGGAAGCAAAGAAGCTGTTCAATTAATATTTTCAAAGCTCTAGGAATAGGTATCAATTTTCAAGTGCCATTCAGAAATAAGCATCGAATAACTGTTTATCATTTCCTCTCTCTCAATTAGTTTGAGTAGCATAAACAAGAGACTCTTATTTTAGTGGTGATTTTAGAAGAGACACAAAATCCTGGTCTATGATGACAAGGCTTAATACTTGAAAGACAGTCTTCTGGTACACTGACCGTTCATCTATTAAGTGCTCACCTTTACATGTCATAAGAATGTTAAGCTGGAGTGAGGATGACAACTAAGCACGGAAAGTATACTCATATCCATGGACAGTTTACTGCTGTGTATGAATTAGTTAAGCAACCCAAACTAAATACTATTTCACTTAGTAAAAATGGTTTATTATTGTTCTGTGAAGTTTATCATATTATAGAGAACAAATTATGTTGCCAGATAATAGGCATTGACAATCATTAAACTTTTGATAAAAACATAATTTTCTAAAGAGTATCTTGGGCTCTTAAACAATGAATTACTTCTGAGTTCAGCCACTGCTAAATTAGAAATAAATCTGAATGTAACCTGCTGAAAGTATTTTGAAATGCCATAAGATGACTCAAATCTCTAGAGCACTAGAATAGTGATGCTGTGACTTTGATTAATATTTACCTTTAATTTATTGGACAAGTGTAACAATGAAATTGATTATGGTACTCCATTTCATATTTCTCTAACTGAGGGATTCTCATTTTAGGCAGTGCTTTAATTGTCCAGAATGTTCCTCTCTTAGGCAGAAAACACAGTCAATAAAATACCAACTAACATAATTTATCCTCTCTAACTCTAGCCTGAGACAATTAAAGAATCCAGATGTTAAGAAAAATAACCCCTCTATTAATCATAACAACACACCATTTAGTTTCCCATATGGTTTCACACATGAAAAGAGTATCAAATATTTGGAAGCATGTGGAAGACCCAAAGACCCCAGTTTACTAGAGATAACTCAAAAAGATGTAAACAGGTTTTAAAATTCATAGTATTGTCTATTATTTTACAATGTAAGCCATATAGTGTATAATTAAACAATGCTTTTGTTATATTTCAATTTTTTATATTTCAGAGATGCTGAATAACCTAAAAAGGTGATCTTGAAAATTCTAAAATTCTAAAAATGCATTAACTCTGAGAAAGTTAATAAAACTCCCAAACTGGGTAAGAGCGAATAGTTATTTACAGGTTTCTATAGAAAATGTATTAGGAATTAGAATTTATAAAAATGGTTTTTACCATTGAAGAGCACTATTAAAAAGGAATACAAATAAAGATGTGTATTTAAAAATCTATAGACACCAAGTCTCCAAAAGCAAATATAAGCCTAAATTAGGCTAACCATGTGGATTGTAAAACTAAAAGGCTAGAGGAGTTAGTGATATAGCACTTAACTTAAAACACTATAATCAAGACAACATACACAAACATTAAACTCTACAAAAAGAATCATAATGAATTTAATATGTACCACAAAGAAACCAAATCCTAAAGTGTTTTCTAAAAATGCATTGGCTAATAATGAACAAGTCTGAATACTAAAGAAGATTTATTTGCCTCAAATAAGAAAAGTATCCTCAAGCCTCATTTTTTTCTTTGCTTCTACATGATGACTTTAGGCCACTCTTGGGATTTTTTTTTTTTTTGTATTTCCTGATAGATGTAAAAAACCTATGCAATTAAAAAATTTCCCAACTCACTTTCACCGTGTTTAATTGTATAGAAAGTAGCAAATTCTAGAGGTTACATTTATATAAACAACTTATTTGTGGAGACAACAGATCATAAACTGAAATAATAAGAGTTTTAAATAACAATTTTAGTTGGTGAAACAGTCTTGCTTTGCACTCAAAATCCCCAACTCCAACCCCAAGATTTCTTTATCAAAGCTTCCAAATATTTCTAATTTAAAAAAATCAATGATTTACCTTCCATATTTTCTAGAAGAAAGTCAAACATTTCACAACTTGACAGTTTCAAATTCAATCTTCCTTCATCTTAGGTGTGTTCCTGGAAAGTCAGTTAGTTTCTAGACCTCCAGAGAAAAGCTAACCCAGACTGGAGGTTTGATGACTTGACCGCTCATCTCTCCTTTTATCAGCTACGGGTGAGAGACCAGTGACCACACATAATACTTCTGTAACTTCCCCTTAACAAATGTTTAGAAAGCTAGTCTTGAGAGAAACTGATTACAGGGATAAAAATCACACCCTTTGCCCCCTCACAACAAAGGGCTCAACAATGAGAAGATTAAAAGACAGGCTTTGAAGTGGCTTACTGTCCCAGTGGTTTTTAAAGTTAAAACAGGCATAAAGTTTTTTCCTCATTAACTTTTAGCATCTTCTTGTTTGACTGGACTGGAATCTTCAAAGATCAGATAGTGCCTGAAAGGGATTTGTTTGAGAAAGTTTTAGCAAAAACTTCTTTGAAAAACAGGTTCTAGAAAATAAATTAGAATTGACAATTCACTAATGATTGGAAAGTCGAGAGTGTTAATGATACAAATACTAAGTTTGTGTGTTATCAATTTTAACTTAACTTACATATTCTTACTCAAGATTTAAGCACTTTATACTTTTTGTGAGAACAGATGCTATAAACAAAGTTTTCACACACTTGTCCTCAACATCCACTGGAGTTTTAAGTAGGGAAAATTTTTTTGTTGCTGTTTAAATCTTTACTTTGTAATAAAGAAATTGAGGCACACGGTGTTTTTCACTAAACATGTATGAAAAACTATAGGTCAACATGCAATAAAACTAGAGCAAGCAGTTTTAGCATACCTAATGATCATCATGTAAGATCAAAATGCAGGAAAATATAAACATTGCATGGCTTCTCGATTTGTGTTACATTTTCCTAACTTCTATTTGTGCTTGGATTTTTTTTCACTATGTGGCCATATCATTTTTCCAGAAACTCTTACCATTCTTGGTTCCCAGACCTTGTACTATCTGGGTTTCTTCATTTCTCTTAGTTTAGTTAGTTTCTCAAGGCTCTGTCATTGGACCTCTGTGTGATGATCTATTATTTTTCTTCTCCCAATGTAACACTTCAGCAACTGTACCCTAGCATCTGCACTAGCAAAATTAGATGACTCTGGCCCCTGAAGAAGCTCTGTTCTCTGTCTTCGGGTCTTTGCTCATGGATTCCCACTAGATAGAAGAGTTTTCCGACACAGTATTTTTTTCAGCTTCAGTTGAATATTAGACTCACCAAGAGAGGAACCATACCATAACATATTTTATAAGTAATTCAGGTGATCTAGTTGATTCTGATAGTCAGCCAAGGTTGGAAAACCACAAAACCTATCAAATTTTTCCCCATCTCTTCAAATCCTGTTTATTAACCCTTTCAGCCATAAGTGTCTCTTTCATCTTTTGAAGTTTCTCTTCTTGAAAATTTCCAATGAGCCTTACCAAATTCTTCTTTGTATGCAGACTTTTGCAAACCCTCTTATTCAATGATAAGCTTAAAAGAGGACAGGTGACAGTCTCATAACTGCTCCATCTCTAAATTTCTTTGTTCTTTAGAACTAAAAAAACCTGCTGATTCGTTTAACCCAGACCATTTGAACCCAGGAGAGGGAGTATTTAAATGTCCTCAGTGTCTTTTCTCATCAATCTGGGTAAGTCCAGCAACTCTTTCTCCTTCTTTCAGATGGCAACTCCAGTGAAGGACATTGTCTGCTGTGCAGTCCTGAGCTGTTCTTGCTCAACACTCTGATCTTCAGTTTGCTCTGGGCAAATCCTGCTTTTTGGTTCCTGTTTGTTTCTCATTAGAGACTCTAGTTTCCCTCTAGGACCCCATTCCAATTCCTGAGATTTAGATAATCATATGCTGATTATGGCATGTCATTTGACATTAGTCTCTGTTTGCTACATTCTAGCCATCTAATCGGAACTCCCTACATTCTCTTGGAAAATGTTTGCAAAATACTTCCCAAATCCATTGGTATGTAGACACTGCACCTTCATGAACTCACTAAGCTGGGTGACCAGCTGGACCTTCCTCCTGACCACCAGGAGGAATTATGCCAGGTCTCAGATCTGTCCTCACCTACTGGATGTGTTTTTGGCTCTTAAAAGTGCTAGGCATAAAAACATACAGTGGAGAAAGGAAAGCATCTTCAACAAATGGTGCTGAGAAAACTGGAAAGCCACCTGCAAAAGAATGAAACTAGACTGTTGTCTATCACCACACACCAAAATTAACACAAAATGGATTAAGGACCTGAATATAAGACCTGAAATAATAGCATGCATAGAAGAAAACATAGGAAATAAACTCAAAGACCTTGGGCTTAAAGAGGATTTTATGAATTTGACCTCAAAGGCAAGGGAAGTAAGAGCAAAAATAAATAAATGGGACTACATCAAACTAAAAAGCTTCTGCTCAACAAAAGAAACCATCAACGAGGTAAAGAGACAACCATCCAATTGGGAAAAGATATTTGCAAGCAACACCTCCAATAAGGGCCTGATATCCAAATATACAAAGAACTCATATGACTAAGTAACAACAAAAAAAATAATCCAATCAAAAATGGGCAGAGGGCCTGAACAGACACTTCTCCCTAGAGGACATACAAATGGCCAACAAATATATGAAAAGATGTTCAACATCGCTATCTATTAGGGAAATGCAAATCAAAACCACGATGAGTTACCATCTCATATCTGTTAGAATAGCTATAATCAACAGGACAAGTAATAACAAATGTTGGAGAGGATGCAGAGAAAAATGAACCCTCATACACTGCTGGTGGGACTGCAAATTGATACAGCCACTGGAAAACAGTATGGAGGTTCCTCAAAAAACTAAGAATTGATCTGAAATCCCTCTACTAGGATTTCTACCCCAAAGACTTGAAAACCCATATCTAAAAAGATATTTGCACACCGATGTTCATAGCAGCATTATTCACAGTGGCCAGGACATGGAAGCAACCGAAGTGTCCTACAATAGATGATTGGCTAAAGAAGCTGTGGTATATATATACAATGGAATATTACTCAGCCATAAGAAGAGATGAAATACTGCCATTTCCAACAACATGGATGGACCTTGAGATAATCATGCTAAGCAAAATAAGCCAGACAGAAAAAGTTGAAAATCACATATCACTTATATGTGGGATATAAACCTAAAAGCAACAAATGAGCAGGACAAACAAACAGAGACTCATGGACATAGACTATAGACTAGTGGTTACCAGAGGACTATACACTAGTGGTTACTACTGGGGTGCAGGAGATAGAGGGCGGTGGAAGGGGTAAAGGGGGGTCAAAATAGGTGGATAGGGGAGGGTGAAGTGGTTAAAGCTGAAGAAAACTGGACTTTGGATGGTAAACACACAATAGAATATACAGATGTCAAATTATAATGTACACCTGAAAATTATATAATTGTATTAACCAATTTCATGCCAATAATTAAAATAAATAAATAAATAAGTAAGTAAATAAGTGAGTGAGTAAGTAAGTAAGTAAGTAAGTAAGTAAGTAAATAAATAAATAAATAAATAAATAAATAAATAAATAAAAAAGATAGTGCTAGGCATTACACTTGAGCTCTAGTGTAGATGAGAACTGCATCTTTCTTAACTTTGCTGTAGCATCTTACAAAGTTTCTGGCACATACTAAGTGTTTAAACAGTTTTAAATGTTTTATTAAAGTATAAAATACACGAGCTCAATTAAAAAAAAATTAAATCTCCCTTATATAAAGTTTCTATCCTTCCATCTCTTGGTTCATTTCAGTCAAATATTTCAATATTCGTAATTTAAAAAATACAGAAAAAACACAAAGACTATTGTGTTCATGTTCCTCAGTTTGCAAATCAGAGACTAGAAAACAAAAGTGTTTAATGAACTGGCCAAGGTTCTAAAACTAGTTAGAGCAGAGCTGGAAGTTGGATCTCCTAACTTATAATGATGTAATGGATTATTAGAAGGGTCTAACTAACCATGAACGCAGAGTCATGGAATGGAAAATGGGAGAAAAAGACTATTGATTAAGCACCTAGAGACTAAAAGTTTTGCATATATTTTGCCATTTAATTTTCACAGTATTCCGTATGGTATTGATAATATTTGCACATTTTAAAGAAGAGGAAATTGATATTCAAAAATCTTAAATGACTTTTCCAAAGCTCACACAACTAAAAATGCTAGACACAAATTTGGAACTTAAATTTGTCTAGATTCAGAGCCTATGAGTTTTTCATTGCTAATCTCACCAGAGGGTTGGAAAGGCAATCTAGTATAAATTCTTGATTTAATTAAGAAATTCACCAAATAAAATCCTTGATATGGGATCTTCTGATTTTTAAGTCCCCCAGCAAACTCCAAATTCTTATAAAAAATATTTCTTGGGGCATTTTCCTTTACTGAAGGATTAATATGATTAAAGAATATAAATATACAATGAACATAGGTAATATTACTATGTGAGTCCCCAAGAGCTATTGTTCATGTTTATTATTCCCTGTGAATAGCATCCAATCTGTTTTATTCATAGTACAGTCAATAATTTGTTATTTAAGCATTAGTAATTAATTTTGTTTTCCTTCTTTGAATGTAAAATCCACCAGAGAAAGGAGGAAGTTTTCGTTTGTTTATTGTTCACAACCATAATCCCAGAATTCATACTAGAGGCTTAGCATATACTTGTTGAATAAGTGAATAAATAAACTTAGTAATTGCCACAATTGTATAATGTAGCATTTCTGAAAAATATATGCCCATAACTTTATCAAACACATATGGCACATGATTATATTTTAGTAACTTTTCTTTCAGTCCTTATGTAAATGTCCATATTGTCTATATTTTATTATCTTCCTAAGTTACCTTACCTTCACTTTTACCGACTTAGGTCTTTGATTTTGAATCAGTAATTTTCCTTCTCTTATAGTTTCCATTTTAACTTAGGTCAAACTCATCTCTCTCTTTTATTCACAGTATCCAATGGTAATTTCAAGACCCAAGGAAATCTTTCAAGAGGATTTAGACCTCATTAGGAAGTGTAAATTGGAAATCACTATTTTAAGATTTCATTAAATTTTTATATAGCTTTAGAATATTACCATAGTAGATTATCTTTTACATACCATTTAGATGGTCACTTACATACTATTCAAAAGATATAGGACATTTTGAAGGACTTAAAAATTTTACATAAAAATAATTGTATAATTCCTTTGATTTAGACCTAAAACTCAACTAAATTCCAAAATTAACCATCCTTAACTATGTTTAGGGGAAAAGAGGTGAGCATTAAATTTTGCAACAATTTACTGTGGGCTTTAAAATACTTAAGTCTCATTTTTTTTTCATACAAGTCTATAATCTTTCATGTTTTTTAAAATGGAAAAGTAACCAAAGTATTTATGATGCTGATTATATTTAGCAGAATGAAGAGTTAATTCTCTACCCGTGACTAACATAGGCGTGTGTTTTGGAGAGAGATGATCACTCGTGCAGAAGATCACCACCTTTAGGTGTTGTGTGCAACCTTTTCCCATCAGCCTGGTCTGGTTTTAACATAATTAAATTGTTCAGCAAATTAGTGAAATAGGGAAGATTGCAATGTAGCAGAATGTATTGTACATAATCACAAATGATTAGAAAGAAACTATCTTGTCAGTGTAGGTTTATGCTTGGTAAGAAATGACTATTCTGGTGAGTGATGTAGATAATGGGGTAGGCTACACCATTCTCAATTTTACTGTAAATCTAAAACTGCTCTAAAAAGAAGGCATACATACATACATATATATGTACATTATACACACACACACACACGGGGCGGGGGGCGGGGAGGGAATTTCCAGGTGTTGGTACTACAGTGAAAGGAGAAATGAAGCTTCTACAGTATCTTACTGAATACTGTTACATAGTGATCTTCATGCCTACCAAAGATGGAGCAAAGGGGCTGCAGTAGAGTCTTGTCATTGTACTGCCTACATCATAAACCTGACAGTGGAGCTTCTAGTAGAGAACTGGAATCCAGACTTCAGAGAAGTTCAAGGTACTTGGGACATTGAGAACTGTAGGTTTGTTTTCCCAGGTAGTAAAAATATGCTTGGCAATTTGAAGGCACAGTAAGTATCATTGACTTGTGTAGTTTGATTTGATCAAATTGACAGTTTTTTGAAATCACAATCTGCCTGTGAAATAATGTAGATTTCAGTAGCTAAAAGAAAACTTACCCCAAAGCCTAGTGTAAATCATGTAAATAAACCTGGACAATCTATTTCTTTACTGTACTTTTTTTGTTTTTTAATGAATAATTAAAATAGCCCCAGCAAATTATTTAATTTTTTCTTATTCTTTTTTTCTATTTTGGTTATTATCCTTAGCATAACTATTATTTTGTTATTTTTTCAATTGTGGTAACAATTATAATTAATATTTTTATTTGAAAAGTATACTTTTACTTTTGATGGCTCACAGTTTTACAAGATAAAAGACAATTAATTTAAGAAATAACTAACAACTATAAGAGGATAGAAGCAAACCAAAATAATAACTTCATCGTAAGTTTATATTTATTTTTCCTATGGGAACTACATGTTAATTTTGCTAATTTGATCTGCGAAGTTACACTTTTCCAGGGCAGTATCATTTGTTTCATTTATAGAAATATATAATAGTTGGATAGTAATCATAGCAAATTTCCAGGCCACATAAAGGTAGGCAATGTGTTGTACAGAAATAAATTGTATCTCATTGTATATAATGCAAAGGAAAAATCCTGGACAGTAATTTCATAATTAACATAATGCAATTTATAGGCACCTGGAACATAATTTTACTGATTACATTATTATGGAAAAAATGCATAGAACAAGATCATGAGACTGAAATTTTATGCAAAGAAAGCCAAATAAAATGCTCTCTTCATTACTAGACATAGTATGTTGCTATAAAATATATACAAGTGTTGCACTTCTTACTGTTTTTCCTCAAGATAAAATTCCAGTGCCTTTACTCGGCAACCATCCTTTGTAATATTTTGACAAGCACTGAAATGTACTGTACTCAGATGAATTGCTCAGCACAGATTGAAAACTACATCAAATTTTCATTCTAAGTTTTACACAGTTTCTTCAATACATTCACAAAAGTAATATCGTATATCATAAAGCTTGGCCAAAGGAGAAAAATTCAAGGTTGTAGAGAAAATGCTGTAATGTAAGAGAAATGTTATATTGAAGATAAGGAGAAAAACTTAAAAATTGCTTTTTTAAGTAAGGTGTTCTGAGATAATAAATACTTTGGATTTTTACAATGAAACAAATGGATTGTGCAAGATCAGAAATAACAAGGTTTGCATATTTTATTCTAAAATGTAAAAAACATGAATACAGAATCTTTTAATCCACATAGTTTAATACCACTCATAATTGGCTGAAAATATTATCTGAGCCTGGCTTGACTTTCATCTATTAATAAACACTAATTACTACTGTATATTAATAGGGGTCTAAATGTAGAATTTTTTTCTCAATCTCAAAAGAAGATGGAAAAAATAGCAATTGATATTAATTGTAACTTTAAAAAATTGGTATCTCTTCTATAGTATATATAAATTTGGGCTGTATGATTATTGTGGTTACATTTTTTTAAATAACTGGAAAGAGTCTTCTGGAAATCTTTGTCAAGGAGTAGGAGTACTCACCCTATTTCTCACTGTACTCCATTTCAACTCAAACAGATGCAAGTTGATCTTTTAAAAGAACGTTATGGCATCAAAAACACACATACAAACAAATCTGTCTATTTATACGTATACTTAAAAATTAAAAGGATAAAATAAGCTTTTTAAAGTACTTCCAATATTTGAAACAACAGACTTGCTAGAAACAAGAATAATTCAGCTAGATATTATGAATATTTTTTCTTTCATTTTGTAAGTATCACATGTTCCACTCTAGTTAGCTACAAATAACTGAGTTACTTCCTAACGTTTTTAACATCAAAAAAAGAGTATAAAACCCTGACGTACACATTAAACTAGTATTTAATTAAGTAATTATCAATTCCTGGAACTGTATATTCTGTATATTATCTTGCTTTCGTAATTATTGACCAAACTTTTTTTTACTAGTAAACATAAATGCATGAAACTCTGTATTGTTTGGGCACGTTTAATATGTTTCCTTAAATAATTTATAAAACACCTAATATAAGTCTTATATTACATTATATTATTATATTATATAAAAATTTTGAATAGTTTCCTCTACTAATATCATTAGGTTTTAGATAGGATGAAATGTGCCATTATGTTCTGAAATTTTTATTTCAAAATGAATGCCTACACCCATTACTCATATTGCTTTTTCTATGCACTAAATAACAAATATACACCGAGAATGAAACAAACAAAACAGCAACAAGCTGGAATAAGAATTTTAATTTGGCTGAAAATGATTTCTATTAGAAGTACCCTTCCAGATCTATGTCTTTAAGGAATAAGTACGAGCTGAGGATTCAAGGCTGCAAAGGACTGACTGACACAGTGAAGCTAGGTGGCAATGCTCACGGAGATTTAACAGTGATGATATTTGTATGAAAATTGTCTTCGTTCTCATTTGTGCTCTGTTTTCAAATTGCTCTAGTTTCTGAGTAATCTCTTCCTAATTCTATGGGAAAACCCAAGCCTTAATATTTTTGTTAAGCAATTTTGCAAGATACAGAATTTTTCAGGAACTCATATGAAGCATAACAGAAGTGTCTAATTTAATCATCCAATCTTAAAATTATATTTTGGCATGCTTTATAATAAAATATACATTAATAAAGCTTATATAAGCAAATACATACATTTGCTTATATAATGAGCATTATAAATAAATAGACCATGATGTCTATTTGTTTTATTTTTTAATTGAGAGGGAGCACCGTCAAAAATGTTTTGAGGCCAGTAGTCCAATCTATATGACCTTGCATGGAAAGGAGTAAATAAAAGCAGACATCGCCTTCAGTGTGGACAATGAAAGTGAGGAACTGTTAAGGGATGGGCTGGGCAACAGAAACACCAGACACATATACTGAAATTGAAATGCATGAAATAATGTCTCATGAAATGGGCGCTTGTATATAAAATCAAGGCAAACCTGGGTCATGCAGTAGACAAGAAAGGGATTACTCATCTGAACATTCTGAACACCCTGTGGCATTCCACCCTGGTTACTTTTTACTGCTTTCTATATCTATATGAACTCTGAGGACAGGGTGTCATGTCTAATTCAGCTTTGTAAATCTGCACTTGGCGAAAGTCCTGGTAGAAAGTAGATGATCCCAAGTATTTGCTGAGTGAATAAAGTGATTTACGTGTGTTCAACTAGAAAGGAAATAGGGCAAAAAGGAAGAAAAGGAAGAAGAGATTAACATTTATCAAGTGGCCAGAATGTGTCAAATAAGAGCCAAGTACTTTGTTACTCTAAATTATTCTCACAGCTCTCCTATGAGATACATATTCTAATTTACAGAGAGGAAGCTGAAGCTCAGAAGTTAATCTGTTCATCCCAAATTGACAAACTAACAAGTAGTTGGTTCAGAGTTTGCAATATGATCTGACTTGGGAGTCCATATTCTGGGCTCCCTCATGCTGTCAGTAAGAGCAGCATCTCTGTTGATGGTAGGTAGCTGCAATCATAAACCACAGCATTTTTTACATAACACTGATACTAGCAACAGAATCCTTTAAACTCCAGAGCATCAGCAATGTTATGGCTACCTCTGACTTCCCAATCAGAGAAAAATCAGCCATTAATAATTTATCCCTTCTTTATAGTTCACTTCCAATGGATTCATTTTGGTTTGTTTGCAATATATTTCAAGACAGATTTCTGTATTAATGTGTCGACTGATTCTGTCTCCCTAATGTACAATATAAGACTGGTAATTCAAATGTTCTTGTGAAAAAAAGAAAGGTCATCAGTCTATAATCAAAACATAGCCTACTAGATAAAACAAACACTCATTCAGCCTCTTTGAAGTATGTGTGTAAATAATTCATGTATATTTTCATAGTTCTTCCTGTGGGTTCACTGGTAATTTAGACTTAACATGTAGTGCACACTAGACCTTGGTTAAATGTCTAGTTTAAAGAGCAAATAAACTTTAAAAATATTGTCTATAATCATTATTTTTTAATGAAAACATTTTCTTCTAACCCTTAGCATAATAATGTCATCTGATAATTAGGAGCCTTCAAGAGGATAAACTGCTCATATAATATAATGTCTTTTTGTTGGTGAAAGGTAGGGTCACTCTGCTTTGTCCTTCAAGCAGAGGGGAATTAGTTATGAAACAAATGAAGCTTAAATTTCAAGATTTTACAATTGTATGGGCTCGTCCAAGGTCCTGGTGGGGCTATAACAATGTGTTCACATGGTCATAAACTTGTGTATAATTCACAAAATTAAGATACTTTGGCCATAGTCTATTAAATTCCCTCTTTCACTTTACCGACAATCACACTTCCCCTTGGGTCAGGTAACACTGAAGTGACCACTGGCATTTTCTGAATCCATAGGGGGAAGTTACATTGGGGATACATTTAGCTTAGATTAAGTGGAACATATGAAGTAGTTTAAGGAAAGCCTGAATTATCTTTTCATTCTCTTGAAAGTGGTATTACAAAATAATTGTCAAATAAAAAGATGATCGATTAAGGTAGGATGATCAATTAAGAAGGTGTGTTGGGCATTTTGTAAGTAATAATCCTGTTATATTTCTGTATTTATGATGCTCTTGGATATTTGTGAGCTGTCATAAATTTGTAATTTGTTGTGAATTCTTTTTCATTCTAAAACAATAATTGATTTCTTATTTATAGTTTTGTATTTTTTCTCTTAACTATGACTCTCTGAAGGTATAAGCTCTAGGCTCCTTAAAATCTGGAAGTCTCCTATCCCTAGAGAGTAACCTGAAACATTCGAGGAAGTTAAACCCTAAAGCTGTGTAATACAAATAGACACATTCCTTAGAATAGATGAGAAAATCAATACTCTTTCTCTCAATCAGGAATTATTTAAGAGATCTTTATTCAAAGGAGAGAATAAATGGGAATAACAAGTCTAATCTCATATCTACTTGATAATTTCTTCTCTTATTTCAACATTACCCTGGTCAGCAAACAGAATTACAATTGTACCATTTAGTAGGTATTATTCAGTACAAGAAATCTTGAAGTAAACTCATGAAACAGTAAACAATAAAACAAAATATACTGATACCTTTAAAACAAAAGAAGTATTATTTCTTTCTTGCCCCCCCCAATCTCTCCTCCTTGATTTGTATGAAAAATATTTTCTTTCTACACATTATCAGAGGAAAGAGACCTAAAACCCTCATTAAAGAATTAAACATTACACACTGTAAGTAGGTTTTAAATGTTCTCAGAGCACTAGGTAAAACCTGTAGACATCTATCCCAACGTACAAAGCATTCGTAATCTCCAAGCAGTCCTATGTTCATATTACCCCTAAATATGTAAGTTCATAGAAAAGAAATGTCTATACTAACTAGTGGACTTTAATTCTGAAAAAGTTAACCCGTGAATGTTAAAGCAGCAAGCTGCAATGCACAGACAGCACACAAATGAGAGCTTTCACAGATGAGAGATGAAAGGCCAACAGTGTACATTGAGCTTACATTTCTTTCTGGAGAGCAAAATCGACAATTGAGGTCAATCCACTTTATAACCATACCTAATGGATGAGTTCCACTGCTTAAATTTCATCTTTCAAAGAAAATATAGACATATATACATAAAAAGCCTTAACAATGCAGGCAGAAAGTAGTTTCATATTTCTAAATGCAATTGGTTGGCAATATTTGAGGTTA
>NW_006432943.1:1209710-1210732 GCF_000325575.1 Pteropus alecto
ATATAGTATATAATAATATAAATAATGAGAGCACTTTTAGTATTCTCTTGTAATACTGACGTTACTGCTAATAATAATAATAACTAATATTTATTAAGTGCTTTCTAGTGTCAGGCACTTTTATAAGAGCTCCACATGCATTGTCAATTAATCCACACAATATTTTAGGCAGTTAGTATTATTATCATCCCCATTTTTCAGATGATAAAATTAAGGCACAGAAATATCAAGACACTAGTTAAAGGCAGAAAGTCACAGTATTTCTAGAGTAGGGATTTGAAACCAGGCAGTGTGGTTGCATAGTGCAGGCTCCTCACTTTTAGGCCATGAGGTGGCCTCCAGGTCTATTCTAAAGGAACTCTAATTTTAAATATTCTACTCTGAATCCTTAATAAAATTCTCCCCTTTCTCTTATATATGCCTCAGCTTCAGCTTCAGAAAATAGAGTTCCCACAAACCCAAAATAATCAGCTCCTTTATCAGATGTGTCTGCTCATCTATAAAAGAAAAACAAAATGATAATGGAAATTCATGGAACAATAAAAGCTAATTCTTTTCTTCAAGTTAGTGTAAAAAAAATGTGCTCCCTTCTTCTGTTCATCAAAAAGGTGTCAATTTGGAGAGCTGAAAGCTTCTCAGCTTCATATTTCCCCCTGCCCCCCCCAGAACAAAACTATAGTAATTTAGAGTTAGATGATTACAGCATACAATACTCAAATGTAGCCAATAGCATCATCTCGTAGCAATGCCTGAGAATTAGAGCTAAGGCAAGTGGGATATCAGCATTCGCTTGCAGAGAATGATAGAAACAATATGGAAGTGTGATATTTTTGGAATGACAGACACTGAGGGCTGGATATATCAACGATCATTCCCAAGCTCCCACTTTTCTAGAGACTGGAAAAGCAGGGCTCTCTGCAACCACATGACAGGATCTGGACAATCAGACTTAAGCAGATAGCTAAGGAGAGAAAGCAGGGTAGTGAAAAAGGTAAATACGTGGCTGTTGCTCCCTTTTTTTC
>NW_006432943.1:1210782-1241575 GCF_000325575.1 Pteropus alecto
GGGAGAATCTCAGAGGCATCAGCCTCAACAGCAAAGGCCATTGAAGAACAATTAATAACCACCTATCTCTGGGCTCCTGGTTAGGTTGGAAATGAACCTCCCTCTCTTTTTTTTTTTGCATTGTGATCCAGAGTTGTGTTATTTTGTTGACAAATGTAATACTAACTGATAGAGCTTGAGGGGAAGGAGAGATCAGTAGAGGCCAAATGGGTTGGTAAAGGATTGTCCATAGGCAGTAGGTAGTAGCTGGTACTGAAACAAGGGCATTTATCATCATATTTGTATTTAGAAGAATTACCCAGGCAACATTTGGAAGATGAATAAAAATGAGAAGTTGAGATCTCTTTTAGAGCGACATGATTATAGTTGACTTAAAAATTTTTAATTTTGAAATAGTTTTAATTTTATAGAAAAATTTAGCAGTTAGTACAGAGAGTAGTTAATGTAACTACTATTAACATCTTACATTAGTATTAATTAATATGGTACACCTGTTATAACTAATGAACCAATACTGATCCATTATTATTAACTAACATCTATACTTTGTTCAGATTTCCTTAGTTTTTATCTAATCCTTTTCTGTTCTGGGGTCCTACCCAGGATCCCACATTACCTTTACTCATCATGTCCTCTTTGGTTTCTCTTGGCCATAGCAGCTTCTCAGACTTTCCTTTTATTGATGACCTTGATAGTTTTGAGATGTATTGGGTGGGTATTTTGAATAATGTTCTTCATTTAGAATTTGTCTGATGTCTATCTCATGATTAGACTGGTTTTGGGGAGAAAAACCACAGAGGTGAAGTGCCTATCTCATCATATTATATCAAGGACATATACTATTAACATGACTTATTACTGTTTTTCCCTTTTTCTTCTGTACTCTTTATAAGAAAGTGACTATCCGCAGCCCACATTTAAGGAGTAGGGAGTTATGTCTCACTTCCTTGAGGACGAAGTGTCTACATAAACTATTTGGAGTTCTTGTTCAGATTGTCTTTTCTCCTCCAATTTATAAATAATATAAATTCAATCATTTATTTGCATCAGCAGTAACTCATATTTATTTTATATTTTGAATTATAATCCAATATTACTTTTGTTATGCACATTGTTCCAGCTTTATCTATTGAGAGGTTTTTCAGTCAGTTCTTTTGTCTTTTTGACATAGCCCCATAGTCGTGTTTTTATTTTTTAATAGCACTACACGACACTCCAGGCTCATCGTGTATATTCGCTGCCCCGGTCCTAAATCAGACATTTCTCTAAGGAGCCCTGGTTCCTTGTTGGAGAATAGTATTAGAAATCAAGATCTAGGTGCTCAGTGTATGGATGACTTTTTAAAAATGTTCTGTAGTTAAAAAAAATAAATTTAAAAAAGTTCTGTAGAATTTTTCATTAACTTTCTTAAAATTAAATATGTTATTTCAGTTTTATACAGTTTAGATCCTTGCCCCATAACTTATTCCCTTTCCTTCTCCCCTAATACCTATACCAGTTTCACAATATCTCCAGTTGGTTGTGTTCTTATTGTGCCATAGTCAGTAGGAGAAATGTAGATGCCCTATAGTTTAGGTTTTCCAATTATAAAGCTAGCAGGCATAAAACAAAATCACAACACACACACACAAAAACAAGTCCATCCTACCCATCTGAATTGTAATCACAATTTCTATGTTTATGTCAGGCTGTACACTTCCAGGTCAAATATGACTTCTAGGGAGGGAATATCTTTTTTGCTGCTCTATATTATATTTATTATATTATATTATATTATATTATATTATATTAGAAAAGATTATATTATATTATATTATATTACATCATATCATATCATATTATATATTATTATATATATTATACATACGTGTGTATATATATATATATTTACTTTTAGATCATCTCAATTACTATCGACTCATAATAATAGCACTGAAGATTAACATCGAGAGTTGAATATAAAAATAAGATTCTAAAAAAGAAGAGGAGTTGAAACTTCTAAGGACTGTTGTTTCCATTTTATTCCTCTTAAAAATTACACGAGTAATTTATTAAGCAAGCTGACTGATCTGTGCTGTTTTGAAGAAAAGAGTATGCCCCAGCAAAAAATAAAAAAAGAAAATCTTGTTATTATTGCTTAATCCCAGGTCCAGTAAAGTTTAAAATCATCTTCTACCCTTAGATGACTGAAAAATCAAATATTTCAACATTAGCTATTTAGCTAATGAACATAGGTCTGATGTTCCTTTAATTCTGACATCTGAGTTTAAATTCAGTAGAATCCATGACAATGAGGCCCAAATTACACTTAAATGCATTAAAGATGGAGTACACAGAATCTAAATAACAATGACACTTTAGAAGAAAATAGAGCTCTTCATAATTTTTTTTTTTTTAATGAAAATGACTGCTATGTGCCAGGTGCTTTTACATAAAGGTAAAGTTATTTCATTAATCCATTCATTTAGTTCTCCTGAATCAAATACTTTAAAATCCATTCTAAAAAACAAATGTTAAGTAATTTATCCAAACACCCATGAAGCATGCAGAAAACTCCAGATTTAAGGACATTTTTCTAACTAAAATTCATGTGGAGGACAAAAGTGCACATATGCTTTGTGTATCAGAATCCCGGCAGTAAACAGCAAATGCAGATTAGGGTAATTCATTTAAGGTTTAATAAAAAGACTATTTCCAAAGACGTGGGCAGGCAGAAAGAAAACCACTAGGGCACTACTCCGGGCTAGGCACCACTGAGTTGAACCACCTCCCAGGATGCATCCAGCCAGAGGTGACCCGCTCTACCCCAATCCACGCTGAGGGAGTCATGAAAATTGACACTACACTCTTATTCTCCTCCCTCCACTCCATAGCTTGCTTAGGTTCTCCACAGGCCAATCCAACCAAAAGACACTGGGCAAGAGAGGTGCAGGGGGTGGTCCTCACAGATCTGCCCACTAGATTGGAGAGCAAGATGGGAGTGGTGGGCAGTGAATACATCAGGAGAAGTGAATAGAACAGCTCAGCAAATGCTGTTATTTCTCTAATGGTTGGTTTGCACATAGAAACAACATAGAATTCACATTAATCTAAGTATGCTAATTATTTACGTTCTTGAAAATAGACTTGAAAACCAGTAGCAAAAGATCTTTGTATTGAATCTTTCTAAAGGTATAAGAATCAAAGGTGAGTTTGTTATGTGGAAAAACAAATAAAAATAAAAAAAACAACAGACAAAAACAAACATATAAAACATGCCAAAGGCTCTAGTAGAAACTTTGCTGGCTAACAAGGTAAGCCAAAGCAATGCTCTGTATTTAAGATGCTTTTGTTTCTATTAAGTCAGGAGTCTCTAAGCATAACTTGTTTGGCGAAGCACTTCTGAATCATAAGAAGTTACCCCAGGTTTCTGAAGAACTGTGGCTCTGGCTCTGCCACTGAGTGGTTGAATGTGTTTGGACAAGCGGTTGAAAGTAGGCTATGCCATTTAGGTTTACGTAAGTGCCCTCCATGACATTTGCATGATGAAATCACCTAAGACAGCATTTCTCAGAACATATTCCCATTGTTAAGCAGTGCACGACTGTATTACAGATGCCTTCTACAAAATAATCCAATTTGAATTTAAATTATCTTAAATTGAAATAAATTATTCTTCCTATTTGTATACATCTTGTTTTAAATCTTCCAGGCTTAATTCTAAAGTAAATTGCACAATTCTGAAGATCATCAATAAAATACAATATGTTCCCTGATTACAGTTCATGATTTATTAAAGGTGAACAAGTTATTGCACCTCATCTGTCAACTCATGGAATCTTAGGATTTAATTTGGCCACAATAATTATTAACTTAGAAACTCAAAAATTAACTAAAAAGATCTTTATTCATTTTATTCATAAAATGAAATGGAATAATGTTGCAAAGAGAAAAATAAGCATTCTTCTGAAAACTCATCCCCAAAAGGAAAAATGTTCTACAAGAGGAACCAACAAATCCCATCAACTCATTTTTCCATCCATGTCACAGGAACTCTGTAAACGTTGGTGGGAATTAGGTCCATTTGCTTGTAGAGCCATGATACCACAGAAGGAGGGAGATGGATACAGCATATGGAACTTATTTCCTTAGAGTGACAGAGTTTATTCATTTCAAATGTACGTACATTCTCAAGACGTTATTATAAATTATTTATTTTGAAGACATTTTACTGAAAAACTTCAGCCAGAGCTCCTCTATCCCTCTAACATATAAAACAGAAAAACCAAACAAAGAACAAAATTGAAAATGACCACTCCTTAACTGGTCTGCATTTCTGTGCACCTCTTATTGCTCTTATTGGTTATAAATATGTCAGGCTCATGGTGACACCTCTGAAGGACTCTCCTTCCTTATCCTGTCATTTACATTCCCTGTCCCCCACATCCAAGCTTATATTCTGTCTGTTCATCCAAAAAAAGTCTAATTTTCCTTCTTTTCAGAAAATTGCCTGTCAATCATAAGTTTAGCCTCAAGGTTTTTGTATAGATGTCTTTGACAAGCCAGTGGATAATGATTCTGTTTTTCTTAGAATATACTGAGTTCTAGATAAATCTGCACTAAATTTTACATAGCTAATTCAATCCTCTTACATGATTGCACTGTTTTCTTTGCCAGTGCTATACAAAAAATCTTAAAGTCTCCTAACACTATTCAGATTTTTATTCAAGAAATAATAAGCTGTTTTCTAACAATGTACCCCCAAATCCACCCCATATACTTAATTTGACAATTGAAGTTTCCTATTTCATTAATATTGACAATGAAAAAATCATTTAAGTCCAAATCCACGTAGAACACTTTTCTAGACATTTGGGAAGTAACATTATAAGACAAAGCCTACGACAATAATAAGCACTAAGTAGTGGATAATTATATGTGCCCCAAAAGTAATGTTCATTCAATTAACTAATCCTCACCGAGCATCTATCATTGCCAGGCACAATGATAAGTGCTGGAAATACAAAAATAATCAGGCAGACCTAGTCCTTGACTTCACTGAGCTTACACTACAGTGTTGGTGATGGATGATTTTTTTTTTTACAAAAAGGCTACAATATCAAGTAAATAAATAAATGACCAAATAAGTAGAGATTGTAGTAAGTGCTATGACAGAAATAGAGCTTTGTGATAGAAAATAATGAGGTGCATTATTAAGGGTGGTTAATAAAAGTGTCTCTGAAGTTTAAGCTGAGACCTGAAAGAGAAGAAGACAGCCAGCCAAGAAAAATAGGCCTGTAGCTAGGACAGGTGGCTCCAAGTATAAAATGTAAAGCCTAAGTTTAAAAGATCTTAGTGGTGTATCTAGAAATCACCAGAAGACTGATTTATCTAGGACATATATGTCACAGGGAAAGTGGCCCAAGATGAGGTTAGAGATGGACCTTGTCATGCTGTAGGTCATGGTAAGAAATGTGGACAGTTTCAAGCATGGGAGGGACAGGTTCTGATGTTTGTTTGTTTGTTTGTTTGTTTGTTTGTTTGTTTTAATGACTGTGTTGTGGAGAACGTGTTTAAGTGGGAGAGATACATTTTAGGAGACTGCTACAGTACTCTTAAATCATGGTGGCTTGTGCCATGGTGATAGCAATAAACATAAAGAAAAATGGAAAGATATAAAATATATTTTGGGAGTGGAACAGATAGGACTTGTAAATAAACTAAATGTGAGGAATGAGGAAAAATGGGACTCCATTAAATATCAGATGGATGGTGTTGCTACTTAGCAAACTAGGATAAGTTTCAAAAGGAACTGGTAGTGCATATAGAGTTGCATTTTGAACAGGTTAAGTTTGCAATGCATACTGAACCTGAGTTGGTTGTCTGAGTCTATGTATCGAGGGAAAGGACTGGGGCAGGAATTCAGGAAAGGAGCCTTGATGGAAGAGCTGAAACTCCAACTGAGTCTTCAAGGAAAAGTGGGACTTAGAGAATTAGAAAAGGAGGAAGCCACTCAATGTACTTAGAATTATGAGTTGATTTAATTGTGGAACAATAAATGATGTGCTTCACTGCAGTAGAGTTTTCTTGTAGAGATGTATTGAATGACAAAATATTGAAGAAATAGTAGGGGACAGATTGAGAGAACTTTTAAATTTAACCTTATGATTTTTTTCTTGTTATTTAATTTAAGGAGCCATAAAAGGTAACTGAGTGAAGTTGTGGAGTGAGAGGTATTATGTAAACGAAGTGTATTATTAAAACAACTCTATTCACATATAATTTTTGGAAGTAGGGACAACCTTAGGCTGGTGTGGTAATTGCTCAGGATATCATTTCAGTAAATGTAGTGTGAATAAATGAGTGTTTGAGCTAAGATGATGGGCATAGAAATAAAAAGGAAGAGAAGAATAAAGTAACATAAAAATAAAAAAAATATATTTAGTACCTGAGATATCAAGTTGGAGGGATGGAAATGAGAGGAAATAATTTGGTAAATACCTTTCATACTTTTTTCTTCTTTAACTATCCAGTGTATATTGGCAATGTGCCTAAGCCTTGCACACCACACATGCCTTGTTTCATGCTGTGTTTCCTCTGGAATGGCAGGCACTAATTTACAAAGCAGTAATGCTAAACATCAGAACAAAATTGGTGTTTACTTTAGCATAAAAATAAGGAATGCTGTAGGATAAGATTAATATCTAAAAAAATCTGTTCTGTGACTGAGGAATCATGCACAATGAAATGTGCTATACCATCCCCACAGCATAACATTAATCTTTTCCTTTCTGCTTTATATTAGGCATTTTCTGATATGGGAAGGAGAAAAATCACTAAAATATGAATATTGCAAAAGTACATAAAATAAAAAAGTAATGACAAAAAATAAAAAATAAAAAATGTTACCAGCAAGAGCTAGCTAAACGGCAAGGCAGAGTAGTAGTAGTTGTTTTTATATTTAATTTTGGCATTCTTATTACTATGTTGTTAAAACAATATCTAGCCTTAGGTAATTTTTCCCTTTTGTGCCCTGGTTTTACAAAAGGAAACCATCTAATCTAGTGAAGTTGTGTTTCAGTGCGTGTGCGTGTGTGTGTGTGTGTATGTGTGTGTTAGCGGATAAATATTCTTATAAGAAACTAAGAAAATATAGAGGGATTACGTAAATAATAAATACTGATAAGATGCATTTTAGCAAAACGATTAAACAATATATCCCTTCTAAGGCATTTTGTTCAAAATATAAGTAAGGAATAACTTATAGATATTAATAAACAACCTGCTCACAAAATATGATGAGTAAGAAGAGTGATGCTCATGATTCATTTTAACAGCTAATGAAAAGATCAGATGGATGCCAGCAATTGCCTTCCATAACGCCCACCTTCATTCTACTGATGATTGACAAATTATTTTGTATTGCACCTAGAGTTCAACATTAAATCCACTCTTAACCATTTATCACTTTATGGTTGTCCTGTCCTCAGGAACTTTAGATATGTTTAATGCCTACTTTCCTTTAGTAATCGGTGCTTCATTCAAAGTGAAGTCATCTTTTAAGCTAGCCTTGGGTTTTACAGAGGCACATGCAATAAAAACCTCCAGTTCTTCTAGATTATTATTATGCTGGTGATTCTACCATAATGGATCCTGCAATAAATGGTTGAAGAGCTTTCCCTGGCTAAGAGAGATGACAGGTTTAATATTAAACCATAATGAAGAGATGTCACAAAAATATCATGTGTACTTAATATTTGGTCTTTGGAGAGAGACCATCTCTGTAAATCGCAGTGCCTTCTTGACATCTTCCGTATTTTCTCTGAATCATATATCAATGTGTCCTCACGGGGCACTGTATTTCAACAAGTCACTCTGCTTCCCCCACCTCTCTACACCCTTGCTTTTTATATTCTCCATAAATAGCACTTTGTCCTGTAATTCATCTTCCATGCCTCATTCATTCTAAATCTAAGTTTCCTGGCCCTGTTTCTGCCATATTAAAATACTTCCCATGGCAAGCTCATGTTTAAAAAGAAAATCAATTGTTCTGATTCATTTGACATGAGCTTCTGGGTGTTTTTAAAATTTATTGTCCACTCTCATGTCACTACCTCTATGATACCATCATTAAATATTAAAAGCTGCTTAGGGCACACTCTTTACCAGAAAGCTTTGCCCTGTTAACATGAGGGAGAAGGATACTCTCCCTCCGGGGAGATCGCTTGAATTTTTTTTAAATTGCAAGCTCTAAAACTTGCGTTTGCCACTTTGATATGGTGATGAAGATCAAGCAGGACACCAGAGACTAAAAGAGAACTAGGGGAGTTCAAAAGGAAGGTTGTCTTCTGTTTCTCTCTCTTTCTGCCTGCTATAAAAACTGCCTCATTAGTAACCTTACGCCCTTAAACGAAACAGGAAGTTAGAAATTCAGAGTATGGTAAGCTTGGAGAAATCTGTCAGTAAAAATAGCCCATGCGCCTAAAAACATGAGCCCATATTCTGGAAAGTTCAAGAGTATGGGGTGGTGGCCCTGAAACTTCACTTGCCACCACAGACCTAGTTATTAGCACAGGTCTGTGTTGGTGCTGAGATCTAAATCTCACATTAAATATCTAAAGAAAAAAACGGTTGGAACTATACTTCTTATGAAGATAGACTATTTCAGAAGTTGGGCTGCAAAGTTCATCGTGTATTTAAACAATTATTTCTTATTGCTAAATTATGCTGGCAGTTATTGAGAACTTCTATTTTTATCAGACAAGATTATTTATCACTCTATCACCACTTTCTATCTTTGCTTCATAAGAGAACATTCAAGCGAATCTCTTAAAAGTTCTGATGTCAAAAGTTTATGAAATAACTCTCAGGGGCTGTCCAAAGGCATGTCTAATTCTTAGTAGTTTATGGTTGAGGAACTAGTTGTATAGTGCATGGAGACCAAGCTGTTTTCAATTAGGGCATAAAGAACAAATGCAGTGTGTGTGTGTGTGTGTGTGTGTGTGTGTGCGCGCGCGCGCGCGCACGAGCATGCTTGTGCATGCGTGGTGGGTGTCAGATCTCCATCCTTCACATTTTTTCCCCAATTGCAGTACGTCAAACTATGTTTTAATGACCACAAAAGACTTGAGTATTGTGTGAGGGAAGGAAAGAGCTTTCCCTCAGACCTCAAAGCAACTGGTTGCAGGAGGAGTATGTGATCTGTATGAATTGCTTGTGTGTACTTGAGGCTGCATCTTTTTTTTGTTGTGAAAGTTTCTGTAATATCTGGCATCTGCATATCTCGGTAGGTTCATTTATTTTTATTTTACTGGATGCACCCGTTTCACTCTCTCCAGGTAAATAAACTCTTCCTGGTCTTTCTATGCCACTTCTATTTCCGCACATGGCCTTCCTTCTATCTGGATGAGATCTTTTCCTATTTCTGGTTAATTTCTTCTTTTCCATGACGTTGCTTCTTAAAATCACCCTGCCCACAGAGGCAAAGCCAATTTGGGGAGCCATAACGGACCAGATAATGGTTACTTTAATATTTGCATGAATCCCTCTATTTTAATCTATTGAACATTCTGTTTGTCAACACAGCTTAGTTGCACAAAACATTTATTCATTTGTAGGCAAATGCTACTGCTGTGAAGAAGCAAATACATCACATTACCACCAGGCACCATTTACTGGTAACTTGTTACTGAAAAAAAGGAATTTCAAAATGAAATGGTAGAAAACATTATTATGTGTAATCAAACGGTTTAAATGAATAGTGAAGGAATATCGATCAAGTAAAACACTGTTTACATGCATTGATCATCTAATATGAGTTCAGGAGTCTGAAGACCAGCAGAATACCCCTGCTGCCTTCCTCTTGTTTCACAAATGTTAGAGTTGTCTCCCTTGCTCGCCAAAGCTTGGTTAAGTGCTTCGTACAGTAGGAATTTAATAATATTTTTTTGAATGTTACATGAGTGAATGACTAATTGAAGAAAGGCATGCATCTGTATGTCTGTTCTACTTATTAGATATTTCTCACAATTGTTGTGGTGAGGAAAAACTTATTTTGTGGTAGACGCTGAAGAATGATGTAAAAGTAATATTTGCTCACTAGCACTCAAATATAGAACTAGTACATCTAGGCTTAATTTCATAGATCCTTTTTCCTATGTGCCCCAGTCATGTTTGATTCCAACCTTTCGGATTTAGGTTTTATTTGGTTTAGGGAAGAAAAAGGAAGATTTGGAGTTTGAAGAACTTAGTTTGTATTTTGGCTCAGGGTCTCTCAATTTCTTATATGTATACATGTACGTGCAAATAATGTCTGACCGTATTGGACTGCTAATTTAATACTATGCAACTCTCAAAGTTATTGTGACTATTAAATAAGATAATTCATAGAAAATTCTTCAAAATGGAAAGAGCTCCACCAATATTAGATATTAGCTGCAATCTTTGTGAGTGATAGTGGTAGGCTTCACTGCAGGTCATACAAAGTAGGTGACACCTGGTCACCTGGTACTACTTCTATGAGAACAAAACAAAGTTAACATAAAGCTAGGACCTTAAAAAGCATGAAAGTCCTGTAAATAGTCGCTTATTCATAAGACAACTTCAGAACTTTAAAGTTACTAAGTGTCGTTATTGTTGCTGTTGTTTTTCTTTTAGAAATGCTGCCTATTAGGTGCTGGAACTAATGACAAGTATGGTTGAGCATCTATATTGTGAAATCATTCCTGAAAATACCATTTCAAGTGGCAGTACTCCAGGGATCAAGTGCATACAAGATGTCTGAGCTCACTTACTGGCTCAGCATGAATACCAGTTCTACTTTAGACTTGCCCAGACATAGCAAACACCGTCACTAAACTAAGAGGCTTCTAGGCTTTCTAGGCTAAAGGAAAAGAGAGAAATAAAAGCAACAAGAGGAGATGGATTTATGGAATTTTGAAACTTCCCGGAAGGAGCCTTAGAGATTTAGAGATAATGTTTTAGAGATAATGTCTTCTAAGTCTAGAATGTAAGATTATTAAGGGCAAGAGGTTTGTCAATTTAATTCTTATTAGAATCCATTGCAGATCATCAAGAAAATAGTAAAGTCTAGATACTGAAGTATTATATTGTTATAAAATTTATATTGTAATAAAATTTATTGATCAGAATATTTTGCAAGTACATTGAAAAGTTTTGGTAGAAATCTGATATCCAGAAAGTCCCAATGTAGTTCATAAAAGTATATGCCCTCAAAACTCTCTTTTATGTCTAGAACCAGTTGGCAACCAAGATCCCTGAGAAAAATGTATAAACTTGGATTACTTTGGTTGAGTTACAGTTTAGCCTCTACACGAGCTGAGCTATAAGCTGGTGGTAAAATTATTGTAAATCTTGCTCTGATATCTTATCCTGGAATATAAATAGTGAATAGTTCTAAAGGTGATAACCATGACTAAAGGGTAATATTATTTAATTATATTTCAAAAATCGAACTGTGTCGATCTGTTTCCTTATTGCTTTTTCCTAATTAAAAGACCAGAAATCAATTTTTTTTTTTTCAGATACTCATGGCATAGTGATGAAACAGTATTGGAATCATGACAAATTATCTTTATCCAAGATAACATGGTAGAGTTAAAGTGGGTGAATAACCACATTGTGATGTCTGAGAATGACCCCATTACCATTAGGTGGGAATTCATTGATCATTTTATAATTATTCCAAAAGGAAATGTAAAGTGTTGACTTCAGAAGAGCACTTCTCTACTCCAATGACTGATGGTGATTTATGTTGTAAGATCTGACTCATTTTACAGAAGCAGCAATAGGTAAGGTATTAAAGTAGTATCTCTCAACAAAAGGCATTATTAATAAAATATCCTGACTTATGATTGTGAAATGCTGAGTTTCCAGGTCTCTTACTTCCATGAGAGCAGAGGAGAGCGTGAAGACAAGGTCTCATGGGAAGGCAGCTTTTATTTTTAATTTTTTTTTTGTCTTCTAGCAATGTCAATAACAATCCTCCAAAAAGTGAAGTAATAAATAAAAAGATAAAAAGATAATATTTTTTAGCTTAAAAAGTATAATCGCCAATCTTTATATCCTCTTTTAGCTAAATAAGCTTTTCTAATGACTGAAATTTTTGCTATTTAGAAAAAAAATAAATTTTAGTGTAACCCTCCCAATACTCATATGGAAACTGTTTCACTAATTATTCTTAACTTTATTAACATAGCTGGGAGCTTTCAACCTACAATTCAGCATTTATTATTTATGTAACTTAGAAGGTGGTGTTATAACTTCTCCTTGAGTGTGGTGGGTGCTGATGGAGAAGCACTGCTATATCTTAAGTGTGTGCCATTAAAACTTGTATTAAAAGGACAAGGGATATTAAAAGTAGAGAAAAACCCTGAGAAGCAAATACAAATATTGTATTTAAATTCCATAATATGTGCACAGATATACGGTAATGTATTACATAAATGTATATGTTAATGTTTCTATAGTTTGAGAGTAAAACAGATGAGTTAGAATGAGGCTCTGCCACTTACTAGTTTGTGACTTTAGAAAGCTGCTAAATCTCTATTAGTCATAGTTTGTTAATCTTTAGAATGAAGATAATAACAACAACCTCTAGGATCACTGTAAATAAAACCCATTAAGTAAAGACGACACAAGTTGGTGTTAAAATTTGTGTGAATAATAGAGTTCTGGTGCATATAATACAATTTTTACATAAGTTACATAAATTTAAAATAACTTAAATCATACTTAGAATCATAATTATGATTTAAAATTATCACGAGTGATAAATATGTTCTCTAAGAAAGTTAGACTAGTGCCTTTATTGCTCAGACATTGTTCAGTAAGTTTGATTTGTAAAAGGAAAAGAAATATATTGTCCATAGTAACATGTAGTTCCCTCTTGCTGCAAGGTTGAAGTTGGAAGTAATAAATCCTATAAAGTATAAAACAATCCAGGTGGAACTAATACCAGACTAGTATTTTTCAACCTCTCGGTCAGTAATACATCTGTCAAGTGGCTGCCATGCAACAGAACATTTGAAGGGATAAATTGGTCATTGGTTCCACTAACCCTACTCCAGTCTCCAATAAACCACCCCCACATGCACACATCTGCAACCCCCCTGGCTCCTCCAAGAGTCACTGTGGCTACCATCATTTCCACACATTACAACTGTGGAGCAAAATTGAAATGAAAAAAACATCAGAATTATAAGGTACACTAACAATCTTATTACATTGATAAAAATTTCCTAGACCTTGACCACCAAATAAATTACCTAAAACACAAAGCACAACTTCCATTGCAATTTATATAAGACACATTCAAACTATTATTTAAGAAAGGTATAAAATGTCCCTTTATCTACTTTTGTAGATAAAGACAGGGCTTAACCAATTTTGTACTTACTAAAAAACTGTGTTTATGGTGTGTGTGTGTGTGTGTGTGTGTGTGTGTGTGTGAATTTTACTAACAACTGCTAACACTGTGGAACAGGAAGAAGATTACAAATTTTTAAATGTAATTCCTCAATTGCAAAACATCACCACAAGCAACCTAAATTAATACTCTGTAACTTAGAGAAGATGTTTTATACATTCACTTGATAAATATATAAATATTTATTAATAGCTTATAGTATGGTGGGTACAGAGCTGTCTGCTAGAGATGCAACAGTAAACAGTACAGCCAGGGTCCTAGCCCTCAACCAGCAGATTCTCCTGGACAGTTTGTATCTCTTTAGAATCTTGTGCTAGTCTTTGCCCATTATGTTTATTGCTTCTAAATTTCTAAATCTCTTTTATAAAATTTCTCTGTTGTAATATTATGTACAAATGTATTAATAATACTAATACTACTAATAATAGCAATATCAAAAAAGATAATGAATGCCCTATGGCATTCCAGGGAGAAGCTTATATATCATCTATGTTATCTCATTTATTCTTCACATCAAGAAAGTAAACAACTAAAATCCATTGTTATATTTCATAAGCAATGTAATATTTAAAAAAATGTAATAAGGTTACTATGTTTGAGAGTTCTTTGTATCATACATTCTATTTAATTACTCTGTGCTTAATGAAACTATGTCTTAGTGATGAAATTTGATACATTTATCTGTAAAGAAGACATAGGCCAATGTACATTTTGCATCAATGTCAACATCTATAATATATTGTGAAAGGAACCAATAATATTTAGCCAATGGTTTTAAAATGTATTTTATAGTAAATGGCTTAAATTTGCAACAAGTTCTCTAAGTTTTGTCTACTTTTCTGTAAATAAATGGGCTTCTCAGATATTTCATAGCATTCTTTCTTCTGAAAAAATATATTTTTGCCATGATAAACTGATTTGATTGACTTACTGTAATCCTATCGACTATACAGCAATGTACTTTCTCAAACATTTCTTAGATACAAAGCCATGTTCATTAGGCTTGAATATAAATGAAAATGATTTG
This sequence comes from Pteropus alecto, assembly GCF_000325575.1. Lineage (NCBI taxonomy): Eukaryota > Metazoa > Chordata > Mammalia > Chiroptera > Pteropodidae > Pteropus > Pteropus alecto. The sequence continues at coordinate 1,225,236 of NW_006432943.1, forward strand.
AAGACCAAATCTATAATAGAGCTTCATACCTTTAACACAAATTAATCCCTCATCTCTGTAGGATACCTTAATGTGCTAAGTTCAATATATAAGCAATTTAATAAAATGAAATGTTTTACTCTCCTTTTAAAGACAAATATCAGTACACACATCCCCCTGGATCCACCCTGCTCACTCACAACACATACACACATTTGCACATACACATACTTATACATACACAGACACACACATACAGACATAAAGACACACACACAGATCTTATTTCCGCTCCTAGAACACAAAACAATGTAGAAAACTTTTTATGCTGAAAACAATTGAATTTTACTCTAATTGAAGTTGAGTATTTTCCAATCTAATAACACTGTAATATCTTCCATATCATATTTAATATTGCACTATTAATTCTACGGAACAAAGCATTATTAAATTTTTTTTCTCCCAACATTAATAAAAATCACATTAAAAATGTTGGTTCATGAGAAAGACTTAGCTTTGAATGAACAAACTTTCCATAAAATTTCTCTCTACGAATATATAAAAGTTTATATTTGTGAGAAATTATTTTAAAATATTGTTATTTCTAAAGCCTTTTTATTTCTTTTTTAATTTTTATTATACACCAATATCTAAATTCAGATTTATTCCATCAGTTGGAATTAGTGCTCAAGCAATACTGGAATATTTTTTATTTAAACTTGATTATCTAATTAGCCAAGGCAAGTGAACATTATTCAGAGAATGATTAAAAAAACCACAATCTGCCTTCTGACCTACAATATGTAAGTCAAAAGACCTAAAGTCCAAAATTATGAATCTATTATCATATTTTTCTTATCACGAGTCCTCTTTGTCTCTTCTGTTATTTGCATCTTGAATTTGGAAATTAGCTTTGCCGTTTACTAGCTGCTTAACCTTTTCTTACTTGTAAATCACAGATAATAGAACGTAGAACATAGAATGCAGCTTTCCTGACAAACGGCCCAGTTTTTAATTGTGTTAATATATTTTTATGTTATTAGACACAAAGAGAAAATAAAAGGACTATCTGACTAATCTAGCATTTTAATGACAGTATTAATCTAAATAGAAAACCTTACTGTATCATCCATCTAATCTTCTTAAAACTTCAAGGCTGTCATAAAAATTCTAATGGTAACTTGCATATTTGACTCAATAATGACTAACTTATCACCTCCTATGGGTTTATTTCTCATGGATACTTACAAGAAAAAAGTCTAGTATACTTCCAACCCTATGCATTTAAAATTTTTTTTCATACATTTAAAATTTCTTACTTAGATACATAATATTCATCCCTTCCACGGTTTTCCTCTCCATTATTCCCTTAGTAGTAAGGAAGAAATATGAAAAGTTACAAAGGGAGTGTACAAAAATGAAAATAAAAGACACCAAAGCTTTTGAGTAAATTATCAATGAGAAAAAAACTAGTGGCCATTTATAACCAACATTTGCTGATTACACAATTTTTAAGTAACTTAATGTCAAATGTAGCATTTCTTAATGTGAATTTTTAAATTTTTACTGCTAACTCTAACTGGTCAATCGTTGAGTATATTTAACATTATCAAAAGCAGTCAATGATATGGCCTAACTGAATTGGGAGTCAGAACCCCATTTACTACCTGTGGATTCTTGGCTGGGTTATTTGACCTCCCTAGTCTCAGTCTCCCATGTGTAGAGCATGGGTATCAATATCATCCCACTATCAAGTTGGGAGGGCCAAATGAGACAAGTTACACAATGCACTTGGCACAGATAGATGCTCCATCAACACGCGCTTCCTTCCTCTTCCCCTAATGCCAGCTGGCTGGCAGACCATATTAAACAAAAAAGGAAGCTATGCTCTTCTTTTTCCAGACAGCTGGTAATCCAGACATCACAAGCCTTCTACAAACAATGTTGACTTATTTTTGCCACAGCTGATGTGTATGTAATGTGCCTTGCCAGTTCTCCTCATGGGTTGAATTCATGACCACAGAATTATCAACTTGTTTTCTTTTATTGCTCCTCATTTAATGGGACCAGATTGAGGTAATGTGGCAGTTTTATAACGTTTTGTATGTTTCACGGATCTGGCGGACTTTGTTTATTGTCTTGTAATAACAACAATAAAAGTGTTTTACTTTTTTAGTCCTCACTACAGCTGTATGATGTATATTATTAGTCCTTCTAATTTGTGGATACGGCCGCTGTGAAACACATGGCAGCATACAAAGCAGGACTTGAACTGAGACCTCCTGACTCCAGAGCCTATGCTACAACCTCATAGAAATGAAAGAGAGAGCTGGATTTACACATAGGGTGAACATAGGCCTTAAACTCCCATCTACTTACCACTGCACTCAACTAAGGCATCAGGGGTGGGGGATAGAACACAACTCTGAACACCTGAATTATATTAATTATGCATTTATTTCATAAGAGAACCCCTTAAATTTCTTCAGGAGTACATATGCATCCCTTTCATACCGCTCGAGTTCAGTACCTACTGGATATACTTTCAACAGGTAACACATTTATTTTATCTAAAATCCTCAACAATTGTAGAGCATATTCCCGTTCTTTTTGGTCTCTTTTACTTTAAGCTTTCTTGCCTAATAATATGACCTGAAAGTATGCCCAATAAGTAAACCAAATGCAAATATAGAGATTTAGAAAAAGTATAAATGTGGCTGATGCAAACAAAGAACTGTGACATGTTATGTGGCTTGATCCTATTCAGTTCAGTGAATCCTCCCATACTATTTATTAAAAAAAAAAAGGACAAAGGATCCACTTTCTCTCCTAGATGCTTATGTATTAGTTGCTGTATTAATAGGTACTCTACCTAACCCATTCCAAGAATAAGGAATTTTGAGTTGCAAGAGACTAGAATGTACTTTGTCTCTGTTTGGACAATTACTAGGTATATCAATTATGGAAGAAAGTTCCTCTTTTATCTGGTCTTTGACTACAGATTACTCACTTAAAAATGTTAAAATATATAGACATTCAAATGAATTGATGGGCACCTCCCCCATTCTTATTTCTGTTCTTACTTCTATAATCTCAATTTCACCATGAGATACAGTAAATTTTTAATAGACGTACTCTACTGAACATACAGAAATAGGCCCTACTAAATAAAAATACTCTACTGAAAAATAATCTTAGATTTCAGTTAAAAACTAATAAGTAGGTCTAAAATGAAACTGAAGTAAACAAAACAAAATAATATCCTTTGTGGATATTAAAGTATCTACTTTAATGTCTTCATTCATAAGGTCTTTGTAACACTTAAATAACAAAATCCAAAAAGAAGAGGCTAAAATCAATGAGGCACTTAGAATGATCAGCAGTTTCATGTTTGATAAATTGATAATTGTTGTCTAATTGCATAATTAGTGCATCTATCTGCTTCTACCCTTCATTCATGGGATATTGTAATGTGGATAATCTCCTTTTGATCAGGTGACATGATGGCTTTAAGAAGACTTAAAGGCCATTATCAAAAAGGTGTGTCACAATATGAAATAAATTAATATTTGAATTTTGATTAATAGAAGCTAGATTTCAATAGTGTTGGTCCATCATAGGTAGGATGTTTATCTCTTAAAAATTTCACACTCTATGGTCTTCCTTTCAATTTACAAAGCCAAAGCCATAGCCATGAGGACCAGTTCTGCTAAAAAGTCAAAGCCTTGTGTCCACAACTTATAAGCTGGAAATAAATTATATGAAACAAATTATATGACTGACATGGCATCTGTGGAGCAGGACAGGCTAATTGCAATGCTATGTACACAGGGCTCCTTGGTTCATCACAACTTGCCTGGCTGTTGGGCCCAGTCCTCACTCTGAAGCTTATCTCTTTTTCATGATGTTTAATTACACAAGATCTCTGCTTAAAGGCAAGATTAAAATGCAATTCAGGAAAAATGATTCCGTCACTTGAGTAATTATGAACTTGGCACTAGTTTTCTTAAGTAACTTTTTATCAGACTTAAGTTTATTCTGTCATGTGTTTGTTGTTATTGTTGTTGTTGTTGTTGTTTTGTTTTCTCCAACCAGATCACAGAGGTCACAGAGTTTCTTTAAAAAGGTACTTTATAGTTTCTAAGTTAACTCCAGTAAAAAGCTTTTATTTTGCAGCTGTTTGGTCAACAGAGTGAAATTATTTTATTCTCAAGAATATTGGAATTATAACCAGACAAAGCAGGTTTAATGTATCATCTGAAGTGATAAAGAAGCTCTATGTGAACACAAGTAGTGTTATCGGGGATTCAAGTTTGGATAAATAATACTGATAAAAGAAATTGACAACTAGAAAGTATTCTGATATGCAAATTCTAATCAATACATACACTTTCCTCTTGAAATAACGTACTTGAGAGCAAGGACTTTTTAAGTAATACATATTTACAAATCGCTATTTTTCATATTAAAAGTAATTTACGTAATTATTTCTATTGAATCTATTCTGTTTCGTTATGATTTCCCAAAGCAATGGGAGTAGGTACCGCTGTCATTATTGTGTCTCCCCCCTCCTTCCAAAGCTGAGCAGGTAACTAACATTTATTAGATGCCATTTAGGGTAATTGGTTGTTGATGAGAATGCCATGGACAACGCTCAGGTTGTGGCAACCGACCTGTAATTTCTACTAGAACTGCATATCGACAAGAATAACAACAATAAATAAAATCGAGGAGCTCTGTTTGGCCAGAGGCAGAAGTGAGAAGAGCAGAATCATCCAAGGTGTGTCCTCATGTGAATTAAGGAGAGAGCAGGCAAAGCTAAATGGAGAGAGTGTGGAGTTAGTGAGACAGGAAGGGTATGGAAGACATCTTATTCGGTTTATATTTAAAAAGAAATGGGCCTAAAATATATCATTTGAGAAAGGACATGGTTCCCCCCAAAAAGGGAGTAGCACATCTGCAGTAATAATTGCCTATGCGATAAAAGAGATTTTAAAAACACATTTTATTTAAAGTAGTTATTTTGGCCTTTTAAGGAGATATTCAGAATGATTACTTGTCTTTCTTGAGAGACAGTGTCCACAGTGGTTATGCACAGAGGCTCTGGAATCAGATCTGGAATTACGACTCTAACACTAATTGACATGGCAACTTATGTAACCTCTGTCTGCCTCAGGTTCCCCACCTGTACAATTTTCCTCATCTGCACAATTTCCTCATCTGTAACTTATAGCATTGTTGATAGAATTAAGTGTTTAAGTATGTAAAGCACTTGGGAAAGTGGCTGGCACATAGTGACAGTACATTTCTGTCTCCACATTTTTCAAATCCAATAAAGAATGTTAGCAGAAAGTATGATCACGACCATTAAATGATGCTGCTAAGACATTTCAAAGTATGGGTTTACTGCTTAATATACAGATAAAGCTAACAGATCAGAAATACTAATACTTATTTAGGAATCTAAACCAAGTATAGATCTCAAGAGAAGATAGTACAATTGTTAGCAAGAGTTCTCTAATTGTCAGTTACAAAGGTTCATTCCCGTGAAGGGAAATTTACCTATAAATTGGCAGTTGTCATGAAATTAGAAAATGGTTCATGTTGCATATTTGCTGCTATCCTGGATTCTAGAGAAGCAGATTCCTCCTGAGCATATTTGAATTCTGTGGACCGTCATATGTACTTCAAGTCCCTACCCCCCATGAGAATTGTGCCCTCAGAGTTCATTTCAGGAAACTGTATTTGTTCTCCTGCTGTCATAAGAATTTGCCCAAGCTGACTCCAGGACAAAGCTTAATTCTGCCTCTTTTATTTTAAAGTTTTATCTCTCCATTTGTCTCCATTTAACATAGGCTCTGCAACCACAACTTCTGGCTGAATCATATTTTCAGGGAAGCACAAAGTTTATGGGAAAGAAAAGGCAGAGATAAGTGAAACAAGAATTCACATGTTTTTAATTATTTAGAAGATATTACTATAAACTCAAATGCCTTTTCCCCAATACAGGGGGCGGGGAATTCTTTTTTTCTCAATGCGCCTTATTTCAGGATTAAGTTGTTTGATTCAGCTGGTTGGGTCAACTGAAATTGTAGACCAGACTGGCAGAAAGAAGCAACTTACACAAGCAAAGTAAGTGTAGGGGAAAGAAATTGAGCTCTCTCTGTATATGATGATCTTTTAAGTTCACTCCTGAGATGTATTCTACAGTAAAGGAAATTAATGATAATTAAAACTTAACTCCTAAAACTATGCCTAGAGATCAATATTCCCTTTATAAATAACTGTGCCATAGCTGTGCTGGAGTAAAGGCCCACGCTTGCTATGTGCTCACATTAATGAGGCCTCTGCACATAAGTACTGTTCTTTTTTGTCCTCCTTCTTGGCATTTGAGAATGGGGCTTTTATTCTATGAGCCAGAAGAGCTCTTCGCAATCTTTAATGTACAAAATAAACCCCTGGTGATCTAGGTAAAGATGCAGATTCTGATTTGGCAAGTATAGGATGGGGCTTGAGGTTCAGCATTCCTCATTCTTAACCAGCTCTGAGGTTACACTGATGCCGTTGGTCCACTGACCACACTCTGAATAGCATGGAGGTAATAAAGCAGCCAGTCTTGCACTCCGAGTTTTCCTAGGTTCTCTCCTTATTATCACCTTTCTTGAGTCAATGTTATGGATTGAATTGTGACACCCTCTCCCCCCAATACCTCAGGATGTGAATTTATTTGGAAGTAGGGTCTTCTCATAGATAATTAAGTTAAAATGAGGTCTATAGAGTAGGTCCTAATCTAACATGACCAATATCCTTATAAAGAAGGGTTAATTTGAATACAGAGGCAGATGCACACAGAAGAAGGATGTGAAGACACAGAAAAGACAACTACCTACAAACTAAGAAAAGCCTGAGGCCCCTGGAAACTAGGAGAGACGCCTGGAACAGATCCTTTTCTAATGCCTTAGTGCTGACTTGCTAACACCTTGGTTTTAGACTTCTGGCCTCCAGAACTGTGAGATGAGATTAAAAACAGCAAATTTCTGTTGTTTAAGCCAACTAGTTTATGGGACTTCGTTATGGCAGCCTTGGGAATGTAATATACAGCTACTGTATTAACTTTTCTCTGACACCTCTTCTTTCTCCTCTGACACATATGGAAAATTTTAGTGCACCACTAAATTTAGTACAATGTGAGGACAACATCCCATACACTGATAAGGTAACACAAAGGGTAGGTCATGTTTCTTGGGGTTACTTAAGATGAAATCTTGAGCTGGACCTACACTCATTGCAGGTGCCGATCATGAAACAGGTTAGATATACTATTTACAGTATCTGTTGTTAGTTCCCCTTAGGAATCAAGAAACTTGGCTCTGAACACTCTCAAAGGACATTTTCTGGGATTTTAGTAAGTCTCTAAATTCTCAAATACTTCTATTGCATATCATATCCTTCAGAAAATGAAATAAAACTAAAAACTTGGGATGGCTACTTAATTCTGTAAATATCGACCTAAAGCAAATTATAAAGGCATTGAAACAATTTACAAATCAATTTTTTGGTTGCTGTTGTTTTATAGCACATTAGGTAGACTAATTTTGGCAGAGATTACCAAGACCACTAAATTTGAATTTCATATTTTATTCAAAACTGCTCTTGTCTACGAATTTCTATTGAATTCTACCTCTGCACACCCTTCATGCTTCATTTGCAGCCCTACCAAATGCCTTTTTTCTTTTCAGAGTCATTTTTCTATTAAAAAAAAACCAAAGTTTTTAAAAAAGCCACATTGTAAGAGCTATTAAGCTTGAAATAAATACAAATAGAAAAAACAATCCACATAGATGTACATGCAGGTTATAGGCAATAATGAAGTAAACTAATCTCACTCACTAGAGAAATGATGGGTCCCTTCAAATAAGCCTCTCACCAAACATGACCCAAACACATTCCTTGGCAAAATGACAAATTACTTACAAGGTATTATAATCCTTTGTTTCACTTTATGAGAGTTGAAAGCCATGCTTACAAGATCCATGAAAGTCAAGGGTGTTAAGTTCTGACTGTGCCAGCCGTTACACTTCTTCTGAATATAGTTCATCCTCATTTTTATACTCTCCATGTTTCCCAGCAGGGGGTGGTACCACTCCCTTGAGGGGGGTTTGGAAAAGCATAGGAGAGTTTTCACAATAAATGGAAGGAGTTATTGTCATTTAATTGGCAAGGCCTGGAGAAACTAAATAAAGCAAAGCAAGGGATGATAAATCTTTGCCAAAGGTTCATCAGATGCCAAAGGTTCTTCTATGCTGAGGCCCTCATCCCATTTTGACTTTTTTTTTTTTTTTAAGATTAATGGTCTTTCTGGTTTAGGCTCTGAGTTCACCTTTTGACTTCTACCAGAAACCATGCTGACTTCACAAGTCTCTATCTCTCAGAGTTGACAGGTGTGTCATTCCTTTGTATGTTCAAAGAACACCAATTTCTCACCCTCTCCACTTTATAGACTATGATAAAGAACATAATGTGTAACCAATATAACAGTTCTTGGTTTGTTGTCTTTTTTTTTTTTTTTTAATATAATAGATAAAATCTGGCCAACACAGTGTACTTCAGATGGAACATCTTAGAGGTGTTTTTAAATATTCTTTTATACAACCTTCTAGGTCCCTCCACCATTACCGTTATTATCTCTCCTTTCTTCATTCATTCTTCAAACATAAATAAGCACCTGCAATGACTAAGATATTGAGTTAGGCACCAAGGAATGAGGTTAAATGTAATGATAATCAGATCTCCCTTCTGTGATCATCACATTTACCGTTTTACCTTTCATTATTTTTTTCTATTCTCTCTGATAACTTTCCACAACTTTATACTATTTGCTAAAATGCCTCCACTTACAATCTATATTGATTAGTTTCTTTATTATTCCTCTACTATAGTCAAGCCTAGATACTTTTTAAAAATCATTTTAACCTCAAAAGATGTGATTTATGATATTACAGATGTAAAAATTGAGGCTTAAACGGTTAAATAACTCCCATAGTCAAACAACTTGTTCATGAATTTCAAAATAAGTCTAGCTGACCCTAGTGCCTATGTTCTTAATGAATATAAAATAGTTCTGATAATTAAAATCACCTTCCTGTGACTTCCAGTGAACTTTACATGTCCTACTTTCAAATTTTAGCATAGACACGTTTGGCATTCATTCTCAGAGCCTGGACTAAATTCATCATGACTGTTTTTGAAACTGATTATACCTTCCAAGTTTCTATAAAAAGTAAACTAAAAAATGTTTAAAAACTTTTCTGGGTTCGTAGCTAATACAAATCCACAAAGCAGAAGTTCCAAATATAACTAGGTAGTCCTCTGTGATTTTTCAATGCCTGCAGGCTTTTGAAGTGCTGTGGATTTGCCTTAATCTGTTGCTAGCAACATTGCACATCGCTCCAAACAACCTGCCAGTCTGAGAATTCTAGCGTGAATGACATAAGTGTTTCTTTTATCCAGGTCAGAGGATGGTGAGAGGCGGTACGAGAGGTAATGGGAGGGGAGGAATTTCAGGATAACGAAATTAACTAGCAGAATAAGAAGTGAAAAAGAAGAAAGAATCCACGGACCCTAAAGAAAAAGCTTTTCCATCTAAAAACCTCCTCACCAAGCATACGCCCTTCGAGAGCATTTGGAATCAGTTCAGTCTAATCTGATAACAATTCAGAAGGGCCAGGACACCACTGACAGTGTCTCATTCCCTTGTCACACCAATGGAATCATAAACCTGCAGAGACCAGAGAGTGGTGCTACTCTGAGGCCTCAATCAAGTGTCAGATTTAGGAATCCAGAGAGTTAAGAGCAAGAAGTCAGTCTACGCCATTTCCCTAACACTTGTCTGACTCCAGGATATAAAACATCAAAGCATCAGCTTTGAATTAAAAAAGAAATTAGTCAGATAGGTATTAGACTTATCGGGCGGTGACCGCTTTATAAGTTATGTAAATGTTCAATCACTATGTTGTACGCCTGAAACTAGTATAATACTGTATTTCAACTGTAATTGAAACACGTTTAAATACATTTTTTAAAATATAAAGGAAAAATAAAGTTACATATGAAAATGTTAAAAAGAAATTAGTGATTGGCATTTACACCTTCTTTGCTTGCCTTTATATCAGGAGCGTGGGTGCCTGAAAGAACAGAGGATGATGGGACAGACGGTACAGAGAAAGGACCACTTTTGACACCTCCATTCTGCTATGCTAATTGCCATGATGGCCACAAAGCATAGGCTCCTCTCGAGCAGTAGGATGTCGTTTCCACTCCTATACATAGCTGCTTATTGACATGATGGGTATAGCACCTACTCTGTGCAAGGTAGCACACCAAAGCCTTCTTCTATCATGCTATAGTTTTATATTTTACATCTAAATCTTCGACTCCTTTAGGATTTATTTTAGTGTAAAGAATAAACCTTTTTCCCCCTCAAATGTCTATTTAGTCATACCAATCCCTATTGTCGATTAAAACATCCTTCCCCACTGTTGCAAAATTCCATATTTATTACACGCTAAATTCCTGTGAGAAATTTCAATAACTAAAATGGAGAAATTAAGTAGGGAGAGTTAAAAATTCCATTTCCTTTGAAACACTATATGTGTGCTTACTCTTTTCCTAAATGTTTAAAAATGAAAAAGAGAAATAATACAAGGGGAAAACTCTATATTTATGAGATTTCTTCTTTCTGGATTATGGATTATTTTCAACACCTTTTGATATATTCTAATTTTATAAATTAATTATCTTATTCAACTACTAAAAATATTTTAATCCCTCTGTACATTGCTGCTGAGATGAGAAGTAGGGACGTTATAAATGACAGTTTTGTCAGTTCAGCTTAAACTGAGTTGTTACTCAATTTATGCGTGTCCCTTGCCATATTTTATGTTTCCTTATAAGGGCATGGCTGTTTATGGATATTTTTAAATGAGAGAAGATTTACCCTTTGTTTGAGCAAAATAATCAACATATTTTCTTCTTGTTTTCTGAATTTCTTTAATATAAAGATCAGACTGGAAACCATGTAAAAGGCTCTTAAGGAATGTGAAGAAAATTCTGCCAGTTTGGTTGATTTAATCATTTATTTGTTCATTTAACAATTGTTTATTAACTAGTATGTGCCAGAAGACAAATCAAACCAAAGGTGAATGATAAATGTGCAAAGAGAAAATCCCTTTAATAATTCTATTCTAAATAAGGGTTTTATCAGAAGCCTAATGTGGAAGCATTTATTGTTAATAATCAAATAACATAGCTGTGTGAGACAAGTAAAATTATATCTAATTATTCAGCAAAGAGAATCCATTAATTTTCAATCTTTTTGTTGTTTTAAATAATTGAATTTAAAAAAAGAAAATGAAACAAAAACCTTTCTGGAGTTTACTAGGAGGGATACCTGAATCAAAGGGGTACATTTGGTGACAAGAGATTGTTGTCCACATGGACTAAACAGGTGAACACCACATTCGGCAAACTGATGTTAAGTAGTCTATTCCTCTTTGGGTGTGTTAATTTGTATCGGTCATGCCTTTTTATTTTATGCATTTCTGTTGCTTTGACATCTTGGGTCTTGCTGACCCTGGACAGATTGCCCCTCCCTCACAGGGCTGGCCAATCCAAAGATAGTGAAGACTCACTTAGAAACTACTCTTTTCATATGCAAATAAACAAATCCAGAGCCCAAACCCCAAATGTCCTTTACCTAGCTCTCACACTCTGGGCCACTATCCATTTGCCCTAAACACCTTGAGGTCATGTACCCAGACAACTAGAAACTGACCCAAGGTCCTAGAGCCTGCTGAAATTATTCAAACTGGCCAGTACTAAGCCTGCTTACCCTGCCTTGCCCATTCTTTTCTAAGGAAACCATAATAAAAGCTCTTACTCACGTTCGCCCTTCTCTCCCTCTTCCTCCTGACCAACCCTTGTGCTTCCCCATGTGATCGCCCCTGCCCACCGTAGCATAGCATGATATGTCCCCTCCTCTTGGGAACTGTGAATAACAAACTATCTTTTCAATGGTAAGCATGTCCTGATCTGTTGGTCTCACTATATGTGAATAATAGTAAAACCTACATTTAAAAACAGAGTTCTTGCATAAACTTATAAAGGAGATACTTTTTATAGCTACAAAATAATCCCTATTAACACACTGATGTTAAGTGAAACTCATTCTACAAGAGCACAGGAGTTAGAGAAGGCACAGCCTCCCGTTCATTTTATACTTTATTGTCAAAATAGTCAAAGCATACTGACCTTTAAAATATTCTATCAGAAGAGAGCATATAAAAGTCTTTATTGATTTTGATGTGTTGGAATAGAATTCTTGAACATTCCCATAGCTCTAATGTGTCTGTAATAGGAAACTTTCCAATAATTTCCAATTGATGGTTTCTTGGCTATTAGAAATATTTGGAAGTTGTAATTACATTGTCTTGAAGTGATTGTTTGAATTATATGTTTATGAGAATTGTTTGGATAGTAAAATGTAAAGAGTTTATTTGGTTAATAGTATTTTTTTAAATGTATTTGTTGTGTATGGTAGAGGATAGCTGTTAGGGGAAAACTAGGTAGATGTTGGAATTGGACTTGAAGTCTGTCCTAGTAGAAACAATTTAGCGTTTAAAAAACAGTAATTGTATTGGTTATAAAAATAAGTATTTGAGATAAATTACTTTGGCGAGTATTTCCTTTGGTAGCCAAGGACAAAGGGCAGTCACAATCTCGGCCCATTTTCTAGCAACCAGACTTATTCATCTCATTCTCTTAGAAGACATACTGGATTCAAGACAAATGAGACAGACCTCTTGAGCAGACTTATAGAAAAATGTTTTTAGTTTCTATCTCAAGTGGAGAATCGCCTGCTGCCATCTGCCCCTACTCCATTTGTCAAGTTCTCACAGTCCAGTGGTTCACAAGGAGCCCAGTGACTGGCCTCAAAGAGACATTCTGCCAGAGGGGTAGTCATGCCACACACCCTGCCTTCCATGTTTCTTGTCCCCAAGTAACCCAGACCTACTTTAAGGAACCTGGAAGTAATAGTTAAAAGTTGTGTGGGTGCTCATTACTTCATCGGAATCTACACTACCTTGGGAGGAGGTGGTAGGCAAAACAGAACTTAATTACCTTAATACTAAGATAAAGAAACAAAAACTGTTGATACCACTTTAAGCCAACACCATGTACTACAATCATATTTAATCTCAGTTTATCAAAAGTCCTTGTGAGAGTATAACTATGTCATTATGTATAAACAATTTTTGAGAAAAGTTTCCAAGCTTTGAGAGTAGATGGGTAAGAAAGCATGAATAGCAGAAATGTTAGGCACCATAAGCAAGGTCATTCTCTGCCCAGTAGCCATTCACACCATTCTTTCTCACTAATGACTCCAATTTCCTGCTCATGGGGTGGGGGCAAGGGAGTAGGGAGGAACGGCAATCTCTTGATTTGGTGGGAAGGGGAGTGGTGGTAGATTTCATCAGTCCCAGGAGAAATCATAATTGCTTTCTTGCCCAGGTTGAACAGATTGAATATAGGTCTAAAGAAAGAAGGTTTAATAAATTAAAGACTTAGTAAGTTTAAAATCTAGAATAAAGTATAAAGCTGAAAGAAGGAAGAGGGGGAAAAAGAACATAATGTGTTAAGAAGTTTAAACTTTTTAAAAAATTAGAGATACTTATCAAATATGTAAATAAAGGCAAATCTTTTTCTTTAAGTAGGAGATTTTAATAGCCTAGAAGTAAATGTGTTTGAACAGACGGGCATGTGCTTTGAGGTCAGTAGCTATAATCTCTAAACCTTTTTAAACCTCTTTGCATGTCGCAGTAAGCAAATTATCTAAGGAATAAATGCAGATGCTATTCAAGGCTTTTCTTGGCTATTTACACTGACTACGGTTCACCCAGTCAATGACTAAGTTTCTAGTCTTTTTTGCATGGAAGGTAATCATGGTACAGATGGATACATTTGAACACACTGGGCTACAATCATCACAGAAATGTGGATAGTCTCGCGTATATAAAACATTGTTAAGAGGTCCTCCATCACATCTTTTCATTCATGGCGATAAAGTCATATTACACCTTTTTAAAGAAGTAGCCAAATGTTAGATGATGGAAGCAGAAAAGCCAAATAGTAGAGGTTCCAATGTCAAAAGGCCAGTTATCGATTTTTTGTACTCCTCAAGTTCCATATCTGTCAAACGAAACTATTGCTGTCCTTAACTCGCAAAGAAAGCATGACAATATTAGAATTAGGTATTTTCTGCTCACCATTCCACAGTGTTCCAACAGAATCTAAAAGCAAGAAACCATGAAGAGAGTGTCCAAGGAACCTAGCAGTCCATGTGTATGTAGCAACAGGTGACATTCCAGTTTAGAATATTTGACTCCTTTCTAAACTGACATAATTCAAAAGTAGGGCAAATGATTTGTATATTAGTTGTTAAATGCTTTGAACAATTTCAGTGTTCATTGCATTTTAACACAACTTATTTTACTGAGTGGAGACCAATTTTAAATAAAATTTTTAAATTTACATTTTTTTTTAATTCCAATTTTGCCAATCTTGGTAGCAGAATTCAACTTAATTAAGAGAGACAAGTGCATTCCGCAGGTTGACAATGTGTTTTATTAAGAATTTTTGTTCTTGGCTTCATTTCTGCTGACTCTGAATTTCCTTAAGTATGTTATTGTTCTTTCAGTCATAGACTTAAAAATTTGAGCAGCTGAAGTACTTTTTAATACTCCGTCATTATTATTCCTCATTTTTAATGTATTATCTTTTCCCTCCATTTAAAATTTTGTAGCTTTTCCAACTTTTTCGTACCCTATTTATATAATACCAACTTTCTATATGTTTCGCATGTGTTTCATGAATACAAATCTCCTGTATATTTGTAGATATAACAATACATTGTATCCCTTTTACATTTTGTTAGTAAGTAGCTAACATACGAAACTAGTATAGGAGTAAGGCCTGTCAGTTTACCCAGAGCCCATTTTGGATTCCCACTGTACTGATCGTGAGTACACACTCCACGTCCCCCACATACCTAGTACACACCGTAGCTGCACTCTTCTTGAGTACACTAAATGTGAAGTTCCAAAATTGAAACGTGCTGATAACAAAAGCTTTATATGCTGATCGAGTTAATTACAAGTACATCAAAATACAGCAAAGTATTGTTTGGTTTTCTTTTGGTTCTCAAAGAGTTTCTTTTTTTTTTTTTTTGAAACACACACACATGCATGCATGCGCGTGCGCACGCACACACACACACACACACCAATGGCCAAGCAGTTTTCATTTTGACAAGCAAAAACACAGAAAACTCCCATGCTACTTTTATCACCAGATCAGACCCTAAGGCACTCTGCTCTCCCCAGAGTTTCAACCACTAAAATGTGGGTGAAACAAAGACTATACCACAGCAAGTACTCTAAGAAAATAGCAATTCCGTATGCTTTCAAATCAGCAATTTCCATATGCTTTCAAATCAGCACCGGGATTCGATATCTGAAGTTATATTATTTGGCAGGAACAATTAACAAAAGAATCTAAGAAAACAGCACCAAACTAATCACATTTCAGCATAAGAACAACACTATGTCCCATTTGTTGCCACAATCTGACACCACAGAAAGCTGAATGGATCATGACAGAAAACGAGAGGAAGTTAATTAAACCACACAGTCTAGGTCCTGAATTTGTGGTGACATAAATATCCCCAAATAATCAAACACAATCAACAGCAATACCTGGCATTTTGTCTTCAAATTAACGAAAAACACTCAGCTCTCACCTTGCACAAACACACACTTCAGTGGTCAGTGACAAATGCAGGCTGCACTTGCAGGCTAGGAGACAGAGCAGCTGCTCTGTCCTGAGCCGCTTAAAGCACGTTCAAGCCGAGCCGGCTCGGGTCCTACCCTCTGCTGGTTCGCTGCAGTTTCTCCCATGACTCCATCACCCAGGAATGGAAACCACTGCTCTCTCCCCAGCACTAGTGGGCTCCCCAGCTACTGAGCTCAGGTGAAAAATGCTGAGTACTGCAAGGTCACCACAAGGTGAACACTGGCAAAAGGGGCATATGGGGAAGAGGAGGGACCGTCAAGGAAAGACCCTAAACTCCAAACACCTCTTCTTTCAAGACATTTTGAATGCCATAAATCAGAGCTGTGACAATAGTCAGAGAAGAAGTAAATCTGAGACTCTCTAAATGACACTGAGCCAATCACCTAATCCAGGGGCTCTCTTTAAGCAATCTCTCTCTCTCTCTCTCTCTCTCTCTCTCTCTCTCTCGATCT
>NW_006432943.1:1241586-1247005 GCF_000325575.1 Pteropus alecto
CACCCCCCTCCTCCCTCCTCCCTCACTCCCTCCCGAAACACTTCCGCATAGCTGTTCTAATTGCTCAGACATCCTCCTGAAGCCAGGAAGTATTTGCACACCCTTTCCAGGTAACAAGGCTTAAAGAAATGTCTTAGAAAATTCAAATCCTTGCCAAAATTGAAATAAAATAATTCTTTTAAAAGCAAAATCATTTCTGGTCCATAAACTGTTTCATATTAATGAAGTCTTGCTTTTTGTGCACAGAGTAGAATTGTCATCCCCTCCCCCACATTAAAAAGAGAGTAAGGATGTATTTATGTCAGATGACTGGCAGAATCGATTAAAATTTCTCATAAAAATTCCTACCATGTTTTTCAAGATTTGTCTTGACTTTTTCATATTTTAATTTGAAGAGGTCTCAAAAAAATATTTCTTGCCTAAAATATAATCATTCTGCATGTATATTTATAGACAGATACAAACATGTTTCTAAATGTTTCCCTGTGGAGTCTCTCTAGATTCTTATTTCTCATATTCTGGTTTTCCCATCGGAAGTGGGGAAGTGACAATTTTTAAGTTTACAAGTACATTACAAAATATTATTTCTCTTAGCTGTATATATATATTTTGCAGGTATACTCTTATTTACTGACGTTTAGATCCATGACTTTAACAGGAAATTATTCTTAATCTTTAGCCACTTT
Source organism: Pteropus alecto (assembly GCF_000325575.1). NCBI lineage: Eukaryota > Metazoa > Chordata > Mammalia > Chiroptera > Pteropodidae > Pteropus > Pteropus alecto. The sequence continues at coordinate 1,242,273 of NW_006432943.1, forward strand.
CTCTCCCTTCCTCCAACTATCACTGTTCACCAGCCCTGTGACTTGAGCAATTTACCTAACCTCCTGGGCATCAGATTTGCAATCTATAAGATGGGGATTTGTTATTAGCCTCTGCTTTGACTACCTCCTGGGTTGGTGTGAGGGTGAAATGAGACAACATATACAAGAAAATGCTTTGTAAATTGTAGCATGCCAGAAAAAAAATGTACTTAACTGCATTTACCTCCCTTTGATTGTCCTAGTGAATTACTTTGTGTTTTCAAGGAGGTCTCCTTATGCTTCACAAGAAAGTGTTTGTTTCAAGTGGGCTATAAATAGAATTCAAGATTTTATTGAACTGCTGTCCTCCTTGTGGCGGATCTTGATGGCAGCAAGCACATGGCCAGAGTCAGTTAATTTTGAGCAACACGAGCTCTGTCTGGTCTTTGAGGCAGAACCAGACCAGCTGAAACTCTGATAGAAAATGCTCGCGTGCTTGGCTGGCTTCACAGTTCGACTGGTGTCCTACTGCACTCCTGTGTTTCAGGGTGTTCCCCAAGGGGATTAATGAAGGGGAACGGTTGGGGATGGAATGCCAAGTTCTCTGCTGAGTTAATTCAGTAACAAATGCTTCTGGGCATTCATGCTAATGTTCCTATAATTATGTATGCATTATTTAGAGATTAGGTTGTTGCAGGTGGGGGTGGAGACCAAGATAAGGGAGACCAGTGGGGAACAGGAAAGGGACTAACAATGTGAGCACCTGTCTCATGAGGACTGGGAGTTTCATGACTATTACCTCAGTTAATATAGCAACCCTACCAGGTAGCTGTTATTTCCATTTCATGGATGAGCACAATCAGCCTATACACTGTTACCGCTGAGTGGTGACGCTCAAATTACAATCAAGGTCAGCATGGCCTACAGTCCTGTATTCAAAGCAAATTTGTTAATTTATAACTTTCTCAGAAAGAAAATGAAATAAAGTTTGGTTTTTAAATACTGGGGATAGGAAAGGCAAGAATGCAAGTACCAAGAAAACTTCATGAGGGTATTTACTAGGCACGTTAACTTTTATAAACGGTGAAGAAATTTTTAGAAAAACATTTTGACTTTTTAAAACAATGAAGTCATTGCAGGATACAGGAAAAAAAAAACAATTTTGCTAATACATGCCAATAATTCTTTTAAAAAATTTTGTCCTGCTTATCTTCAAATTGAAGAAGTTCAGAGGTTTTCTTTGTTTTTTAGCATACACCCAATGCATTATTTTATTTGAATTTGTTTAAATTACCATATCCTTAGGAATGCTCTAAAGGAAGCAAAGCAATCTCTTACCTTTAAATTTAGCAAAAAAGACATTTTTTTTAGTTGTAGTTTGGAGTACAGTAGAGGAGTCATAATTTTCAGTCCCCTGGGCCTGAGGATGTTAATAAAATGCCAGGTTCTTTCTACCATTTTTATTGGAAAGCTACAGGCAGTCTGAACTGCAGCCCACTGTGGTATATGTTTCTGCTCTCCTCTTTGTAAGTGGCATTCCCAGCTGTAAGAAAAACCTTGAAATTGTATCTGCTAGCTAGCAATCCAATTCATACTAAATCCTCTATTTCTGCCTTAAATCTCCTTTTCTCTATCTTTTGCAATCTTTCCTGAGAATGCCACTGTCTGATGTAGAGTGCCTCTAATGTAGAAAAGAGGCAAGAGAATTAAAATGTTAAATTAAGCTACAATCAGAGACTGCAATATGCTGATCAGCTCTGCAGCCAGGCCAGGACACCAGCAGAACAAAGGAAGCTTTCTGCTGGGATTTCTAACAATGCATTCCCCACACCTGTGAAAGGGAAACAGGAAAAACAGAGTCTTTACACCAAATACAGTCATTCATTCCCTATGGCGAAAACTATAGGGAACCTATGGATTAAAGGCTGGGAACTACCAGCAGGCCTTTCATGCTAGATATTCTTACCCTTTCAGGCTACATACTCTTCGCCTGCCCCTTCCTCAGTGTATGCTCATATCAACGGAAATGGGTAAACAGAGTCTTTAAAATAAAAGAAACTAAACAACATATATAAACTGAATTCCCCAAACACTCAGGGTCCCTCTTACTTCCTTAACTCTTCACTGTCTTTTCTCTGTCTTTCTCTCTGTACTCTCCCCTCTCCCCGCTCCCCTCTCCTCTCTCACCCCTCTCTCCCCTCTTTCCCCTCTCTACCCTCTCCGCTCCTCTCTCTCTCTCTAAAATCTCTCTCTCTCTCTCTCTCTCTCTCTCTCTCTCTCTCTCTCTCTCACTGTCTTGGTCTCTCTTAGGCTCTCATTCTCTCACTCTGTGAGAACACCACATTCTGTGGACTATTACCTCTTCTCCAATAAACTTTCCTTTTGACTCTAACTTTGACGTGTGTGTTGAATTCTTTCTACACTCTCTGCCAGAGGACCCTCTTCTCTCAGAGCAGGGCTTGGTTTCATACTCCTCCACCTGGGAAAATCTGCCCTGTCCTGTATCACCTCTGCTTTAACATTCCCATCTGTGAAATGCACCATCCAAAATTCCTTCATAAAACCAGCTTTCTCATCCTCCCCAAATTTAGCCTCAGAGAGAAAACTATAAATTTGGAAGTCTTGCAGATAGAATGTTGTATCAGATATTTTATTCAAGATAAAAATATAACTGGACCACTAAGTCAGTAATAAGTCGAAATAAATAGTGGGAATAAATGCAGATACTTTAATCTCAATTTTTCAAATTATATTGTGAATGAAAAAAATCCAAAACAGCATTCTAAACAACCAATCAACCCTCATAAAAGGTGTGGGGCCTTCAGCTGTTTGCTGTATAATTCATTGCTATTTTTTGCTTAGAATGTGCATTTTGACACTACAACCCACTTATTCTAGTGGCATATATTTAACTAAAGAGAAAGTAACTTTAAAAAAGTTAATATATTGTGAAGCCTGTAATGACATACATAATATATGGCAAAGTGAAGAGGATGCTTTTTCTCATTCCTAGTTCCATTTTGTTTCTGAATAAAGAAAGGGAAAAAATTGACCATAGGCAGAATTATGTATATATATATTTTTTAAAGAGTTAGAAACTATTGCAGTAAGCTTTCAATTCTTTCTTTTAGAAATAATAAAAATGAAAACATAGTTTTTGGCATGTCAAATTATTATTCTGTCCCATTCAGATATTTTGTTTTTCAAATACTACAGCTAGTGTTCGCCTGAATGTAATTCCACAGCACACTGCCTCCTCCCTTTCTTGGTCTCAGAACTTTCATTTCTTCTGTTGGATTTTGAGATCCTCATTTTAGAAATATGCATTGAAGAGAAACTTGCACTGAAGTTTAAATGTAGGAAGAAGAAAGCATGTGGAAGCATGGGTTAACATTAGTGATCGGTGAAGAAATAAGCTGTTATGGTTCTCTACTTGGTTCTTGCTACCTTGCCCAATGATGACAGCTTCATGCTGTCTCCTAGTGGCAGTGTTTACATTCACACAGACATTCAAGGGAGTCTGGCCTGAAGTCTTTTGAATCTTCTCATTTAGGGTAGAACTGGATTCATGGATGAGTAGGACAAAGTTGTTTCTAGTTTGCAATCTAATGAGAAAGAATATTTTTCTAACACATTTTTCCCTGCCACTCCCTTCAATTTGATTCTTTTTCTTAGGTCTTAGAAACTACTCCACGTGATAATATCTGTTAGCCATGAATTGCAAATACTGTTAAAATATTGAAGGTCATTTAGGGAAAAACTTAAAGAGTAATCTGAAATGAGTAAGCTTTTATCTTTTTAGCCATTTTGTGTGGATGATTAAAGATGTATGTGAAGTCTTTATATAGTTAAAATCAGGAAATTGAATACTTTATGAGCAGTCAAAATTTACTGTATTTTTAAACATATTTTTGTTTTTACAGGATGGTAATTTTTTTCTGGATGCAAAAAGATCTATTAATACCTTTTCTACTCTAAAATTTGAAGAACCACTGTTCTGGTTTTACCAAGACTTTCCTAAATACATTCAAGTGGTTTAGGAGTATAAATAAACAAATATGAATATCATTCCTTTGTGAACACAGGGGAAAATATTTTGGGGTACTTAAGGTTATTTTAAAATATATAAGTCAGGACCACTGAAGATATTTGAAATTTTTGTAAAAATACAGTCTTACAGTATAATCGTCATTCCTTACAGGATAACTGTCTTACGGGATAATTGCCTAGCATGACAGGACATCATAGTCAAGTAATCTGAAGAGAAGGCTCTCAACTACTTGGCAGCCTAAGCCTGGCGATTACAGCCTCAGTGGCTGTTCAAACAGAGGCCTTCGGTGAAAGCTCCTTCCAGAGGCCTGGGACACACAGGAACATGGGTTCTGTTTTCTACCAAGTGGATCCTTGAGGTTAAAACCTCCAAAAGCATTAGTGTCGGTGCCCCCAATTAAATTAAGCTATATATATATGCCACGGTACAATCACGATCAAAATTTAGAGCACCACCGTGTTAAGTATTTTTAAGACACTTAATAGTACATTACTGAACAAAGCGTATTAGAAAATAGTGTGTGCAATGTTACCTGAATTTTGTAATAATTAAAATAGTATAAAAAAATATGCATTACAACATTAATAGTTTTTATCTCTAGGTAGTGAGATTATAGCAATTTTATTTTCTTCTTGATCTTTTTCCATTTTCTAAATGTTCTGCAATGACCATTACTATATGAACAAAAAAGGAAGGAAGGAAG
>NW_006432943.1:1247115-1257229 GCF_000325575.1 Pteropus alecto
GAAGGAAGGAAGGAAGGAAGGAAGGAAGGAAGGAAGGAAGGAAGGAAAAGTAAGTAAATAAATGAAGAAAGACCAGTAACTCCATTTCAGGATGTTTGGGAATCATTTTTTAAAATAAGAGTTCTCAACAAAGCTAATTCACCATGCTTATAATCTCTGCAAGTGGAAAAAATCAGTCTTTAGACCTGTTATTACCATTACTCTCACGGTCTGCCTTAAAAATATTCATGGGTACACATAAAAAACTGAGATGCTGCAGTATTATAAGGAAAATACAAAGTAGATGGCTTCATTGATTTTTAAAATAGGAAAAAAGGTTGATAGGAGAAATGACAGATGTGTGCCTGTGTGTGTATTTAAATTCAGAGAGAGAATGGATATAGTACAAATATAAATAGCACGATATACATTCATGAATATATAATCATAGTTTTGGGGTGATTACTTATTTCTGAAGGGGGAAGGATAAACTAACAGTATATACATGACCAAGAAAAGCTATTGTTTTCTAAAAACGATCTCGCTTTAGTATACATTTCAGAGATCTTTTCTGTAATGGCAATACTAATTAATTTCTTTCGGAGTGAGCAGAGTGTCTACAGGAGAGGCTGCATTGCTGATATATTTTTGTTTGTGTTCCATATATCTTTCTGACCTAACTAGGAGCCAGCTGGTAGAGAACTCAGGATTTTAAGAAAATAAACAAACGTCATCTTGCTAATTAAATAGCAGACTTAGGTCTTCAGTGTATATATTTCTTGGGAACAGAAGTGTTGAGGACAAAAATCTTGAAGCCAGTCAAGAAGATCTGGACTCTTCCTAAAATTCATCCACCTGCTAATGTTTTGTTTGTTTGCTGAAATAACATTTGAGGAATTGAAGAAATAGCAAGACCAAATCCATAAATTGAGCATTTTACTCTTTAATAATTAAGTCAAAACCATATGTTTTCCTAACATGCTCATGTGGAGAAAAAGTTTCATTAGCTGAGCAGGGCTGCATCTTGAGGGAATGGGTTTTGTTCTTTAAACAGAGTCAACACAAACGACATTGAGAGCTCACTATGCTCTTCAGATATTATTTAGCTAGAGGCTCAAAAATATAAAAGTGTGATATTTTCAAAACATCGATCTCCAGTAAAATCTAAGAAAAACAGTAAATCAAATGATTATATTTTGTTTGGACTGTAACTAAACAAATGTATGTGTTTGTATTATTCCTATCCTTTAGTTGGACTGCTGTTAGAATTCCAATTATTGTTGGAAGCTGAAATTTGAATATACTTTTTTTTATGAAATAAGATAATAGAATTTACTAAATTTCACCTTAGTTTACTTAAAAAGCAATTGAAAAACTCAGAATTTATGCAATCGTGTAAAAATAATAGTAAAAGATCTGTTTGATGGATTCTACTCTATCATAAAAAAAGAATATATTTTAGTTTACTCTATTCAAGAGGAACAACCACACTATATCCCTGTTTAAAATTTGATAACTTACTATTAGGACACATTTCTGTTTAAATTTCATTATCTTAATATTAAAGAAAATGATATCTACATTCCTCTCACCTGTAGTGTTTGTATCTATCTATCTATCTATCTATCTATCTATCTATCTATCTATCTATCTATCTACAAACATACATATAGATATGTATTTCGATCTTTATCCATATGTAGTTTTATATGGTTATAGTCAGAGTTAGAGTTTACATATATATTTTTTATTTACTATTTTCACTTTGAATATTTTATATGCATTTTCCTTCTATCATCAAATAACATACTGTAAAAACATTTTGTAAACTGTAAAATATATGAATAAAATCATTATTATAGTTGTTATTTTCAATGCCTGCATAATATTCTTTTGAATTAATATAATATAGCTTATTTATCCATTCCTCTAGTGTTGGGCACAAACTTTGTTTCCAATTTCTCTAGTAAAATTACACTGCTATACTTAGAATATATTTGTTTTTCTGTAAGTTTCTTTTTTTCAAAGTCTCTTAGAACAAATTTTCAGAAAAAAATCTCTGTGTCAGAAAGTCTGTTCTAATCAGGAGCTTGTTTTTAGGTGGCAAAAATTTGGCATACATTAGTTTTAAAGCATCTCTTCATGGAACGGAGAGTGAGTGAATAAGTACATTTATAATTATTTGTTATAGGTTATGTTGGATATTTTAATCCATATGCCAGTTTTCTGTTACGTTGATCCAGGTTGTGCAAATTTTGTAACTATGCTTATTGTTATCCCTAGAACAAAGATGAATAATAAATGTCTTATCCCAATAAAACATTAAATATAGTTGATGATCTCGTAGGTTTCATTTACACATGATAAGTTCTAAATGACTATTTATACATTCTGTTTACCAAAATATATATGTCACCCAGAGAACCCATTGTGCTTTTTATTTGATAAATTCTATGTATAGATCTTTCGAAGGTTTCAAAGTACATTTTGTAGTATTTTAAAAAATTATTAAAATTAATTTTAGAAGAGAACAGTCAGTGTTTCCATGTTACAATTCATAAATCACTTATTCATCAAAAGAGGCATGCTTAAAATTATTCACATTTTACATTTTACAGTTTTAATAGTGATTTTAAAATTGGTATTTTGATCCTCTTTCAATTTGTTCATGTAATTTCCAGATTATTTAAACTGGAAAAAATAGAGTACATTATAACAGTGAAAACAAATTTGTAGTCACAAGTAAGCTTACTTTCATAAACTAAACATACTTCAACTATGTCAACAAAGTCCTTTTAAGGAATTATACTCAACACAAAGCAAAATTTTCTTTCTATGTCTATAATAAAACATATCAAAGGACTTAATATCGGCATATGCAGAAGAACTTTCTTAACAACAGTATAATTTTGCAGTACTATATTTTTCTTATTCACTTTTCTTTTCTCTACCATTGTAAATTTTCACAATGGGAATCAGAGAAATAAGAAAAATCTAAGTACCACCAAGAATCAGCAGCTAATGGAAAGGTGTTCCTGTTGGGTGGGAAGAGAACTGGAATGGGCGTCTGGTGGCTCTGCCACTTACCAACTGAGCAACCCTGGGCAAATCACTTCCCTTCCCTAGGTCGATTTCCTTACCTGTCAAATGAGATTTCAATCAGACATTGGATTTTGAAATGATATGTAAACTGAGAATTTAAAGAATTGTCATTATACGATAATCTGCACTAAATTTTATGAATTTGGTGTTAATTGATTGTTTTCATTGATTAAAAAATGAACTTCACAGCTTTTACTGCTAATCAAGTATAAATAAATAATAACACAATATAAAGACATATTACCATCATCAAATACCGATATTTATTCATAAAGCAAAAGATAAAGGAATGATGCAGAAAAACTGAGTTTATAAGCATTTTCATATAGCTTTGCAGCTGCACAACTTTTCAAACAGGCTAAATAGTGGTTCTCAAAATTTCTTCTGATAACTACTGCTCTCCGCAAGTCCCATGACATTTCCCATTAAAACAACAACAAAAAATAAACTATATAATGGCAGACAATTTGTTGTGAAGAGGACTATTTTGACAGCTTGAGAGAGGGGAGAAGGCTAGGAATGAACAAGTGAGCATAGGCAATAGTAGAGGTAATAAACACCTCTATCTACCACAAGGGATCAATAAATGTTTTTAACTGGCTGCAGAGGGGAAGACAAACAGAAGAGACATTACTTAAAACTAATTTTTACTTTCTTATTAAAGTTCTGAATGTTATGGGCAGTAATATCAGAAGCAGAGGGATGCATTTAAAGGGATCTGCCGGCACCCAGTTGAGGTCCTTTTGATGATAAAACCAATCACCCCCTGCCTGTGGTCTTGAATGTTTCTTTTCTGATTTATATGGTCCCAAGTTAGGCTAAAATGGACAAGAGCATAAAAAAAGCCAATGTGGCATCTTGTTTCTTCATCACCTTTCTGGGGAACAAGAATTATGGAGGAATGACTTAGTGAGTATAATTATTTTAATTTTACAGATAAGAAAAATAAAGCTTAAGAAATTCAGTATCACTCTTATCACCATATCAATTGTCATCCAGTAAGTGGTCAATCAAGTAACATTTTCTTAGATCTGGTCCAAAGAGGCTTAGTGATTTGAATTTTAATAGCTAACATTATGAGACAATAAGATACAAATCATGCTACCTAAGAATTTTGTCAAAACAAAGCAATTAGCCAACTGGGACAGATCTCAACCCAGAATCCTGGTTCTGGGGTACAGGGCCACAGTTTTGTATTGAATACCTCAGTAAAAGTCTTTACATTAAAAAGATTATCTTCACTGCACTTTATATATCTGGTTTTAACATGATCAGATATGAAACTATCAATCCTAATAAAATGAATTACGTGGGGAAATTGCACTTTCCACCTAAACAGTTCAATAAGTTTTCCACACCTACATTTTGTCTTCTAATTTGAATCCAGCATTTACTTCTCATTTAAGGATATAAGAGGAATCTTAATCACAACCCTGCCACCTCACCAGCTCCCATGAGGTATGTTGAGCCCCCCCCAGAAGCCCAGAGAATGTGAAAAGAGAGAGAAAAAAAGATATAACAGATGCCTATCAAGCAAGAATTGTTTAACTGTTTTGGCAACTTTCACTTTGAAGAATTAGACAATAACTCATAGATAAGAAAAGAGTTTAGGCATTTTACAACTGAAGGCACTAACACCCTCAGGTAAAAACTCCCTTGCCCAAAGTCACATAGATATGAGCATTTGAGTAAGGACTAGAAAACACAATGAGATTTTCCATTTGGTTGTTATTTCTACTTTGCTACAAAATTTTGTCTCAAAATTGCTGCTCAGATAGTCAGAGTATTTTTCCCTATTGTTATGTTATAGATCAGTTGCTCTAGTTAGTCAAACCAGGGCAGTTTATGGAGAAATCTGAATGAATCACTTCCTTATTGTTCCTATGTTTACCTCTTATGTGACTGTTGGCCCATCGAGTGGTAACTATTCTATCATGGTTCTCAGTCTTGATTTTTCCAAAGAAGAGCATGACTATTTCTGGTTTTGATCATCTTGGAATGAGGTAGTTTTTTAAAAAGAAAATAAACCCTGAAAGAACCTCTCAAAGAGTAGAGGAAGAAACTGTTTCCTGGCTATCAGGCTTGGGTGTAAGATTTGAGGAACATGTATGTCTGGAAAATCTCCAAAGTGATAGGTCCCAAGATGGCACCAGCTACACTGAAGCAGAGAAAAGACCATGGTGCATTTGAAGCAGGTCACCTTGGACAGCAGGTGGTATTTCATGGCATGATAATTTAGTTGCTTGTTATTTTCCTTTGTTTTCCATGGTCCTTTGTAAGAATACAGTCTTGTATCGGGTGTTTTATTGGCTCTAATAGGGAAGGCTGTATTGAAAATTATTAAAGCACGAAGCTTTCTGAAGTCATCATGGCATCACTGCAAATAGCTATGGAAACATCTCCTGAAGGAAGAAAACACTCAAAACACTCAGGAAAAGAGAATGGAAGCTTATGCATGCCCATGTGAGACTTTCTCTTTACTGACAACTCGGAGAATCTAAGTTTTATTGTGAAGGCTGGAAGTAGTTTCTTTACAGCAATGGAAGATATGTTTTGTTGCGAGAAAAAAAATCCAGTTTAGATATTGATATTTTGTTTTAGATTTGCCTAGATTCTAAAGAAAGTCTAAATTCATTTTTTGGAACTTAGTGGATGTTTTAAAAAATAATCTTAAGTTCAAGGTATTTCTTTCATAATTATTCAACCTCCTGCCTCATGAACATACATTTGATGGAAACAGCCAGGTTTATTTTAATTAGCTATTATTATCCAATAATCTTGTTATGAAGAAGATATTAAAATGATTTTATAAAAAGGTGAGAAATTCTCATTTACTTAGAACTCTGATACTTATTGAAAAATACATGCATTATAAAAGAAAATACTAACTACACTTCTAGCTTTTATTTCTCTCTGTATATTTATTTTGCACTGGAGAGTGATATAAGCACATTTGAAAAAGATGTTAAAATCAATTTTGCATATAAGATGTATATTGATTTTTCTCTAGATCCTCTTGATAATTTTGAACTTATCCACATGATAATAAAACATGCAAAGGTTTTCTCTAACCTGAAAATAGTTGCTCTTAATTGGGGTTGCACCTTCATCGTTAAAAATTCCTATTTTTTAATACATTGTCAGTGGGATAAAATGATAAATGTTTAAGTGATGGCAACAGAAAAATTAAATAAAATTTTATATTAAGAACCAACTTAGAAATTTCATCATAAAGATCACGTAGCATGAATATGAGAGGAAGTAGAGATGGTAGGTAACAGGGTACCCTCCTTGCATACCAAGTATCTTCGGGCTGAGTATTTCATTGCCCTTGACCAAGATCCTATCTCTATTAATATTCACCAACTGCCAGATCTCAGGTTCTAGGGTAAACTCAACCCTAAGATGAGGAATAATGGGGAAATACCTGCTAAAATTCATATAACTTTAAAATTATTAAAAATATTTTATAGCATTTACAATTCAGCATCTTGGGACAAAGTCTTTTGACACACTAACTATATTACTAGAGATCATTTCAAATGCTTACATTTTTAATACCAATAAACTTATCAAGGAACATACAAAAATCACAGGATTGCAGTGGCCATGTAGTTCAAATTCCAATCTTATTAAAGACCTAAACAGATATTTCTCCAAAGAGGAAATACAGCTGGCTAATAGACATATGAAAAGATGCTCAAGGTCACTAATCATCAGAGAAATGTAAATTAAAACCACAATGAGATATGACCTCACACCTATCAGAATGGCTATCATCAATAAATCAAAGAACAACAAATGTTGGTGAGGAAGCAGAGAAAAGCGAACCCTTACACGCTGCTGGTGGGATTGAAAACTGGTACAGCCACTATAGAAAACAGTCTGGAGGTTTCTCAAAAAATTAAAAATAGATCTTCCTTTTGACCCAGCAATTGCACTTCTGGGTATTTTTCCAAAGAAAATCCAAACAATAATTCATAAAGATCTATGCACCCCAATACTCATGGCAGCACAATTTGCAACAGCCAAGATATGGAAGTAACTTAAATGCCCATCATTTATCCAACAGACAATTGGATAAAGAGGTTGTGGTCATATATACAATGGAATATTACTCAGCCATTAAAAAAAAAATGAAAATCTACCATTTGCAACAACATGGATGGACCTAGAGGTTATTATGTTGAGTGAAATAAGTCAGACAGAGAAAGATAAGTACCATATGATTTCACTTATAAATGGAATCTAAGGAACAAAAAGAACAAACTAATCAAAAACAGACTCACAAATATAGTGGTCAATTTGGTGATGGACAGATGGGAGAGAGTTTGGGGGAATGGGAGAATGGGGTGAAGGGTTAAAGAAGTACAAATTAGTAGTTGATAGATGGTCATGGGGATAGGGAGCATGACACAGGGAATGTAGTTAGCATTAATGTATTGGCTAGGTATTGGAAAACCAAGGAGAGAAGGAGCAATTAGGGGTACCATTTTATATACTATATAAATGTCTAACCAATGTACTGTATACTTGAAACTAATTAAAATAAAAAAAAATTAAAGATTTTTAAAAAAAGATTGCTTGAACAGTATTTTTTTCTGTTCAGTACAGTAGACCCTTAATATTGGACAAGAATTGTTCCGGATATTTCAAGAATATGAAAATTTTGTACAGGTACTATAAGTCATGAACCTTCAGGTTCACTCATGAAAAGTAAACCCATCAAGTAAATTCTGCGGAGGTATTGATTAATAGATGCATTACCTTCATATGCTCTTCTCTGTTAATAATTTTTATTATTTTTAAATCTTTGTGATAATACCTCCAATTTCTAGTGAATTTTTGTTATAATAATTTCGTAGCTCTCTAATAGAGAAATAGCACTCTAGAAACACTTTTGCTTGATTGGGATGAGAGAATGAGATGCTGGTGTTCAGCCAACTTGTAAACCAATTTAATATTTTCATTACAACTATTTATTACATTTGCTAAGTTGAGCAACATTAAGATAGATGAAGTAATAGAAGTTTGAACATAGGTTTTCTCTATATCACTGAAAAATTAAATTGTGCAAAGGAAGTCCAGAAAATGTAGAAACTGAGGCATAAAACATCTAAGTGACTTGCCTAGGATCACTCAGCTGTGTTAAGTACAGAAAACCATAAGTAGTAATGCAGCTTGTTTGGCCCTACGGTCCATGCTTCTGACAACTGTGCTATGATGCATTATGAAACATATTAATGCATATATGCTTCTACTTTGCTTTAATTATGATCAAGAACAAAATGGACAGCATGCTACTAGTGCCATGTTCTTATAGAGCTCTAGCATTACTCAAGATATTATCCCTGTTATTTCACATGTGAAGAAATAGAATCATATAAAGGTTAAGGGCATTTCTCAAAGTCACAGAGCTATTTTGTGCTGAAAATTAAAGATGAAAAAGATATTGTCTAACAAAGTTGGTAATTCACTTATATGAAAGGCAAAGTTGAAATTTTTATAAAGGAAATTTCAGTAATAATATCTACCATTTATTGGGCGTTGGTTAGGTTCCAAGAACTTTATATACAGTCTTATCCTCTGAAGGGCCCCGGAAGGTAGATTCTCATTTTATCTCTTTTTATAATCCTCATGTTACAGATAAGAAATCAAGTCTCAAAACTTTAAGTGGATTGCCCCAAATTATATACCTAGCAGATGATCTATCAGGATTTAACATAAAAGACCACAAGTTTTCAAATATACTTTTGGGGACTCCAGTTGATATTTTAATGCTGGGGGTTGAATACAGGAAAATGAGAAAAAGAGAAATCCCTTAGCTAGGCAGAAATGTTCTTTTTAGTTTATCTTTGCCATCAGCTCCCACCATGCTCCACACTGCCACTTATCATTCCTCTGGTCTGGAAAACACCACTTTTGCCGTTTCACTAAAAGCTTCCTTTATCTTCTAAAGTTGCCTCACCAGAATATTCTGTGAACCAGAAACTCTACACAACAATAAAGAACGTTAGAAATAAGCACTGGAGGGTTCTAAAGTAGATTCTATATCTGAGAAAAAAAGGCGAGAGAAGAGTGCTAAAAAAAAGTTAAATCAATTTTTACATGGATGAATACATCGATTGCATTGCAACATTAAATGACTAAGCTTTGAATGAAATAAGGTAATTCTCTGTCATACCTGGCATATTTATTTAATGAATTGTATGAATAATTCATTTACTGGCTCTGTCATTAACATTTTGATATATAAATTTCTATATAACTAGCTAGAAATGATTGTTTCTTTTCTTAATTTTATATAACAATATCTTTATTCTCACCTTCATTCAAATGGAACAGCTCACTTATTTTTTAATTTAAATTCCTTTTAGTACCTGACACAGAAACCTCCAAAATGTTAATAATGTTGACAATGGTGGCTATCCATATGTCAGTAAATGTTTATAAAAGGAAATTGTTTTTGATCCTGTTTATAACTGTATTAATAGATGTCCTTCTGTCCTAATCCAGTTAACTCTGGGGCTGGCATCTCTCCCTTTTTACCCAAAACTTTGACAAGGTGTCAGTATGCTTTTCTACCAAAGGCTTATAACAATTACTCACTTTAAATCTGAAAAGGTGGGAGGGGTTGAGTAAAGAATTCTTCAATGACCCTTTCTATGACTTCTAGGAAGCACAGTCTCCAGTTCATATGTAACAAAGAGTTTGTTTTCTGATCATAGCTTTATTTTCCAAAACACCTACCTTTTTTTTTCTTTTTTTCCTTCCTTCCTTCCTTCCTTCCTTCCTTCCTTCCTTCCTTGCTTGCTTCCTTCCTTCCTTCCTTCCTTCCTTCCTTCCTTCCTTACTTCCTTCCTTCCTTGCTTCCTTCCTCTCTCCCTCCTTTCTTCTTTCCTTTCTTTTTCTTTCCTTTCTTCTTCCTTCCTTCTCTTTCTTTCTTTCTTTCTTTCTTTCTTTCTTTCTTTCTTTCTTTCTTTCTTTCTTTCTTTCTTTCTTTCTTTCTTTCTTTCTTTCTTTCTTTCTTTCT
>NW_006432943.1:1257265-1261502 GCF_000325575.1 Pteropus alecto
TTTCTTTCTTTTCTTTCTTTCTTTCTTTCTTTCTTTCTTTTCTTTCTTTCTTTTCTTTCTTTCTTTTCTTTCTTTCTTTCATTAAACTTTTTTTTGCTGAATTGCTATTCCTTTTGGGTCTTTTTCTTTATAATTAAAGCAGTAATTACTACCTTATGCACATGGAGATTGCAGAACAGAAATGAAAAATAGCACTGAAAATCTCAATAGGACTGAGAAAGAGCTGCCTCACAAGGGCCAACTTTCTTTAATTCTAGACTCAGAGTTCACACCTTCTGGATAATTTCTCTTGTTTCTCTCTCTCTGACAATATTTAGGGATAAAATATGATGTACAGAGGCAGAGGTAAGATAAAGTGGAGGTAAAACCTTAGACTGTCTAGAAATCTATCTTTCTGACCACCCCTCCCTGGGAGAGGCTAAAAAAAGCTGTCAACCAACAGCATAATTCCTTTTCACCTGAATAAACTAAAACAAAATACTTCTGCTTGAGGCAACTGAAGGAGCATCAGAAAGAATAAGATATAAGTGACTGAAGGATTCACAGGAAACCAAAAAAGGTTAATGTGGCAGAGTGGCTAAAGCAGTTGAAAGGAAGCTAATTTAGAGCACAGTGCTGCTTAGAGGTGAAGAGTCACCACTGCCTGACTAGATACTGAGTTAGAACGGCAATGTTTGAAAATGCCCCATTATCACTCCTAGGACTGAACATTGAGCATCTCGCTTTATATTGATGCCTGCTACATAATTTTTTCAAAAGGATCACACTGAAATAAAAAGCATATTTTTGGAACTGGGGGAAACCTACAAGAATGCTGGAACATCCGGTTTTTCTCATCACAAGAAGAAACAAACAACTATATAAAACTGTCAACAAGTAAATGAAAATATGTATAGAGGTTAGTTAGTAAGCAAAAAGCTCTTCCGCTCCCAAGAAAGACAGATCAACATTGTGTATACAAAAGCCCCCAGAGAGGAAATTGTTTGGGGCAGGGGGAGTATGGAGAGATAATGATAAAGAGAAGAGCTTGGAGGGATAGAACCACAGTTGCTGACATCAGGGAACAAAGAAGTCCCTGAATAGTAGGGCTTGACATTCTCCCTTGAGATAACAGAACCAGAGAAGAATGGTGACCCGACACACTCTAGGCCAGCCCCTAGACCCCTGGGTGGAGGCCTGAAGCACCAGTGAATGCAAAACAAAAGCAGCAGAACCATCCATCATCAGAACATTATGTGGCTCCGGTATGATCATTTCAGCCTGTTTGGGTTAAAGAACTGAGAGCACTCTCTATGAACGTTTAACATAGTCCCAATTTTGAGGGGTAAGAAAGATGATGGGAGGAGGAACAATAATGGTTAAGACTGAATATTTCTTCACTATGCTGGTGACTTGGATTTCAGAGTTTGAGTTAAGATAATTAGAAAAAACAATGAAACTGTTTAACACTGAATCAGTAGTGGTGTGAAATTACACTGGTACAAATATTTATATAATTTTACAAAATGTAAAGGTCTTTCTAGCTTCGAGACACTAGTTTTGGTTGGAAATATCTCTCCAAAACTGGATGCCTTTGATTTAGTTAAAAAGCTAAATATATGTATAGTTGTTTTAGAACAGTGTAATATAGGTCTTTTCTTAAGTTAAAAAGTGTGTCACATGTTTTTCTGTACCACCCGAAAAATGCAAGGCTTTATTCAGATTGACTTAAATACGACAAGGAATGGGAAGAAACCCAATATAGCAAAAGGTCTGCATTTTGAGAAAGTCATCAGCTTTCTCTTAATTATCTATTTTTTGAATCATATTGATTTCCATTTTACAGATGGAAAGTTGCAACTAAAGATTATCCAAGTGAATTTATGAAAATGATAATTATTATTATTAATTAATAATAATATGAGATGGTGAAAAATATTTCTTAACTCCTGTTTTTGTTCTGGTCTTATCAGATATCAAAGGGTCATGCAGCAACCTGCTCTTGAATTCCTAATCCAGATCCAAATTTAAATAAAGAGCACTTCCATAGGGAATGATTCTTACACAATTGAGTATGTCATTTGCGTTGGGCATGTTAGGACTGTTTCTTAAATTCTTCACTCAAATGTACTGAGAAGTAGAATGTATAACTTTAGATTATGTAATTCATGATTGTCAAACACTATTGTCAAATAAAAAATACTTTTTTAATGACACTGCTACACAAACTAAGCTGAAATAAACTTTAACTTGCTTGGTAGAAAGCATTGCTTCCTTGCTAAGAAGCATGTGATAGAGTCCCCTAGATACATCTTCTCTTAGAATCTACTTCAAGTTCTCCTCACCTTTGCCTTAAATAAATCAATGGAAGCCTGAAATGATGACTTGCAACTGATTTTATTTATCGCTCTTTTCAGTCAAAGTGAAACTTATTCAATCATACTGAAGCCAATTTGAAACAAGTTTATTTTCTAAACCCAAAGTGAGGAACCTTAAAAATATGGTCAAATGAAGCGGTTAAATGAGGTAGGCTTCTGGAATAAAATGGATACAATGCTACATATATAAGAGACAAGAAAAAGAAGAGAGATTTTATCTGAGATCTATAGATTTAGCATAAATGGCCTTCAGAGAGTCTACAAAGCCCTCCCTGAAACAGTATCCACAATTCTGTGATTATGTACATAAGTGAATTTTTCTAGGGAGGTTATCCTGACTTTACATTAAATTACCAAATAGATTTGTTAAGAACAAACTATCAAGGGTTTGGACACCGCTAGGTTCTGGCTGACCTCTTCTTGAAACTCAAGTTGAGCAACATGACTCTCTATGGAGCTTGAAAAAGTAATGAGTGTTAATGGGGCATTAACAAAAGGCCAGAGAAAAAATGTGAAGCTCGGGAAACTTATAGTTAATGCTGTAGCACACGTGAGCAAAGTATTTCAAATCATAAAGCCTTTGCTACTAACCCTACACAGCAGGGGGATGATTTGTGATCAAGACAAATTTTTAATTTAGTCCCTAATCAACACAGTTGAGAAGAGAATTTTACATCTTTCTATTCCAGATGGTGCCATTTTATCAGAGTTCCACTCCTTGATATGCTCAGTTAATTAAAGTCCTTACTGTTTGTTAATGGCAGATCCGTGCAGTAAAAATGACTCTGGAACAGATGTCAGCAAATTTGTCAAAGCGGCTGGGTAATCATCCTGACTGCTCTGAGGGACTATTCCACCTCACCCACACTGAACTCTCGCAGGACCCGAATATCACCTGTGCCTTTACTGCCTCTAGAAAGGAGGCAAGGGGAAGGGGTGGCAACGGGAAGGGGAAGAACAACAGCGAGATCTTTGGTCAAAGTCATCCAGTTTGCAAGGAATAATTAATAATGAAGGCATTCCAACACAGTTTCCAATTCAAAGTACCGAGATGACGTGATTTAATAAAACTTCCATATAAGTCTCATCATGTAATCAACTTACATTCATGATTGCTATTAATTTACAGCTCAAATAAATTTTTATTTCATATCTCTGTTCTTGTTTTGTCAGCATTTATCTGCAACTAAAATGGAAGCCTATTATAACCAGAAATTAAAAGGAAAAAGAAAGGCGAGGAGCCATTGATTAATACACAAAAAAACAACCAACACTATGGCAGGTAACTTGTCTCACCTCCAAAGTGCTATGGATCTTTAAACTCGAAATCACAGAGTGGGGAGTTTTGTGTGCATTTGAATATTGTCTGTTCTTTGGCAATTCTGGAACACTGTATATAGCTAATGTCTTCAAGAGAAAAACCCAAGAAAAAGTTAGAATAGATAACTTTCATTAGGATAAAATAAAATAAAAAGGTTTGAAAAATATGAAGCCCTATATAGTCGTTAGATCTTTTTTAAAAAATTAACTGAGGTCTCTCAAAAATCCATCAATTTATATGATAGATAATGATGGAAAAAAAAATTTATCTGGCCTAGTAATTGATTTGTATTTCTGAGCTGCCTGCTCCAAATGTGTGTGTGTGTGTGTGTGTGTGTGTGTGTGTGTTAAATAAGCCAACTTTACTTAAGTACTGTCCACTAGTATTACCTAGCTGTCTTAAAGAGAAGACAAATTATCTTCTTTCTGTTAAATCATATGGTGTTTTTGAGTGATTCATAAAAAATCTTGTTTTATGTAGTATTTTATATAGTGTTTTATGTCTAAATTTTACATAGGTATTTCATTTGAGCATATAGTTGTTGCAACTACTGACAGAA